>NC_133331.1:16638203-16993203 GCF_042186555.1 Aquarana catesbeiana
ATGCTCTTTCCATTTTCGGATGATGGATTAAACAGAGCTCCGTGAGATGTTCAAAGCTTGGGATATTTTTTTTTTTATAACCTAACCCTGCTCTAACCTTCTCCACAACTTTATCCCTGACCTGTCTGGTGTGTTCTTTGGCCTTCATGATGCTGTTTGTTCTCTAACAAACCTCTGAGGGCTTCACAGAACAGCTGTATTTATACTGAGAATAAATTGCACACAAGTGGATTCTATTTACTAATTGGGTGACTTCTGAAGGCAATTGGTTCCACTAGATTTTAGTTAGGGGTATCAGAGTAAAGGGGCTGAATATAAATGTACACCACATTTTTCACATACTGTATTTGTTTGTTTAAAAATGTTGAAAACCATTTTCTTCCACTTTGTGTTGGTCTATCACATAAAATCCCAATAAAATACATTTACATTTTATGGTTGTAATATGACAAAATGTGGAAAATGTCAAGGGGTATGAATACTTTTTCAAGGCACTGTAGATAGGTTCCCTGTCTTTCTGGTACAATATTAGCTTGAACGGAGCGGTATCGCAGACTGGATAGGAAGTCAGGGGAAACTCAGTTTCTCTGTGGGTTCCTGGAAGCAGCGTTCCAGTTGGGTTCACGGCATCCAGGTGACCCTTGGAGGCCATCTTGGGTCCGCAGAGTCTTTTTAAGTTCCTGCCCCACCAAACCCAGTGGTATCTGCCAGTGCCTTATTGACACAACATCAGAGATCACGGTCATGGAGTATGACTTTTACTTATGTGTAGAGATTTAGAGCTCGGGGACAACTGGACCCCTGCTGGCTGTTCCTCACAGCAGCCAATAATCTACCTATCCTGGTCCAAGGCATCAAATCAAGGACCAGGTGGTGGAACAGGTAGGAGTAGTGGTGACCCAGAGCCCAGTTAACCCAGCAGTGCCTGTTGCACTGGGGGATGAATGTTCAGAAAGACCTGGACTTACCCCACCTGTTGGGCAAATATGAACATTCAGGCCAGTGGGCCCATGGCTGCAAACTGGGAGTGCTCCCAGCCTATGAGACCCAAAAGAGGGCAACCAAGAAAAATCTGAAGTGGGGGTGGTCCGTATGTCCCCCAAGCAAAAGTTACTTTTGGCACCCCTGCAAGAGGTGGTCTGGTCATTCCCTGTTGAGGCTAACAAAAAGCTACAGGGGGCCATTGTGATGGTGGATCCCGTGATGCCAGTAGGGTGGCTGGTGGGCTGTATCCTGTCCAAGGTCCACCGGGGAAGAGTCTTAGTGCAATTCATCAACCTGGAAACACCAAATTTGCTGCCTAGGTAGGCCACCCTGTCTGATCTCTACAGGGGGACCTCGTCACTGCATCTCTGAGGCCCAACCAGGGGTGGAAGCGGTATGCGCCCCTCTACAGGCAGTTATGGCCCCCTGGGACGAGACCTAACACAGGTCACTACTGAAACAGCTGGATATCCCCTTTAAAGACTTTTCTGTACCCCAGCAGAGACTACTTCATCAGCTGCTAGAAAAGCACCTGCTACTGTTTGCCACCAGTCCAGAGAATTACGGGTTCAGCAAAGCCATCGACCACCCAATCCACACGGGAGATGCACCACCCATCCTGGAGCTGTACCATCACATTCCCCTAGCACTGTGCCAAGAGCTCAAGGATTTACTCTGCATAATGCTACAGAGTGGAATGATTAAGGAAAGCCGCAGTCCTTGGACCGCCCTTGTCATCCTAGTGTGAAAGAAGGATGGCAGTCTACAGTTCAGTGTGACCTATCGTAAACTCAATGCATGCACCTACAGGGATGACTACGCACTGCCTCGGGTTGAGAATTCTCTAATGGCCCTTGGACAAGCCAAGTTCTTCTCCACGCTGGAGCTGACCAGTGGCTACTGGCAAGTCATGGTGCTGGACCAGGACTGAGAGAAGATCGCCTTTATCACACCCCTGGGACTGTTTGAGTTTAGCCTCATCAATGCCCCCAGCACCTTCCAACGTATAATTAAATTAGGTCTTGGAGACTGCAATTTCAAGACTGCAAGTTTTTACTTCAATGATTATCATATTCTCCAAGACATTTAAAGAGCATGTAAAACATTTGGACCGGTGTTCTCTCAATTGGCCCAATACGGGCTAAAGCTTAAACCCAGGAAGTGCCAGATGATTAGGCAGAAAATACAGTACTTGGGCCATGTCGTTGAGACCAGAGGTGTGTCTCCAGACCCAGCC
Organism: Aquarana catesbeiana; assembly: GCF_042186555.1. Taxonomy (NCBI): domain Eukaryota; kingdom Metazoa; phylum Chordata; class Amphibia; order Anura; family Ranidae; genus Aquarana; species Aquarana catesbeiana. The sequence continues at coordinate 16,640,425 of NC_133331.1, forward strand.
AAGGTACAAGCTGTCCAGGAGTAGTACCCTCCAAAAACTATAACTGAGCTGCACTCCTTCTTAGAGCTAATGGGGTACTGCTGGCGGTTCATCCCGAAGTTCACCAAAATATCTGGCCTGCTTAACCAGTTGCTGAGTAGGCACAGCACGCAAAATCAGAGTGGGCCTTCACCTTAAATCCAATCACAATGGCACAACCCCCAGCATCAAGCCTAGAGACTGACCTCTGCCCTGTTGCTGGCTTGCGTGGACTACACCCAGCCCCTTTGGGTGTATATGGATGGGAGTCTCCAGGGTCTGGGGTCATCCTGACCCAAGTGCAGGATGGCCAATTGAGGATGGTTGCTTATGCCAGCCAGAGCCTACGGCCCACGGAAAAGAATCTTCACAACTACAGCTTTTATAAGCTTGAGCTGCTCGCCCTAGTTTGGGCCATTATAGATAAATTTGTGGAATATCTCAAGGTTGCCAACATTGACGTTTTTACAGACAACAACCCCCTGGCCTATCTGGAAACCACAAAGTTGGGGGCGTTGGAACAGAGGTGGTCTGCCTGGCATGGTTCATGCTCAAGATCTACTATCGTCCAAGGAAGCTTAACAGACATGTAGACGTTCTGTCCCAAATTCCAGTGGAATGCCGATCAGCAAAATGACCTGATGACAGTTCAGTGCTACCTTTCTCGAAAGCACAAACTGACCATCTGAGAGTGTCAGAAGTTGTGCCCTGGGACAGTCTGGAATTGCGGGACGAAATACTCTACCATCAAATTTGCGGTAGTGGTGCTTACCAAGTACCAAAACGGCTGACAGCTGCCAGTACTGCCAAACTTTTCTGGGAGCACATTGTCCAACCCTAGGGTTGCCCAAAGCGGATACTGTTGGACCAAGGCCCGAACTTTAAATCAGTAATCGTGACAGAACTCGGAAGTGTCACACCACCCCCTATCGCCCCCAGGGTAATGGCGCCTGTGAGCGGTTCAATGGCACCCTGCTGGGAATGCTACGGGCCCTAGAACTGAGCTACCAATATCGGAGGCACCAACACATAGGGGCCATGGTGTGGACCTATAACAGCACTGTCTAAAAGTCCACTGGCCACACGCCCTTCTTAATGTTTGGGCAATAAGGCTGGATGCCCGTGGACCTCCTGTTGGGGACACCAGAAACCCTTGCAGTGCAAATGCCTAGTTCTTGGGTACAGGAGCTTTGGATGCGGATGCAAAAGGCCAAGCAGATGGTGTTGGACAATGCACTATGCACTAGGAGATGGCACCTGTCTCTACTCTGGAGGAGCTGCCACTGAGATCGGATGTTGGTAAAGAATACCAAACACACCATAAGGAGTAGGCTGGAGCCCAAGTGGGAACGTGCCCCATATTGGGTGGTGGGGCAACCTTTCCCACTTACCCCTGTCTAAGACCTGATCTTGGAGAGGACCATCCTGTGAAGAAGCGACTACGCCAAAATATGCCTTGTGTGCTGGACATTGCTCCAGAAAGCCTGCCAATGACAGGGCGGTGTTTGACTCAGCAGATCTTCCTACATTGCATGAAGCCCTTGCTGACTGGTTTCTGCCACCTCTCACGCTCGCGTCTCTAGCTTCCACTAACCCAGAGACTTGACGACCCTAGTGTCGGGAGTCCAGCAGGCCCCAACAACCCTATCCAGTACCGCAGACTGTACCGACTTGTCCAAAGATTCAACCTTGGGTCCAGGTGCAGAGGAAACGGGCAACACTTGTGATTCCCTGCCACCTATGGCCCCTGAGGCTCTACCTGAAAATGTAACCTTTGTCAAGAGACGTAAGAGAGCCTGGGCCCTTTGTGATCTAAGCGCGGGCAGCACCCTGCAAGATATTCTGACTATGTTGTTTGAAATTGTTTGTTTATTGTTCGGCCTTAACCATACTGATTGTGCTTTTTATCACTATTGTTACTGTTATTTCCATGTTGTGATGCTGAGGACAGCATCTGTTAAGAAGGGGCAGGGGGAGTGTAGGCAGGTGCAGTCTGCTTCCTCCACTGTAGGTGGCACTCGAACGGAGCGGTATCGCAGTCTGGATAGGAAGTCAGGGGAAACTTGGTTTCCTTGTGTGTTCCTTAAAGTAGCATTCCAGTTGGGTTCACGGCATCCAGGTGACCATTGGAGGCCATCTTGGGTCAGCAGAGTCTTTTTAAGTTCCTGCTTCCCAGGTTTTGGTACGCATTCGCATGCAGGTATTGTAGAGAGAGAGGTTCCCTGTCTCTCAGAGACAGTATTAGTGGCAGGCAGAGGTTCCAGATGAGAAGGTAATGCTTAGGGCTCGCAATTGCCTAGGACATCTTCCCGTTTGGGTATGAGACAGTCAGGCCGCATTCTGCCCCTCCAAACAGATACTGCCAGTTGTTTGGCTTATACCTGCTCCACTACACGCTCTTGGTATTTGTGAGTGCTCCCAGTTGGGTCCTTTCTCACCGGGTTTGTTGACTGTTTACCTTGACTATAATGCAAGTTCTGCCTTAACTACAATACAAGTTATATTGATTGCACCTGGACTGTGTGTGGAAAAAGTATGGCCGCACCACACTGCACCCACCTACAACCTGATACCTGTTTTCTCTCCCTCTCTGCACCTAAACCCGCGCTCTCTCTCTGGATACGATTCCTCTCTTCTCTCTTTTTCTCTGGACCTAATTCCGATCTTCTCTCTCGACCCGATTCCTGTCTTCTCTCTCTGGACCTGATCCCCACCTATGTGTCATTTTTCTCAGCCCCTCCATTTAGTGTCTTTACTGTCTGCGTTATTCTGTTCAGCCTGCTCCTATTGCTGTCTTTTGCTTCTCCCTGTTCAGCATGTCATACTGTATCTGCTCTCCCTCTGTTTTCTCTTTACCTCCCTCCACACCCCCCCCCCCCCCCCCAAATTATAATTATTCCTGCCATAAGGGTCCCTGTTCAGGCACTTCCTATTAAAAGGTCTCAATCGCTTTGTTCCTGTCTCCCACTGCCTCTGTGTTATCACCCCCGATGGAGACAAGTGACCATGCTGACACACATTTTGCAGTCATGGTCCAGAGCAATGATGTGCATCCGATGCTGGGTGAGCGCATGTAGACAGGAAGTGATCAGTTGTCTGCCATTCAGGTCACCGACCAAGTATTTGCTGCCATATTATTGATTTGTCATCAGAAGATAATGTTATTGATCAGTCACCTGTGATCCATATCAGTGATCAATCACCTGCAGTCCTTCTCATTGATCAGTCATCAGCAGTCCATGTCGTTGGTCAGTCACCTGCAGTCCATGGTTTTCATCAGTCTAAAACTGTTCTAAGAAGCAGGTCAATGACCAAGACTGTCTCAAAGAGCTGAAGTCTTCAACTTGCAGCTCCAAAATCAGTACAGTGTTTAATATGTGATGCCTGATGTTTGCTAAATTATGCTAATTGTTCGCTATCCACCTATTCTGGAATGCTGTATTTTCCCATTAGCTGCTCCAAGAGGAAGTACGGGGAGGCAGATCTATCCAATGTAATTACTCCCTACTAGGCAGTCCACTATAGACCATGGCTCCCTGTCCCCCTGTATCCAAAGTTAGCCAACTACAGACCATGCCTTCCCATTAATTTGTATCCAAATTCAGCCCACTACAAAGCATGGCTCCCTGTCCATCTGTATCCAAATTCAGCCCACTACAGACCATGGCTACCTGTTCATCTGTATCCAAAATCGGCCCACTAGAGACTGCCCCCCGTCCATCTGTATTCAAAGTCAGTATAGACCATGGCTCCCCGTTTATCTATATCCAATATCAATAAACCACAGACCATGGTTCTCTGTCCATCAGTATTCAAATTCAGCCCACTACAGACCATGGATCCCTTTCCACATGTATCCAAAGTCAGCTTACTACAGACTATGGATCCCTGTTCATCTGTATCTAAAGTCAGTAAAGATCATGGCTCCCTGTTCATCTATAGCCAGTGTCAACCCACTACAGATCATGGCTCCCTGATAATATATATCTAAAGTCAGCTCACTACAGACCATGGATCCTTGCCCATTTGTATCCAAAGTCCATACAGACCATGGCACCCTGTACATATGTATTCAATGTCAGCCCATTCCGGACCATTGCTTCCTGACCATCACTATCCAATATCAGCCCAATGTTAACCATGACTCCCTGTTCATCTGTCTGAAAGTTAGCCTACTACAGACCATGACTCTCTGTCCACATGTATCCAAAGTTAGCCCACTACAGACCTTGGGTCCCTGCACATACATATGTATTCAAAGTCGGCCCTTTATTGACCTTGGCTCTCTAACCACATGTATCCAAAGTCAGCCAACTACAGACCATGGCTTCCTCTCCATCTGTATTCAAAATCAATACAGACCACAGCTCCCTGTCCATCCCAAAGTAAGCTCACTACAGACCTTGGCTCCCCATCCACATGTATGCAAAATCAGCCCACTACAGACCATGGCTTCCTGTCCATTTTGTATCCAAAGTCCGGCCACTATAACTCATGGCTCTCCATCAACATGTATCAAAAGTTAGCCCACTGTGGCTCTCCATCCATCTGTATCCAGTCAGCCCACTACACACCATGACTCCATGTATCCAAAGTCGGCTCACTACAGACCATGGTTTGCTGTCCATCCCAAAATCAACCCACTACAGACCTTGACTCCCCTTCTATATGTATCCAAAGTCAGCCCACTACAGATCATGATTCCCTGTTCACATGCATGCAAAGCCAGCCCACTACAGCAAATGGCTTTCCATCTACATATATCCAAAATCAGCCCACTACAGCCCATGGTTCTCCGTCTGACTGTATCCAAACTCTGCTCCACTACAGAGCATGGCTCCCCGTCCACATGTATCCAAAGTAGGCCCACTGCAGACCATGGCTTCCCCTTCCATCTGTATCCAAAGTCAGCCCACTACAGACCATGGTTTCTTGTCCATCTCAAAATCAACCCACTACAGACCATGGCTTCACTGTCCATCTGTATCCAAAGTCAGCCAACTACAGACCATGGCTCCCCATCTACATGTATCCAAAGTCAGCCCACTACAGCCCATGGCTTTCGATCTATCTGTATCTAAAGTCAGCCTACTACAGACTGCAGTTCCCTGTCCATCCCAAAATCAACCCACTACTGGCCTTGGCTCCCTGTCTAATTGTATCCAAAGTCAGCCCACTACAGCCCATGGCTCCCCATTCACATGTATCCAATGTCAGCCCACTACAGACCATGACTCTCTGTCCATCAGTATCCAAAGTCAGCCAACTACAGCCCATGGTTTCTGTTTACATATATCCAAAGTCAGCCTACTACAGACCATGGCTTTCCCATCCACATGTATCCATAGTAAGCCCACTACACACCATGGCGTCCCTTCCATCTATAGCCAAAGTCAGCGCACTACAGACTATGGCTCCCCATCCACATGTATCCAAAGTGAGCCCACTACAGACCGTGGCTCCCTGTCCATACCAAAATCAGCCCACTACAGACCATGGCTTCCCTGTCCATCAGTATCCAAAGTCAGCCCACTACAGACCATGGCTTCCCGTTCAAATGTATCCAAAGTCAGCCCACTACAGACTATGGCTCTCTGTCCATCCCAAAGTGAGCCTACTGCAGACCTCGACTCCCTGTCCACGTGTATTCAAAGTCAGCCCATTATAGACCATGACTCCCCGTCCATCCCAAAGGCAGCTTACTGTCATCCATGGCTCCCCCTCCACATGTATGAGTCATCCCACTACAGACCATGGTTCTATGTCCATCAAAAAGTCAGGCCACTACAGACTGTGGCTCCCTGTCCATCCCAAAGTCAGCCTACTACAGACCTTGGCTCCCTGTCTACATGTATCCAAAGTCACTTCACTACAGACAATGGTTCCCTGTCCACATGTATCCAAAGCCAGCCCAGTACAGACCAGGGCTCTCCACCCCTTTGTATACAGAGTCATTTCAGTACAGACCATGGTTCTCTGTCCATCAAAAAGTCAGGCCACCACAGACTGTGGCTCCCTGTCCATCCCAAAGTCAGCCCACTACAGGCCATGCCTCCCCATCCATATGCATCCAAATTCAGCCCAATACAGACCATGGCTCTCCATTCATTTGTATGAAAAGTCAGCTCACTACAGACCTTGGCTCTCTGTCCACATGTATCCAAATTAAGCCCACTACAGACCTTGGCTTCCTATCAATATGTATCCAAATTCAACCCACTACACCCCATGGCTCCCCATCCATCAGTATTCAAAGTCAGCTCACTACAGACCATGGCTCCCTGTCCATCTTGGCGTAGGAGCAGGGTACTGGAGTAGGCCAAATCTACTCCTACAGGGCAAACATAAAGCAACAGCCAGGTAACTTCTAAATATTTCAAGTCTGCATGTTTAAAACCACAGATATCATTCAGCCTTGCACTTGTTTTTTTTTATTCTAATGGTATATAAAAAAAAATGAAACCAGAAATAAACAACATTTCTAGAAGGCAAATTTAGCAGGACTTGTACCATTTATTTCTTTGGAAATGGCTTGTTTTGCCATCGTTTGGTGTCATTACATTTATTCTCTCCATTTTGTTTTGTATGTTCCAGGCAAATCCCATTTGGCAATAGTTCAGCGGGTCAACAATGAAGGGGAAGGAGACCCATTTTATGAAGTGATGGGGATTGTAACCCTGGAGGATATCATAGAAGAGATCATCAAATCTGAAATCCTGGATGAGACAGATCTGTACAGTAAGTAATTCAAACCTTGAAAAGTAAGATTGGGGATACTTTAATGCAGACCCAAAATTAGAACCTGAGTTTAGGTTTACTTGACCCCACTGCAGCATATTAAGGCTAAGTTCACACTGCTGCGACCCCCAAAGTCATGCAACTTTCCATTGCAACTTTCTTGCGACTTGATGTGACTTCAGTGCAATGTCAATGCAACTTTTATGTTCTGTGACTTTGGTTAAAAAAAGTCGCAGCCAGAGTCACAAAGTTAAGACACATATATATATGACTACCTTGCACCTTTGATTATCTTGCACCACCATATTTTTGTTGCTGTGACTTGAGTTGCAATAATTATGATGGCACCCATTGAAATTAATGTGTTTTTATTTGTCTTGCGACTTTCTTGAGACTCAGGTCACAGTAGGTCGCATCAGAAGTCTCAGCAGTGTGAACCAGGACTAACTGGGAAACTAAACAAATAGCCAAAGAGCCTCTACCTCTACAGAACCCAGCTTAGAGAAATAGTAGGCAATTTTCAACCACACTAAGAGGGAGGCCACCTATTTGATAGACCTGATTGGCAGCCCAACCACCAAGGAGTAGAGAGCACATGGGAAGCTGACAATACTGCTGCTATTTGCCAGCCAGTGGCGTAGTGTTGTCACCCTGCCACAGGAAGTGCTGTTACTGGCAGGATTTCCTGGTAAGAATGTAGAATGTGGAATAATACTGTTGATTGTGAGTGTACATACACTTTTTACAATCCAACTGTGGGGTGGAGAAAAAAAATTTCTATCATTGAGAAGGGGTCAAAGGGGATCAGAAGAGGATGTAATATTTACCTTACATCCCACTCCGGCATGCTCCAGTGCTCCCTCTTCTCTCCTCCGCTCAAGGCTGTGGGTGATCACTTGGCGCCATCAGGTAAAATGCAGGGCTATTAACACTGCATTGTATGCAGAAGAGGCAGGTGTTTGACCGCAGTTAGGAGAGCCTTAGATTGGAGTTTTGTTTAGGATCAGTCACATGGATGGTGGGAGCCTGCAGGAGCAAGGAGTAAGCTAAGAATCCTAACTCTTCATCATGCCTGTACCCCTAGACTTAAAGCCTAACTCCAGATTTTATTTAACTTTAAATAGTTTGTTTATGCCAAGCTAGATGAAAGTTTTAAATCCTTGTGGCATTTTATTGCATTTCTTGGTGACAGAACAATATAAATGTACAGAGACATCCATATAGAAACCCATCCCATGCTCCATTCCTCTGCTTTCATAGTTTCTAAGGAACACTGGGCCCCCAATATACTGTACATATGACAGTTACCATAGATGGTAGTAACGGTGGGAATGTGGACAACCCAGAGAGTGGAGCAGAACCAAGAAGACCTTCTCTCCTCCTGGTGATGGAAACCACAAAACCCATTTACATGATTCTGGTGTCAAGGTGGTTTCCTGGTTGTCCACATCTCTGCCATTCCCGGGACTAGTGGTTATGAGAGTGAGCAATGTGGACAACCCAGAGAGTGCAGCAGAACCGAGAAAACCTTCTACTCCTGGTGATGGAAATCATGACACCCGTTTACACCATTCCATTGTCAAGGTGGTTTCAGGGTTGTCCACATCTCTGACGTTCCCAGGACTAGTGGTTATGAAATTGGGCAATGTGGACAACCCAGAGAGTGGACCAAAATGGAGAAGACCTTTTTTTTTGTCCATGGAAACCACAACACCCATTTACATAATTCTGGTGTCAAGGTGGTTTCTGGGTTGTCCACATCTCTGACATTCCTGGTACTAGTGGTCATGAGATGGGGATGTGGACTCCAGACAGGTGGGCTTTATTACTATCCTCAGATCCAATCCCGTCCTCTCTCTCTGCAATCCTTCCCACCTACTTTGAAAATATTAGTTATATTATTTTGTTGATTTAGAATAAAATGACTCTTATCTGCTGATAATATATACAAAGGTTGTTGGAAGGGAAATACCTGGATCACTGAAGGCTTCAGCGAGCATTCAATATGGTCTATTCTATATATAGACCGTGGTTCTTAGGTGTCCAGAATGTTCACTTCCAGACAAGTCCATTGGGTTCAGTTTTCTGTTAATAACAATGTCTCTTATTGTTATATGATTTTTTTTTTATTTAAACTTTTTCTTTCTATTAGCTGATAATAGGAAAAAGGAAAGAAATCCACACCGAGAGAGGAAACAACAAGACTTCTCCCTGTTCAAGCTTTCTGACAGTGAGATGAAGGTGAAGATTTCTCCTCAGCTCCTCCTGGCCACCCATCGATTCATGGCTACAGGTAGGTACAGGCAGTTCAATGTACTGCCAGGAGGACCATTAGGTTCAATATGCAGTTGTAGAGATTCAGTGCCGAGGGCACATTTCCACCCGGTCATACAATTTATATTGTGAAATGTAGAATTTATTATTAAACATTTCTGTGCAGGCCCCCTTCAATCGCTGCTTTACACTTACATGTTTCACCACTAAATGATGGCTGTACACATGTATGGACTGCATTGAATGCCGTGCTGCCACATACATGAGTACTTGTGTTTTGTGCTGGAAGTATGCTCAATTACGCCCCCTTGCACTCAGAATCCACTCTCAGTGAGGCCTCCTAGGCTGGGACTAATGATCGGGAGGTGGTAGGAGGAGCTCTTGATCATGTGATCACTGTGATAGTTTGGGGAGCCTCCCCTGTATCTGCTGCTCCTCCGTCTATACATTGGGGAACCTTTCTCAGTGTTTGCGACTTTTTTTAATTGCACATCCTGATTTATCGGGCTAAAGAAACGCAAATGTTTTGTACAGCATTAGCCCCAATCTTCCATACCTGCTGCACCAGTTTAATATTTGTGGCTTGCTGCATAAGGATAGCGAAAAGGCTCATTTTTTACAGACTTGTACTAAACCACTGACTGGCCTTTGCAGCCGATGTTAAACACGGGTCACAAGCAACAAAAGAAAAAATGAAACCTGGATTTTTGAGGCACCATTTACGCCCTGTACTTAAACTTCCATTAACTTCCACTATGGTTATACTGGACCTGTGGTTCCCTTACATCTATGAGCATTTTAATGATGATAGTTTTATTTTCCCCTGGGTGACGATTGTGCAATGCTTGGCACAGACTGGAGGTATTTGGAAATGCGTCCTCAGTGCTGGTCCATACATAACCCATCATACATGATTGATATATCTGCCTTACATTGGATTGGTTGAGCACCTTCTAACTTCCATTTTTTTCAGAGATCGAACCTTTCAAAGCTCCTTTCCTGTCTGAGAAAATTCTGTTACGCCTTCTTAAACACCCACATGTGATTCATGAGCTAAAGTTTGATGAGAAAAATAAAAGGTCTACAGAGCACTATCTTTACCAACGCAATAAGCCAGTGGACTATTTTATTTTAATCCTCCAGGTAAGTTACTAACCCCACTTTGATATCGTCCATCTCTGCTGGAGACCCACTTTGATCTCATCCATCTCTGGTGGTGCCCCACTTTGATATCAGTCATCTCTGGTGTATCCTCACAGAGATGGATAAAATCCATCTCTGGTGGAGCCCCACTTTGATACGATCCATGTCTGATGGAGCCCCACTTTGATATCATCCATCTCTGGTGGAACCCTAATTTGATATGATCCATGTCTGGTGGAGCCCCACTTTGATACAATCCATGTCTGGTGCAGCCCCACTTTGATATCACCCATCTCTGGTGGAGCCCCACTCTGATATCATCCATATCTTGTGAAGCCTCACTTTGATATCATCCATGTCTGGTGAAGCCCCACTTTGATACGATCCATCTCTGGTGGAGCCCCACTTTGATATCATCCATCTCTGGTGGAACCCCACTTGATAAAATGCATGTCTGATGGAGTCCCACTTTAATACAATCCATCTCTGGTGGAGCCCCAGTTGGATATAATTCATACCAATACAAAATGATTTAGTATCACTCTGTTAAAGCATTTTCAGTGCCAATATATTTTTAAAATAAAGTGGTTAGGAAGAACCTTTGTCAGGTTTTCACTGTTGTCTGTGCCTCCATTAGGGAGATTCACCCTCCATCTTTGTGCTCGTGACCACGGTCAGAGAAAACATCCAATGGGGACACTTTTCTTAGCGACAGCTGCCTTGCAATGTAACTAAACCAAAGCAAAAAATGTAATATATTGTAGCTTAGCAAACATTGGATATGGTAGCTGCATTTGTTTTCTTTTTTTTTTCACCTTTTCTACGTGGTGACCAGTCACTAACACACCTCCTGTCCTAGCTGGCTACACTCACTCTCTACTACCTCTATGGAGGAGCAACGTAGCCACCCTTGGACAGCAGCAATGTCTATTAGTGGAGAGGGTGGTGTTGGATGGACTAGTAGATTTAGATGGACTTTATATAGCTGACTAACGATTTAAACTTACACTTTATAAGCAGTTACAGCAAACCATTTTTTTTCCTTTTGGGATAAAGGTTTTACATAAACAAATAATAGCTGATCATTGTAAGCCCCCCTGTCAGCAGTCAATGGTTTGTCTCATCTCTCCAACCTACACTTTGTCTGGACAGCTTGGTCTGTTAAAGGTGAAAAACAACAGACTTACTGGCAGGATCACCAGGTATTAAACTACCTTACAGGGGAACTGCTGTGTTAATGTACCGACAGACTGGTTTATGCATACCTCCCAACATTTTGAGATGGGAATGAGGGACACCTACTAGCAAATGTATGTAGGCATAGGACACGCCTCCTGCCACATCCCCTTAAAGGAAAATTAACCAAAAAAAGGGTTGGTTAAATCCACAAAAGCTTTTTTTCACCACTACTATTCCTTTATATTGGCTTTTAGCATTTACAAACGCAGCAATTTAGAATTTGGATGAAAGGTTTAGCACTGGGAAACACTTTTTGAAAGAAAAAAAAGTGCATTTTATGTACAACTCTATAGATCAGACCAAAATGAGGGGGAAAGAGGGACATTGCTCCAAATCAGGGACAGTTGGGAGCAATGGATCATGTATGTCAGAGTCCGGCGATCCCACGATGTCAGACACCAGGACGCCGATTCACCAGTCCGCGGCTTAACCTCTCAGGTTTTCTAATTCCTGAACCGGTAAAGCGGCGTCCTGGTGTCTGACAGTGTGGGATTGCGGGAATCGGGTACAGTGGGACCGGGGGGGGAGGGGGGTCACCAAGTGTAAGGCCACCATACAGATATTCTATAAAGGTGAACTTGCACTTTAAGCTCACCACACATGTTACAATCTAATTGTACTCTTGTGTAGTGCAAGGGCTTGCCTGATTCAAAGTGATTGGTTAGTCCCCATATTACATAGTTTTCTTAAATCTAAAGTTGAGTGTACAGAGGTTATACAGTCAGATTGGAGGGTGTACGGTGAACTTAAGAGGGGATTTATCACTATGGAGGGTCTCCTCATTTTCTGTTGTGTCTACAGGACAGGAAGTGATGGGAAATCTCCCCAATGGGGCACAGACAGTAATGTAAACCAACAGGGGTTTCAACCCTTTGAAAAAAAAAAACAAAATGGCCTTAGATATCCTTGAATTGCTATTCACCTTCTCCAGTCCAATGAGAGTGTCCTCAGTGGTGACTGACAATTTTGTTGTCTGGACCATGGAGTCGGGGAAGGTTAGGCCCAATAAGAACATGAAACTAAATAAGAGAGGGTCACAGAAGACGAGAACTCTGGACTTTTCCCTTTTAAAGATGAGAAATGAGATTATAGCTCCTCCTGGTTTTCCCAAAGTTGGATTGAGTGTAAGTTTTGCTTTGTAGCTCAAAGATGAAAAACCTCAGATACGTCTATAGACTTCATCTCCACCTTATCACCCTTCCATGTTCACTAAGGTGCTGACACTTTCCTTTTGGATTGGATGGTATGAGCTGATCCTAATGAAAAGAAAGGGAAAGAGTTCCCCGCATATACTTGGAGCGGCTGTTAGCTGCACTGTCATCGATGGGTCTGAGTACAGCCGCCATATTGTATGTATTGAGGCTGATCACCCATTGGAACAAGAAAAACAAATAAACATTGGTGGACGTAGCCCTACACCTATTGAGTCTAATTTCCCTGTCCAGCTGTATGAAAGGGATCATTCTACTTCTCAGGGAATATCTGGACTCCTAGGCATGTTAAACTGGATCCAACCGGGCAGATGAGGTAGGTCCCATAATGGAGGATTTGTCAGATATTGAGCTGTGGAGTATCCATAATGTTTCTTTAAAGTAAAACTCTGGGCAAAATATTTTCTTTCTTTATTTTTTTTATTTTTTGGGGATAGAGTAAGGGGGGGGTTATAACGCCAGTAAGGTTTATTTTTGCCATCTTTGTCCCATTGGAGAGATTTACCTTCACTTCCTGTCTTATAGCCAAACAGGAAGTGAGTGGAAATCTCTGCAAATTAAGGGAATTTCTTGGTGACCCCCAGCTCACCAGAACCAGTGTCCCCATTGGAATATTTCCCCTCTATTACTTTTCTGGGGACAACCCAAAATTTGGGATTTGCTTTTACTTTCACTTTTAATGATAATGGTAAACAGGACAAATAGAGAGGGTGGATCGACCTTAACGGAGGCACCGACGGCAATAAAAACCTGATAGGGGTTCTAATCCCTCTCCACTCTCCAAAACTTAAAAAAAAAGCTTTGCCTTTTAGTTATACTTTAAGCAATTACAAAGATGGTCACATCTGTTTATAGCCTCAGTACACACCTAAACTATTATATGACTTTGGGAAACAATTGGACCCTATGCATGAGAGACCATGGGGACCTCCTACATATCCCATGGAGATCTCTGAAATGGGTGCGCTATTGGGATGCCATGGTCAGCGCGCTTAAAATTGGTTCTAAGCTCTTAATGTTTTTTATCTTAATGCATAATGGCATGTACTGCCATTAGTACATACCACTATTCATAATACAACCATTCATACATATGCCACCATTGTCTATGTACCACCATTCGTACATATGCTACTATTAGTTCATGTACCACCATTACTCCATACCACTATTCATACATATGCCATTGTTCGTCCATGTACCATCATTCGCACCTATGCCACCATTGTCTATGTACCACCATTATACATACCACCATTCGTACATATGTCACTAAGGACCACCATTAGTCCATACCACCATTCGTACGTATGCAAGTATTAGTCCATGTACCACCATTAGTGCATACTATTCATACATATGCCACTATTAGTCCATGTACTGCCATTAGTATATACCACCATTGTCTATGTAACACCATTTGTCCATACCACCATTACCCCTTTGTATGCCTCATGGCTTCTGGTGAAAACACTGTTTTTTGTTTTCTCCACCAGGGTAAAGTAGAAGTAGAGGTTGGCAAGGAAGGGCTGCGATTCGAGAATGGTGCCTTCACATATTATGGAGTTCCCGCTATTATGACAACAGTTTCTTCTGGTATGTTTTTTTAAATAAGTCTTCATGTGCCACAGAAAAACGAACACATCATAAACTAGGAAGACAGAGCTTCTTAACAGCATTGTTGTCGTTCTTTTTCTTTTCCTAGTCTGTTCTATATGAATGTGTAGAAATATTTACCTAATGTGAGCGTCTTCTGGTGGCTCAGTGGTAACAAACAATACCCAGATCATCACATGTTCATGTCCGCACTCACTAAGCCAACTTCTGTAAGTCACCATATTGTGCCAAGTCCTTCTTAGGAGCCATCTTCTAGATACAGACCTTAGATTGTAGATGTCCTCTTTATTGTAGCTTCAGCTTTCATTTTGTATTCTCAACATATAAAAGTTTTCTTAATTCTTATTTTCAGATACTGACGTGAGAAAAGTCGGAAGCTTGGCGGGTTCGTCCTTCCTTTGTAAGTATGTCTGCGCTCAACAGCATGAATATCTTAGAGTATTGGTTGAAGAGGTTGGGGTTGTTTTTTTGGTTTTAGACGTCAGTCAAACACTGTGCTTAATGGCCTGGTAGTCACCATATCTAGGGGGCTGCCAAATGCTTGAATATGACGCTCATCATGAGAGCCCAGACATGGTGACCTGAGAAATATTATCCGACATCTGCCTTTCCAGCACCATTCACAGAACCCAACACAAGGGGAGTTTGTATCAGTACGTTATAATAAATCTCCCCGTACACTGTAGAGATTGTGAGGGTTATGCTTTCATTTCTTTTGAGTAATCTTAAAGATCCTTTCTCCAACAATCCCATGTAAGTAAAAGTATTGCCCTCTCTCGTCCTTTTTACGTTTTCAAGATGAGCCAAAGTTGTTCATAGACTTGATATGGTGGCCATAAAATGTCATACTTTTTATAGATGACCCTGGTATAAACATACATTAGTGTTTTGGACAAATGTGCATGTGTACAGTATACTCTGAGCAGGCACTCTTCGGCACCAATTTTATCATGTAACAGAACAGGGTAGAATAACTTATTAAAGACGATTAGTTGGCCAGTCACAGGACAATACCTTCCCATAGATTTACTATAATCAGACATATAAAGAACAACAGATAGTGTGAGATTGGCCAATGCTCGTGCTGCCGTCTCCATGACCCTCTATGACTTTCTATGACTCTCCTTGACTTTCTATGACCCTCTTTGACTTTCTATGGCCCTCCGTGATTCTCTACAACCCTCCATGACCCTTCCTGACACTCCATGATCCTCCATTTCCCTCCATGATTCTCTATGACCTTTCCTTTCCTGATTCTCCATGATCTTCCATTTCCCTCCATAATTCTCTTTGACCCTCCATGATTTTCTTTGACCCTCTTTGACTTTCTATGGCCCTCCGTGATTCTCTACAACCCTCCATGACCCTTCCTGACACTCCATGATCCTCCATTTCCCTTCATGATTCTCTATGATATAAGCAAAAAAGTCATTTCTACTACCCATACATCACATAGAATACAGAGATCCCAGGTGCTTGATCCACAGTCGCTGGCTGAGTAGGGAAATGAGGAAAAGATGATCCCCACACTCCAGTTATGACTAAGGCCATATAGGCTGAAACGCGTCAACTGTTCTCATTTGCGTTCAGGCACTGTGGCTTGAGCAATCACCGGAATGCGGATCATCTTTTCCTCTTGATTCTCTATGACCCTCCATGACTCCCTTAGACCCCCATGACTTTCTATCCCTTTGATCCCCTTGTGATTCTCTATGATCCTTCATGACCCTTCCTGACTCTCTGTGATCCTCCATTTCCCTCCATGATTCTCTTTGACCCTCCATGACTTTCTATGACCCTCCGTGATTCTCTATGACCTACCTTAAAGGTATGTTAAATCTTACCTAGCAGCAGACAACCCAAGGGGCATGTTATTATCTTTGTTAGTCAGAAAGCCCTCCTCTTTGCATCCCTCTGATCCTGATTTCACTTGAATGCTTAAAGGTTTAGTACACCTTTAATGGTCATTTTCCAAAATCTCTTAAGCACATTACATTCCCCTCTTCCACCATACATATAGTTGCTCCTGTCCCCCTCTGGGCTGGGTGTTAGAAGTATGCCCCCAGTGGCTCCCCCTCTGGGCCAACTATTAGCAGTATGTCCCCAGTGGCTCCCCCTCTGGGCCGGTTGTTAGCAGTATGTCCCCAGTGGCTCCCCCTCTGGGCCGGTTGTTAGCGGTATGTCCCCAGTGGCTCCCCTTCTGGGCCGGCTGTTAGCAGTATGCCCCCAGTGACTCCCCTTCTGGGCCGGCTGTTAGCAGTATGTCCCCAGTGGCTCCCCCTCTGGGCCGGTTGTTAGTGGTATGTCCCCAGTGGCTCCCCTTCTGGGCCGGCTGTTAGCAGTATGTCCCCAGTGGCTCCCCCTCTGGGCCGGCTGTTAGCAGTATGTCCCCAGTGGCTCCCCCTCTGGGCCGGCTGTTAGCAGTATGTCCCCAGTGGCTTCTCCTCTGGGCCGACTGTTAGCAGTATGTCCCCAGTGGCTTCTCCTCTGGGCCGACTGTTAGCAGTATGTCCCCAGTGGCTCCCCCTCTGGGCCGGCTGTTAGCAGTATGTCCCCAGTGTCTCCCCCTCTGGGCCGGCTGTTAGCAGTATGTCCCCAGTGGCTTCTCCTCTGGGCCGACTGTTAGCAGTATGTCCCCAGTGGCTCCCCCTCTGGGCCGGCTGTTAGCAGTATGTCCCCAGTGGCTCCCCCTCTGGGCCGGCTGTTAGCAGTATGTCCCCAGTGGCTCCCCCTCTGGGCCGGCTGTTAGCAGTATGTCCCCAGTGGCTTCTCCTCTGGGCCGACTGTTAGCAGTATGTCCCCAGTGGCTCTCCCTCTGGGCCGGCTGTTAGCAGTATGCCCCCAGTGGGGGGGGGGCTCTTTTTCTAATAAAGATTACAGCATGTATTTGAAGAGCATTTTATAGACCTCAATCAATTTCTTGTAGTGAATACTTATTCTATACTGCACACATGTATGGACATACATGGGAGACATTCATTTTCTTGGGCCATTGTACACTTACTATGATCAGTCTCACGATCACTGTATAAAGCTGTATTGTCTTAATGCCTTAATATGGAAATCTGTTTCTCTCTTCGATGGGAGGGGGGGGGGGGTTAAGGTCAATGGATTGCTTTATTGTCCCAATCACACTGTGGCCATCTAAAATAATTTGGAAGATTTAAATGGGTAAAGCCTGGCGACCCTATGACTTTGCTCATGAAGGCGCAGAATTGATTTAATACAATGAGTATACAGAATGGATGAATGGAAGTACTATATAAGGCAGACATGCATACTGGTGTGTGGTGCTGTTTAGTACATAGTCGGATTAAAGGAGAGCAATGTTTAATAGAGTTCATTTCAATCCATTTCTGTACAGAGTATACAGCCAATGGTAAGTTCTGTATTATTTTATATGGAATCCTAATATTTTATTAATACGATTTTGATTTTCTTTGCTTTCCTAACAGTGTTTATAAAGCCGTTTTGCTAATCCTGTTAATTACAACCCATTTTCAAGCTTCTGTCAATAATCGTCTTCTTGTGTGTTCTCCATATGGGTAGATTTCTACATTGTTACGATAGAATTGCCAGGATTCTCGTCCATTGAGATCCCTTTTTTTTTTCCGGTGTGTGTGCTCTGTGTTTGTATGCTTTCATCCCGATCTTACTCCCGATTTTGCTCTGCCCTCCCAGTACCCGTGTCCGTATCTCGCACCTTCGCTTTCAGCAGAGGGGAATCCTTGGCTGGCTCCCCAGGTAATGTGCATGGCTCTAATTCCATCATGAAAAATGGGTTGAATTCATATGGATATATGAATGTTCTGGAGCTGATCCCCCATACGCATGGAAACCTCTTCAGAAATAATTTCTTCAGGAAATCTGTTACTTCCTTTTATTGTGTATTAATGATCATTTATGGAATACAGATGAATGGATTACCCAGCAAAAAGACTCGCCATGAAGCTGGCCCTACACTAAAATTTGGTTAAAAATCTTTCATTTTAAGAACATTCATTGAAATATTAGTTGGAAGATTCACTTGAAAATCTAGTAATGTATGGCCAGCTTATAGAAGATGTCCTTGTGCATAGAGGGCTTCTGATATTCAGCCAAGTGACTCATAAGGCAACATTACTCCTCATCTTGTTCTAGTGATGGGGAGTTCTGGTGGGAAATACCAGAGGATCAGACGGGAATGTACAGGCCAGTTCTCTACCAGCTGTACATTCACATTAGTCCTCATCCCCAAAGAGCTTACAATCTAAAGTACAAACAAATAGCAACTGCCCCCACCTATAACTGGCCTTAACAGCAAGGAGCACATAGAAGGGCGACGCATGTCAAACAACAAAGAAAAAAAATCCCAACCCAACGTATCAACCAGCCTGCAACCAATTGAATTATTCTGTCTAAGAGTTCACATTAAAAACAGGGGTTTAGTTTGCAGACATTTGCAAATACATGTGTAAGCTGCAGAGGCCGTGCCAAGGCACCCCCAGTATTATCTGCAGTCCTAACTCTATAAATTTTAAGAGCCTCCGTTGTAGGATCACGTATATATTGAAATGCGTCGCTCTTCCACATGCTCTTTGCTGTTAAGGCCAGTTCTAGGTTGGGTAGTTGCCATTTGTTTTTACTGTTGGTTATTTGGTAAGGGGGTGCACTAGACACCTTCGCTGCCATTGTGCTATTTGCTGGGTGTTCCGTGCACCCCTGTGCCTTTGAGGAGAAGGCTCCCTCCAGGCATACCTACCCTCAATCTATCCATTACTATATAGGCACTCCTAGTATGGAGATAAAGACATCTAATAGTTATGAGGTTTCAAGTGCTTTAAATGCAAAGTGTTCCTTTGGTGACTTCCATGGTATTAAAGTGGCAGGTGGACTGTATTGGGGGGCACCTTCAGGTATTTGTTCTTATCTGTTTTCTTCCAGAGCTCCTGAGAAGCTGAAAACCATTGAGGCAAAAACTCAGGACACTCTATTGTGAAAATACTGACTCTAGTTAAGAGCAGTAAGACAATGTCCCACCTACTGTACCTGGCTTTGGGCTTCTAAAAACAATGTACGGCCTCACTGACCAAAAGCAAAAACACAGTTAAGGGTTGCCAAAACCCTAGTCATAGCTTAGTATATAAATATCACAGGTTTGTGTGGTGTAGTGGAAGGAAATTGGAGATATAAAGTCCAGCTGCCACTATATTTCCATGGTTGTACACACAGACTTCAGATATGTAAGTAAAGCTATTCAGGGAGACAGATAATCATCCTGCATTAGTAAACCCACCAATATAAAATGTAAAATATGTGAATATTCAAATTTTTGCCTTATCCTGGTTGTGACCGGTTCTCTCTAACCTGAAGATGTAGATTTTCATGGTTCACTCCTGGGAGGGACTGCTGTGAACTTGTATTATTTCTGCATTGTGATGATTAATCTTCTCTGAACAGAGCTCCTAGGTAGTTGTATTCATCTAACCTGGTACATTTCCTTTGCTGTCCTATTTATCCTACTTTCTGTCCAATTTTCTTCTTTCTTTTCCTCCCTCCCTGGCTGTCCATAGTAAACAGATCCCCTTCTCGCTGCAGTGGCTTGAATCGTTCTGAATCCCCTAACAGAGAACGCAACGACTATGGGGGGAGCACCAACCAGCTCAGCAACAACAACCTCTACGTCCCCGACTACTCTGTGCACATCCTCTCCTATGTCCAATATGTTAAGGTAAGCCACCATGAAAGATCCAAGATAAAGAGATAGATTACAACCAATGACTCTTAAACCTATGAGTTTACTGACTATAGAACAGTCGAGTTCACTATTGCCTACTCCTAAACCTTACCGACTATAGAACTGCTGAGTGCACTACCGTCTACACCTAAACCTTACCAACTATAGAACCGCCGAGTTCACTACCGTCTACTCCTAAATCTTACCGACTATAGAACCTCAGGTGTAGATGGTAGTGAACTCAGTGGGTTAAATAGTGTGTAAGGTTTAGGAGTAGTTGGTAGTGAACTCAGAGGTTCTAAAATCGGTAAGGTTTAGGAGTAGAAGGCAGTTGACTCAGTGGTTCTAGAATCAGTAAGGTTTAGGTGTAGATGGTAGTGAACTCAGAGGTTCTATAGTTAGTAAAGTTTAGGAACAGACAGCAGTGAACTCAGAGGTTCTAAAATCGATAGGGTTTAGGAGTAGACTGTGAACTTAGAGGTTCTATAATCAGCAAAACTTGTAGCTGTAGATGGTAGTGAACTCAGTCTTACTGATTATAGAACCTCTAAGTTCACTGCCATCTACTCCTTAACCCTATCGATTTTAGAATCTCTGAGTTCATTACGGTCTATTCACAAACCTTAGTGAGTGACTATAGAACCTCTAGGTTCACTACCATCTACTCTTAAACCTTACCGACAACAGAACCGCTGAGTTCACTACTGTCTACTCCTATACCTTACAGACTATTTGACCCGCTGAGTTCACTACCATCCACAACTAAATCTTGCCGGTTATAGAACCATTGATTTCACCGCCGTCTACTCCTAAACCTTACCGACTAAAGAACGTCTGAGTTCATTTACCATCTACACCTAAGTTTTACTGATTATAGAACCTTGAAGTTCACTGCATTCTACTCCTAAACCTTACTGACTTTAGAACCTCTGAGTTCACTACCGTCCTACTCCTAAACCTTACAGACTATTTAACCCGCTGAGTTCACTACCATCTACACCTAAATCTTACCGATTTTAGAACCACTAAGTTTACTGCCAACTACTCCTTAACCTTACCGACTATAGAACCTCTGAGTTCACTACCATCTACTCCTAAACCTTACCGACTATAGAACCTCTGAGTTCACTACCATCTACTCCTAAACCTTACCAACTATAGACCTGCTGGGTTCACTACCATCTACTCCTAAACCTTACAACTATAGAACCTCTGAGTTCACTACCATCCACTCCTAAACCTTAAGTTTTCCCAGGACAGGTTCAACTCCAACACGCGTCATTTCCCATATAGTGGTCCCTCTTAGTGTCAGGTAGTACCATATACAATCATTACCATTATATTCCAACATATCAGAATGCATGCTCTTTAAACTTAAATGTAACAATTCCCACTCCCCCCTCCCTGCTCTCGGCCGCCCAAACTTGGCTGGAGTATAAATCCCATAACCTGTGCAGCCACTAGTAGGCACCATGGTACCCAATTGTACGCACTAACTGTACTAACACCGGCTAAAACCTAATTGTCAATGCCGGTGACAATATACCATATTAGTGGTAGGGGCGAATGATTTGCTGGTTAATAGTCCAGCAACGAGATTTTAGACGGTACGTCTATTGAACACTTGGTGGTAATATATGTTCCATTTTTACGCCCATATGTGGTATGTAGAAGTAAGTAACAGATTTTCCATAAAACATATTATAGACCATATCTATGAAAGTTAAGCTGGTGACCCCGTGCCCTCCTCCCTCATCTCTCCTGTTACAAACATGGCGATGACCAACTTTAGGAGCCTGAGGACCCGGGCGGAAAAGGCCATGTGAAGGAGTACAGTCTCTTCCTTCGATGAGGTAAAGTCATAGGAAGAAAGACAGGAGTATGTGTACCCTAGATCGGGATGGATCAAAAGCTTATACTGAAGTTCAGGGAATGCACTTTGATCAGGGGCTGCATAGATAACTCACTTCAGCCCTAATAGTGCAGAGTGTATTGTGTGGCCCGCTCCGGAGTGAACCCCGCAGGGATTCTGTCTCTGTAGGGTGTTATCAAATGATGTTTTGCAGCTTCCTGTGGAGCCAGGGGCTTTAATTGGGGCACTGTAAGTGCATTGAATGTTAATAGATTGTATGGGGGCATGAATTCTCACCTAGTCCTCTGCATACGGAGGCATCATCTTTAGGCTGGTCTGTTTGTTTCTGCGTCCCGTCGGTCGATCCACTCCGAGGCAAGTGTTGGATCATCAAAGAAATATGCGCGATCTTCACCCGCCACGTGTAGACGGGCAGGAAAGAGCATGGCATACTTGATGTGTTGTGCTCGTAAGCGTCGCTTGACCTCCGTGAATCTGGAGCGTTGTTTCTGCACCTCCGCAGAAAAGTCGGGAAATGCTGAGACAGATCCTGCCTGGAACGGAATATTGCCTTTAATTCTGGCCATGCGAAGGACTACATTGCGGTCTCTGAAATTCAACGTCTTTGCAATAAAGGTGCGTGGAGGAGCTCCTTCAGGTGGTCGGCGGGCAGGCATGCGGTGCGCACGCTCCACCACGAACGTGGTGGAGAAAGCCTCTCTGCCATAGGTTGAGATGAGTAGCTTTTCTAGAAAAGTAGCTGGGTCTGTACCTTCTGAACCTTCAGGCAGGCCGATGAAGCGCAAGTTAGATCTGCGGGCGCGATTCTCCAGATCGTCTTGTTTCTGCGCCAATAGCTGAACTTGTCGCTTAAGATCCTCCTGAGAATGTTGAAGAGGGTATAAGGTGTCCTCTGCCCGACTAATTCTGGCCTCTGTTTCAGTGACCCGTTCCCGGATTTTAGTCATATCCTGCCTTATCAATGAAATGTCCACTTTTACCTCCTCCAGCTTGGTAGTAAGTGTAGATTGGCAGAGGGAGATCGCCTCGAGAACACGCGCTGTATCAGCTGCCTTGTGCTCTGTGTGAGGAGTGGAGTGTGCTGTGGAGGAGGCGCCATCTTGCCCCTCACCGTCCCGCTCCGTCCTCCGATACCGCTCTAGGGACGATAAGGCTGCAGTGTTCCGTTTCGGTGGAGACATGACTCGGCAGGTACAGCGGGCCTTTGTGACACAGATGTGGGGCACAAAATGCCGTTTGGGGTCGCAGGATGTTTTCACTCCTAAAACCTTACCAACTATAGACCTGCTTACTTGTGTAGCTCCGTTTTTGGAGGAAACGTTTACCATTTCAAGAAGGTTGTCCAAAGAATAAAGTGGCCGTGGTCCAATGATGTCACTTCCAAGTAAAATGTTACTTGTCCAATCCAGCCGATGTAGGAATCCCCACCCACTGACTAAGCTTTGATGGGGGAAATGCATTAGAGGGAATGGTGTGTGGGCGGAGATTACTATGTCTGTGGGATTGGACCAATGAAGTTTTGCTTGAAAGTGACATCATCAGAGTGTGGCCACTTTGTTCTTTAGAGACAGTTGGATGGGGCATGGACAGGTTCCTGGTCCGGAAACTGAGTAACTGAAGGTGAAAGGAGTTTGGTGGCTTGGAGCAGTGGCAGTTGTTTTTATTTGAAAAACTTGTTCCAGATAATGGACAGTATTACACACAGTATTGAGGAAGATAGAATTGGGACAATTTTTGTAGTTGCAACAGTGTTCACCAGTACGTGTTGATGCAATCATTTCCAATACAAACGTAAAACACAAAAATTTACCAAATACCCAAATAACAATAACTAAGCCACTATTTTCCTGAACTGACCTATCAATATGAACTTAGCTGAAGTTAAACTCTGGTCCTGACCCCACTGGATTCGCACCAAACGTGTCACATTTAGTATGCATTAAACACCAAAATTCACAATGCTGAAAATAGTATGTACCCCCTAATTCTGGCCACTAACCTTTGCCCACTTTGTAAGACATGAACATGTTCAGATGCTACGAGAAAAAAGTATGTTGTGTCTTGTTCCTTCTTCCTAACTAGAAGTCTGGCTTTTCTCCTCCAGATTACAAGGCAGCAGTACCAAAATGCACTGACTGCCAGCCGGATGGACAGTTCTCCACAATCTCCTGATATTGAAGTGTTCTGTGATGGAGAATCTGCAAAAGTGACAAAGTACCAGAGAGTGTCCGAATCTCCGAAGGAAGACACGGTCACCACTTTACTCAGTGACAGGAACTGCAACTTGGGTAAGATTTGTCATTTGCAGCTCATTCATCTATGGTATGTCTCCGCATATACAAATGTAAAGTTTTGCTCCTCTCAAAATGAAAAACTAATCATAAGAATGCTTACAAGAAGCACAGCTTACCTGTCTGAGGCTAGAATTCTTCATCCAGGTATACCCTGTACAGGTCTATTCTGTTGGGTAATCTATTGATGTAGGAACCCCTTCTTCTTCCTACCTGTTTGTTAGGTGGTGGAGACATTCCAAAACACCCACTGCAGGTTCCTTGCTGCTTCTCCCATACAGAAAGAAGTTCCTCAAAACTGCCAATGTGATTCAGTCTTGGCAGTATGAAGCTTTTTAATAATACATGAAGAAAGGTTCATGAAGAACTCCTCAGAGCTTCTTCTGTCTGAACATATGAGTTCTAGGTTTCCTGAGTGTCAGATACCTGGTGTCTCCCTGTGCTCTCTGTGGTTCAATTCTCCAGCTTCATCATAGGGGTCAGCAGGAGGAAGCACAGAGTGGATTGGGAGACCAGGAATATGACACTCCTGGAGGTGTCAAATGCTGAACATTCTTATGGTGGAGGTTTCTTTTCATCACTGTAGATAGAGACCAGAGGAGCGGGCAATGGGTTAGCTAAGGATGAACTACCTTCTTCACAGGGAGAACTTTTATTTTGCATGTTTATCATAGAGACACAGCAAGAGAGGTTCATGAAGAGCATACTCTTTAGCGCTTCGTTCATCCGAAGATGTGACCTCTGAGTTTCCGGAGTGTCAGATTCCTGCGGGCAATGGGAGAGCTGAGGATGAACTATCTTCTTCACAGGGAGAATTTTATTTTGCATGTTTATCATTGCGACACATCAAGAAAGAACATTCATGAAGAACATAATCCTCAGAGCTTCATCCATCCAAACAAGTCTGAGTTTCCGGAATGTCAGATTCCTGGTCTCTCCCTGCACTCTGTGGTTCAATCCTCCAGCTTCATCAAAGGGGTTGGCAGGGGGGAAACACAGAGCGGCGTGGGAAGCCAGAAATCTGACACTCCCGGAAGTGTCAGATGATGAACATTCTTCTGGTGGAGGTTTCTCTGGGTCACAGCAGACAGAGACCAGAGGAGAGGGCAATGGGAGAGCTGAGGATGAACTGTCTTCTTTGGAGAACTTTACAAGTTTATTACAGAGACAGAGTCGCTTTATTCATAGCAATGGAATCACATTCATAGAAGGTTTGTCTGCTCTGGTTACATTGTGCACTTCATGTATGATTTGATAATGGCTCTTACTGGAATCACTGATTAGATTTGGTTGCTTTGGAGAAGATGGTCTGATCACTTATATCTGTATTTTGTCCCACCAGCCACCAGCAGGTCAGATGGGTTAAAAAGTCCGAACGACTCTGTGTTCCTACACATGGATGATATCCCTCAAATAAAGGAAGAATTTGCAGACACAGATAAGTGCATTACCAGTACGTGTACAGAAAATCTGATGTTTTCCTTTTCATCAAAGGTGAAGCTAGAAGTTTGATGTGTGATGTAGCCTTTATGGTATGCCCACGGACATTACATGAGGCAGGGCTGGTAACCCCAAACAAGTGTTCATGGGAAGAAAGTGATCCAGATGGGTTAGAAAGCCTTGACTTAGCATATAGATTTTGCTGTACATTAAGTTTCCTGTTTATAGCACCTTTAAGTGATATGTTTTCTTCATATTTCTCAGTATCTATAAAATATTTTTCTCTATCCTCCACTGAGGGACACAGTTTGATGATATTAAGTAGCATAGGGTTATACTGCTTCCTCCAGGAGAAATAGGCACACTAGGCAAACTGAAGGCCAGTCTCTTACAGGCTATAAGCCCTTCCACTTCATACCTGTTCAGTTTAGTGTCCCTAGTAGAATGGATGTCTCCTTCCTCTCAGCAATGTCAAATGGACCTCCTTTCAGTCATTCAGGGATTGTTCAACCAGGGTGTTATGGTTCCCTTTCCTCCAACCCAAAGTTTTCAGGGTTTTAACTGGTTTAAACCCATTTACAGTTTTGAAACCCAAAAGAGGCCATCTCCCCATCCTGGTTTTGCAGGCTTTGTATGCCCCCAGAATTTTCAGATGTAATCTACTCCGACTGTTATTGCCTCCCTTCATCACGGAGACTCCTTGGCATCCATCAACGTAATTGATGTGTTTTTATACATTTCTATCTTCAGCGGTTACTAGGTAATAATTTCTTCATGGATTTGTTCTTTTATTCAAAAGATTGCACATGTTACTCCAACTGTGGAATTTAAACCTAGTTTTTTTAATATTACAAAACCCTGTTTGAACCCATTTGGGACAATTCCTTGATATTGTTATCCTGTAAGGTTGACTTTCTTGAGGTCAATACTTAGGCTAGAAGGGACTTCAAATCTCAATATGGTCCTGAAAGGAGCCCCTTTTGATTTTATACAAAGACCAGGTTGTTTGGATACCAAGGACATCCTTTTGGCAACTTGGTCTCGTCGTTTCACCTTAAAGCGGATATTGTGTTACCTTTTGTTGTGTCACACGAAGGAATTCTCTCTCCATTGTTTGGGTGTGGTGGGAGCCATTAGGGTTACCTATCGGTTGCAACTTCTTTCAGGCAAAATAAATTCCAGTTTTTCAGGATGTCTTAAAAGAGGGTTCTTCAGCTTCCAGGTCCACAATATCTAAGTGGATAAGACAGGTTATTGTTCAGACAAAAAATACACAAAAAAGAAAAAAACTAGCAGGTGTGCTGATCCACAGTTTAGTATAGCCCTCCAGCTGGCTATTGGTGATAATTAGACAAGTCAAAGGGTGCTGCTGCTCTCTATGGGTCCTCTGGGTGGCAGGAACACATCTAGACAAACCACAAAAGAAGAGAGCGCAAAGCCGCCCTAGTGTAACTCTTCTTTAATATGGTAAAGTTAAAAACACTACAATGGTCAAACTCACATTGTGTGAAGATAGATACAGCATAAGGATTCCAAAACCCACTTCAAGGAGATGGAAGGCAATTCCTATCTGTATAAGGAGAGCTGCCACCACCCTAGGTGGAAGGATAATATTTCCTATGGTCAGTTCTGCAGACTTCGTAGGAATTGCACAAATCTTGCAGACTACCTGACTCAAGCGGAAGTATTAACTCAAAAGTTTCTTGAGAAAGGATACCACAGGACCATAAACAGAAAGCGGTTGAACGTTACCACTATGGGCTAAATGGAAATAAACAGGGCACACCAGTGGATAGGCAGACGGACACATTGTTCATCACCAAATTTAATGATCAACACCTGGCCATAAAAAGGGCTATTTAAACACATTGTCAAATTCTTAAACAAGACCCTGCTCTTCATAGGGTGCTTCCTGATAAGCCTCAGGTGGTCTTTAGTAAGGCCAACAGTGTTAAAAGCATCATTGCCCCAAGTCGTATCCACAGCAAGCAACATAGGGCCAAGGATATGCCGACGTTTCTTAACTTGACAGGATCCTATAGGTCTAAGTGCAGTAGATGTAAGGCCCTGTCAGTTCATGATACATGGCAAAAAGAGGTCTACCACTAAAGATGGGCAGGAGTTTGAGATAAAACAGTTTATAAGCTGCAATACCCAGTTTGTGGTCTATGGGTTAAGGTGCCCCTGTGGGCTCCTCTATGTGGGGAGAACTGTACGCACCATGCGGGAGAGATTCGGAGAACACCGACGGTTTGTCCAAAAAAGAATGCGATAAGCACAGTGTCCAGCGGCATTCCTCACAGGTACATGGATGTAGCACACAGGGGCTGCAGTTGTTTGGTATAGAAGCTATACCTATGACCATTACAGAAGGTGATAGGTTTTCCAGATTATGTATTTTTACTTTAAACTCCATGTCACCCAATGGGTTAAATGAGGAATTGGAAATCAACACCCTTGTATGAATACTGCTCTTCCGGGGATCCTCTTACGTTCTTGGGAAATGTGTGTATGTGTGTATATGTGTGTGTATGTATGTATATATATATAATATAGTACACAGGGCTTTTTTTCAGGGGGAACTTGGTGAAACTCAGTTCCACCACCTCTGGCTGAGACCCTTGGGGAGGCCTGCTCACCACAATCACTTGTAAACACAGAAGTCCGGTTTCTATGTTTACAAGTGACAGCTCTGCCCTCTGCGTGTAACCCCCCTGAACTCTGCACTCTGTATGTAATACAATCCTGGTATTTAATGCCCCTTTAAGACCCTCCTACTGTTTGTGAAATTTGACCACACCCACTATTTGATGGGGTTTGGAGGGTGTGTGTGGATGGAGGGGTTTTGGGGGGTCGTGGTTGAGTTCCAGCACCTATTGTTTGAGAAAAAAAGCCCTGTATATATGTGTATGTATACTAATCCTTTGTATATATGCATATATGTTCTCATCTTTTTGTCATCCATTTTGCTTCCATTAGAGGAGGGAATATGGTTACAGAGGGAGAGAGATAGAGATATGCAAGTAGTTCATTATACAAGAGATGGGTCCTAATCATAAATTATTTTCTCCTCCCTCCTCATGTTATATTTAAGTTCATTTTTCTACATATCTCCATATAATACACATATGTGCAATTTATGGTAGAGGAAAGTAAATATTTATATATTGTGTGTATATATAATATTGCACCAAAATAATAATTTCCTTTCTTAATGGGAGTAGTATGCTCTCTGTCTCGTGGTCGATCCCTTAATTAGCATAATTAAGCATATTCAAATTATTAACTTTTTTAACATATTAGTGTTTGCTGGGAGCAGATACCTCTTTATAGATTGTTTAATTCTTTTTATTACCATCTGTTAAGTTTTATCTATTAAGTTGTGTAGCAATAACTCTCGGTGGAGCTGCTGGTTTAAGCGGGCTTGTTACCTTCACTCTCCTTCCCTCTGTTTTACCGGCATCGGGTCTAGGGTTCCATTGAGTTTTCCTTACTAAGGAAGTAGCAGGAAAGAGGCAGAAGGGAAACTGCAGAAGAAACTCAGATATCTTCTTGTAGGATTCTTGACAAATGTCCTGGTAGAATTTGGATATTACAATAGAGTGCACTCCCCTTGTGGGACACACTCTTTGCTCGCCTGGATAGGCCTCTCTCACTTGCCTAGCAGCCAGTACGTAGCACGAACAAAAGTCTCTGCCACAGACGTGTTTGGGATAAACCTGTATGATTCTCTGCCACAGGATGTATTGGTTTTCTGCAATGAACGTCAATCACAGTGCTTGAACCTTTAAGCCAACCCGGCAACACTATGCTGTAAAGTTACTTTTGGGATACGTCCTCCAACCGAGTCACCAGGCCCCACTCCAGACCAGCAAGCTGCGTGATCATTCCATGACGGGTCCTCCCCTGGGATCTCCTCGGTTGTCCAGCTTCTTCCCTTCTGGATAGACAGCTCAGGACCCGTCTTCTGGGCCCACGAGATAGCTCTCTAACGCATACCTGTCGGCCAGGAGGGCCAGCAGGTGGCTGTAAAACGAACCCCACGATATGGCATCTGTCCCATAAATACCCTCACCCAGAATGCAACTCGGAGGACCACCTCCACCAAGTTGTCTCCGGGACAGAAGAGCATCCATACGCTTCGACACGTTGCCCTTCCAACACTGACCAGTGATAACAGCGACACCCTCCGGTCAGTATGGAAACACACACAACGTCAGCCAAGCTGGAACAGAGGCAAACTTAACCTTCCTAACGAACAAGTTACTAAATTTACCTAACATATGGTAGATTGCAAATCTACCAGCGCTACAGTTGCTTTAGTCCCACCGCTGTAACCAATGCCTATAAGTATTTTTTGCCTTCCCTACCCCTGTGTCCCCTCAAGATCTGAGACAGGGAAGGCGTCATCATGAGCGCTTCTCTCTTCCCCTATAAATTGGCGAGTTAATAGAGAGTTAGTGGGCATGACCTGAGGAAGGAGGCCATGCCTCCGAAACGCGCTGACATGGCAACTCTAACGTCCTTACTCTCCTTCCCCCTGTATCCTGCTTGTGTGGATTTGTGTGTCCTCGAAGAGCAGCACCGGCTGGACCGGATGCCAGCGCATTAGGATCTGCACGTCGAGCATGGTGGTGGATAGCTACGGATGTGCTGCCAGAGTCCGGGCAGCTAGGTTGAATGTCCACGGCTCCCCCTTCCCCTGTCGGGATCTTGAGGTGGTTATAGGAGTGCAGCCACAGTGGAATCCTTATTCTGTGTCTATCTTCACACAATGTGAGTTTGACTATTGTAGCGTTTTTAACTTTACCATATTAAAGCCGACTTACCCTAGGGCGGCTTTGCACTCTCTTCTTTTGTGTTTTGTCTAGGTCAGGGATATGCAATTAGCGAACCTCCAGCTGTTGCAAAACTACGATTCCCATCATGCCTCTGGGTGTCATGCTTGTGGCTGTCAGAGTCTTGCAATGCCTCATGGGAGTTGTAGTTCTGCAACAGCTGGAGGGCTGCTAATTGCATATCCCTGGTCTAGGTTATTGTTCAGGCCTATGAGTTGCATGCTAAAGTGCCTCCTTCTCCGGTAAAGCCCATTCCACTAGCGCAGGGAGTACCTCCTGGACTTTTCAGCTTTGGGCCTCACATCTATAAAGCTGTGACCTTGTTTTTTCTTCAACTGTTTTCTAAAATTTAGAAGGATGATATATCTAACTCTACAGATGCTAGTTTTGGCTAAAAAGTCCCGCATGCGGTTGGTTTATGCCCATGATTTCTCCTCGTTGAGGGGTTTTTCTTGTTGGGTTGGTCCACCTATGTTATTTTGGAGTGCCTGCTCCGAGTTTGAATGTCCCTTCATTGCTTAATATAACTAAGCTGTGTCCCTCAAAGAGTGATGGAAAAAATGTGAGTTTTGTACTCAATATACCCCTTTCTCAGAGACCATTGACTTCCATCCGAGAAACACAGTTCCCTATTGGCCATTTTATCTCTTTGGACTGCTTGCTACAACTGGAATGGTGTGAAGTGGCAGGGGGGTTGTCATGGGTCTTGTAGCCTCCCTCACTGGTCTCCTCTTTGCGTTGTCATTTTCTTTTGGTGGATGGCCTGTTCTTGGCAGATCTGTGCCATAGACTTTCCATTTCACCTCGATTTTAATGTTAAACCCACTGTGAGTCCATGTTTTAGGACAGGACAGGATTCCAGTTTTTTTCATGTGCTCATCCCTTGGCAGCACATTTCCATAAATTGCACCCATCAATGGTTGTGGGACAGATGGTGGACCAGGGGTGGGACTGACAGCACCGCACACCATGGTGGGTGAAGCCAAATTGCACTTAAAGTAGAAATCCGAGCTAATAGACATGCTGTCCTCCATTAAAGTGATTGTAAATAGACATGTGCAATTCGTTTAGTTCCGAGTTAGTTTTTCAACGAATTTTGACAAATTCGTTAATTCCGAAATTTCCGAATTTTTCAATTTCCGAAATTTTCGAATTTCCGAATTATCGGATTTCCAAATTTCGGATTTCCAAATTTGTGGAAAATTGAAATTTCAGAAATTTGCAAATTTGGAAATTCGAAAATTTGGAGATTTGCATATTCGAAAATTCGGAAATTTTAAAATCCGAATTTTCAAATTTCAGAAAAAAGCAAAAAAACGAATGAAACGAAAACAAACATTGTTTTTTTTTTGTCAGGGCACATATCTAATTGTAAACCTTAGACATGAAATATAAACAAAGCATATCCCTCTATAGTGTGTCCTTGTCCCAATCCAGAGCGCTAAGTGTCATTTCTCTCTGCTGCCTCCTTCCTCTGCTATTAGCATGAGTCCCTTCTGACAAAATTTCCTGACAAGAGGAAAAAGGTGACAGGGTAGGGAGCTCCAGCACACAGCCTGTGATTGACAGCCTCAGCTCTGTTCCTGTGTGCTGTATGAAGGAAGGGGGTGTCCCTTCCCTCCAATCAGCTCTCAGAGCTCTCCTCACCGAGTGCAACTTCATCTCTCTGCCCTCTGCTTTCTGAAAGCTCAAACAAGCTGTATAAATTCTGGACTTTGAGCGGCTGTAGAGGAGAGGAGACTGAAGATAAACAGATACAACTTATGTAGGAGGATTTGTATCATCTCTGTGTATCACCTGAGGCCAGTCACTCCACTGAGTATATGAATCGTTTACAACCACTTTAGCCCTGCTGGTGCAGACACGGAGACATCACTGTTTTTTGCCGCCATTATTCATTTTCTTCCCTGTACCCCAAATTGGGACCCGGCGTTCTATGACAATTAAACATGAAAGCCTCCAGGGGGGTGAATATTTGTGTATGTGCTATATAGGTACTTGGCTTCTCCCAGTGTTATCACCATCCTCTCTACTTTGTCTGATTGCCGCCATGATGTATACAAGTGATAAGTCTTATATATACATACGTTGTGGTTTACCCGGGGTTATGGCTGAAGCTATCAGCCATAACCCCAGTATCTTTATTTTTCAGCCGGCAACTGGCATTTTCATGAAAGTGGTCGGAGTGGCTCATTAGCTGCTGGATCGCTTCCCGACCACCACACGCTGGTGTTTCTCGGGCTTACCGTTTTCACCGGCACAACCTGAGAAACAATGTGACAGTGCAGGCGGCTGGTCACAGGGGCAAAGAGAGACTAGATCGTCTCTCATTTCCTCTATGGCCTTGAAGGTGCGGAGCGAAGTTATAACGTCACTTCCAGTCTACTGTAGGGCGGAAGTAAACTATTTTTTTTTTTTTTTTCGATCTTTTGCTTTTAAAGCTAAAAGAGATTGGGGGTCTTTTTGACCCCCAATCTCTTCATAAAGAGGACCTGTCATCCTTATTTCTATTACAAGGGATGTTTTCATTTTCTTGTAAAAGGAATAAAAGTGAAAAAAAACAAAAAAACAGTATAAAAAAATCTAAAAAAAATTAAAACATAAGAAAGAAAAAAATGTAAAGTGCCACCAATCACTCTGTGCTCACGTGCAGAAGTGAACACATACGCATGTCATGCACTCGTTTGTAAACTGTGTTCGCACCACACATGTGAGGTATCGTCACGAACTTTAGAGTGAGAGCAACAATTCTTGCACTAGACCTCCTCTGTAACTCTTATTGGTAACCTGTAAAAAAATATAAAAGGGGATTTTGTAGTTTGTCGCCATTCCACAAGCGTGCGCAATTTTAGAGCATGACATGTTAGGTGTCTATTTAATTGGCGTAAAATCATCTTTCATATTTAAAAAAAAATTGTAAAAAAAAAAAAGAGTATACATTGTGTTTTTTTTTTTTTTTTAATTAAAGAATTGCATTTGAAAAAACGGCTGCGCAAGTATCATATGATATAAAAAAAAAATGCAACGATCGCCATTTTATTCCATAGGGTCTCTGCTTTATTTATATATATATATATAAAATATTTGGGGGTTATACGTAATCTTCTAGCAAAATAAGTAATCTTCTAGCAAAAAATACTGATTAAACAGTGACGCAGAATGTGTTTTTCTACAGATGCAGATAATTATGGAGTCAGCGAGGACACGGAGCACCACTGTAATGAGATCTTTGTCAGTTCTACGATGAGCAGCACCGAGGAGACGCTGGGGAAGAAATTACTTCGAACTTTGAGTATGAGAACTTTATTTATAACAATGGAAAATACAGTGAACATTCAGCAAATCCCTAAGTTTACATCATCAGGTGACACTGACATCGGCAAAAAACAAAATCCCCTAAATTGGTTCCACACAATAGAGGAGGTTTTATACTCCCCTCTCTGGGGACTTGTTTCTCCTTTCTTCACCCAGCTGAAGAGATATAACCTGCACCAGAACCCTCAGAATCTGACACTTCCAGGAGTGTCAGATGACTGCCCTTCCCACCACATACTGGTTTTATCCTGAGACCTCCTACATCACTACAGGGCACAAAAGTGATGCAGATGTCAGATAAAGGAACCACGGAGCATGAGGGGTACTCCTGACACTCCATGAATTCTGAAGAGTCTGTTTGGTGCAAGCTGTAACATCTGACTATAAGGAAAGGTAGGAGACATGGGCAGTTGGAGAGAGGTGAGTAGAATAGTTCTAGTGGTGGAAGGTGCTGTTAGGTTTTATTCTAGTCCAGCCTTTCTTAACGTTTTCAACACAAGGGAACCCTAGAAATTATTTTCTGGTCTAAGGGAATTCCCTACTAAAATTCACTATATCTACAACTCGTACATTACTGTGATGGCCAGTGGGAAGAATGTTCCTTACATTGGTGATCAGTGGGAAGAATGTTCCTTACATTGATGGTCAGTGGGAAGAATGTTCCTTACATTGGTGATCAGTGAGAAGAATGTTCCTTACATTGGTGATCAGTGGGAAGAATGTTCCTTACATTGGTGGTCAGTGAGAAGAATGTTCCTTACATTGGTGATCAGTGAGAAGAATGTCCCTTACATTGGTGATCAGTGAGAAGAATGTTCCTTACATTGGTGATCAGTGGGAAGAATGTTCCTTACATTGGTGATCAGTGAGAAGAATGTCCCTTACATTGGTGATCAGTGAGAAGAATGTTCCTTACATTGGTGATCAGTGAGAAGAATGTTCCTTACATTGGTGATCAGTGAGAAGAATGTTCCTTACATTGGTGATCAGTGAGAAGAATGTCCCTTACATTGGTGATCAGTGAGAAGAATGTTCCTTACATTGGTGATCAGTGGGAAGAATGTTCCTTACATTGGTGATCAGTGGGAAGAATGTTCCTTACATTGGTGATCAGTGAGAAGAATGCTCCTTACATTGGTGATCAGTGTGAAGAATGTTCCTTACATTGGTGATCAGTGAGAAGAATGTTCCTTACATTGGTGATCAGTGGGAAGAATGTTCCTTACATTGGTGATCAGTGGGAAGAATGTCCCTTACATTGGTGATCAGTGAGAAGAATGTTCCTTACATTGGTGATCAGTGAGAAGAATGTTCCTTACATTGGTGATCAGTGAGAAGAATGTTCCTTACATTGGTGATCAGTGAGAAGAATGCTCCTTACATTGGTGATCAGTGAGAAGAATGCTCCTTACATTGGTGATCAGTGAGAAGAATGTTCCGTACATTGGTGATCAGTGGGAAGAGTGTTCCTTACATTGGTGATCAGTGAGAAGAATGTTCCTTACATTGGTGATCAGTGGGAAGAATGCTCCTTACATTGATGGTCAGTGAGAAGAATGTTCCTTACATTGGTGATTAGTGAGAAGAATGTTCCTTACATTGGTGATCAGTGAGAAGAATGTCCCTTACATTGGTGATCAGTGAGAAGAATGTTCCTTACATTGGTGATCAGTGAGAAGAATGTTCCTTACATTGGTGATCAGTGAGAAGAATGCTCCTTACATTGGTGATCAGTGAGAAGAATGCTCCTTACATTGGTGATCAGTGAGAAGAATGTTCCGTACATTGGTGATCAGTGGGAAGAGTGTTCCTTACATTGGTGATCAGTGAGAAGAATGTTCCTTACATTGGTGATCAGTGGGAAGAATGCTCCTTACATTGATGGTCAGTGAGAAGAATGTTCCTTACATTGGTGATTAGTGAGAAGAATGTTCCTTACATTGGTGATCAGTGGGAAGAATGTTCCTTACATTGGTGATCAGTGAGAAGAATGTCCCTTACATTGGTGATCAGTGAGAAGAATGTTCCTTACATTGGTGATCAGTGAGAAGAATGTCCCTTACATTGGTGATCAGTGAAAAGAATGCTCCTTACATTGGTGATCAGTGGGAAAAAATGACCACCCCCCCCCCCAAATCCATACCAAACCTTTATCCGAGCATGCAGCCCAACAGGTAAGCAAAGGGGGGGGGGGGGGGGGTGGCCTGGTATGGTTCGAGCACCCCCCCCTCCTGAACCATACCAGGCCACATGCCCTCAACATGGAGACAAGGTACTTTAGGGTGGGTGGGGGGGGGGTGACCACCAATGTAAGGAGCATTCTTCCCACTGACCACCAATGTAAGAGGCGTGCGCTCACTGTGTGCTCCCAGTATACCAACCAGATCCTGGTCTCTGTTTATTGAGTCTGGCTCCCAGTCATGAGATTGCTGTGTCAGTTAATTATTGCTACTTGCACCATATTGAAGGAAAAGTTTTATCACATTTTATCATTGTTATTTGCACCATATTGTCTTCAAGTATTGTTTTTGGATTATTGGACAGTATTGCGTATGAAGGATTATTGATATTTTTTTTTAATTTGCTTACCTTTAGTATCTTAGGTGATACTATTTGTAGATTTATCACACTATTTTTTCAGTAAGCGCCACATTATTCATTTTACTATTAGCACTGTGTGGGAACACCATTTATGTTGGCAGTGACTTAGTTTTTTTCATTTTGTGAAGTTGTCTCCACCTTTTGGTATTGCCAGCAGCTTAAAGGGCTCCTGGGAGGTGTCAGCAAAAGGTCAAAGTCAGGTTGTGAACACATAGATCCTGTATGCTGTTGCCGGGACATCCAATGTGAACAATTCAGATATTTGTTTTAATATATTTCTTGTAGGTGGTAAAACCAGAAAAAAATCAAAAGATGCAGAAAAAAGTCCAGAAGAAAGTTCAGCGCTCCATCTGATGACCTGAAGAAATTGGACGGATGGAAGTCTGGGATTATGGTGGGAAGTCCCACACATTCCTGACGGGAAGTAGAAGAGCCTCCTGTCTCTAAGTCTATGCACTGCTGTACTGTCTGGGATTCTACAGATACTGGAAAAACATTTTCCAGAGCTATAACCTGTGACCACAGATGTCTGCAACTGTTCTACCTGCTGTGCATGCCAAAACCACCCAACCACGAGATGACCAACCATGCCAAGACCATCCAACCATGAGATGACCACCATGCCAAAACCATCCAACCAAGAGATAACCATCTAACCATGCCAAGACCAAGAGATGACCATCCAACCATTCCAAGACCATGAGATAACTATCCAACCATGCCAAGAACATCCAACCATGGGACCTCCTAAGAGCCGAAACTGGAGGATTCAAAAAACAAGATCAGGCCGGATATTGGGCAATATGCAGATTTATAGAACTTCAGGGGTTTTTTTTCGTTAGCTATTTGAAAAAGACAAACAATTGTTTGATAAGCAACACCTCCCCTCCGCCTCTTTTATAGAATATCTATAAAACCTCTCTGAAATAAAACGATATGAGGATTCGCTGCATCTTCTGTTCCCGGGACCACGCTTCCACACTGATCATCATAGAGGAATGTTTAATATAACTGCATTGATGTCATTCAGATTATGATTTCACTTATCTTTCCAGCATTCATAGAGCACCAGCATACTGAATAGACATGTCCACCATCCACACCGGTCCCCGCACACTGAACACTCCAAGCACAAACTCCACTGGAAGTCAGATGTCTGAGCAGCACATAGACACGGAGGAGCATACAATCTCCTTGCAGATCAGATTGTGATTAGATTTTGCACCCAGGGCTCCAGCCATGCAGGTGATGGCGCTAACCTCTGGGCACCTCTAGTGCTCATACCAGTACTGATACAATTCGATGAGTAGCTGAGACGTCGTCGTGTCCAGACAAGCCTGGTTATTCTTTGTAATAAAATGGCAGCAGGTATTACAGATTTGCGTCATCTGTGCGTAGGGACTGCGGCATTCTGACCACCCAACCACCAGCGGATGCATCAATGCATTCATTGCAGTTGTAGAAGTCAGCTGAATTCGATTTCCTGAAAAAACTCACAGCACTTCCTCCAAACAGACAAAATAAAATGAATCACCTGTGTGGAGATGGAAATATCGCCTGTGATGGGTTCAGGTAGATACGGAAAACACAGCGACCACCTGTGTCAATGGAGGAAGTCAATGCACTTGGAACCAAGTAGCTGAACGCTCTTCACCTCCATTGCACGATGGGTGAAGACAGCATATAAACCATCAAACGCGATAGACAATGGCGTCAGGATCATTACTGGAGGAGAAGGGACCGTGAAATTAGAGTTATTATATAACAGAATCACAAATGTGTTCATTAGGAATCTGCATCCCCCCTCTTAGCGTTTCGTCTCTTCCAGACGTGACGACGATTCACCTGCATGTGATGTTAGACCTCAGTGGCTGGAACCTCCTGGAAGAACAAATTTATTTTCTGATACGTCTGACTGATGGTGGGAGATAAAGATATATTTATTTTGAATAAGAATAGAAATGGTGGCAAACGGATCTGCTGTATATATATATAATATATATTTTACCGTTCTTTACCTCAGAAATAACGCATGTCATTCAGAGAGATCATTTATTAAAGAGTCTTATGTCACTGAGCTGCCAGTACTGGAGACTTTACATGGCCTTCCAGTGCCAGGGTCACACTTCAATGTTGAAGTGCTGCATGCGTTACCACAAATCAATGGTCCCCCAACGCACAATGTCAGCACACACGCGTTGTAGTGACCACAATGCACAGTAATGTGTTTCATTAGTAAAGAAGAGGCACGTGTGATATGAAGGATGTTAGGATGTGTTTGCGGACTATTCAAAACCCATAGGGGCCACCAGGGAGTAATGTTTATGTGAACCCTGAAGCACACACAGAGAAATCAACATTCCACTCCTGTACATAGTGCCCACTGCCATACCCTCTACACTCCTTTCCTGTACATACCGCCCACTGTCATATCCTCTAACCTCCTCTCCTATACATACTGCCCACTGTCATACCCTCTACACGCCTCTCCTGTACATACTGCACACCTTCATACCCTCCATACGCCTCTCCTGTACATACGGCCCATCATCATACTATCCACACTCCTCTCCTGTACATACTGCCCATTGTCATACCCTCCACACTCCTCTCCTGTACATACTGCTCACTGTCATGCTCTCCACACACCTCTCCTGTAATACTGTCCACTGTCATACCCTCCACACTCTCTTCTCCTGTACATACTGCCCACTGTCATACCCTCCCCTCTTGTACATAGTGCTTACCGTCATACCCTGCACACTCCTCTCCTGTATATACTGCCCTCTTCATACCCTCCACACTCCTCTACTGTACATACCGCCCACCGTTATACCCTCCACACTCCTCTCCTGTACATACTGCCCACGTCATACCCTCTACACTCCTCTCCTGTACATAGTACTCACCGTCATACTTTCCACACTACTCTCCTGTACATACTGCCCACCGTCATACCCTCCCCACTCCTCTCCTGTACATACTGCCCCCCCGTCATACCCTCCTCTCCTGTACATACTGCCCACCGTCATACCCTCCCCACTCCTCTCCTGTACATACTGCACCCCCCCCCGGCATACCCTCCACTCTCCTCTCCGGTACATACTGCCCACCTTCATACCCTCCACACTCCTCTCCTGTACACAGTGCTTACCGTCATACCCTCCACACTCCTCCCCCGTATATACTGCCCCCTCATCATACCCTCTACAGTCATCTCCTATACATACTGCCCACCGTCATACCCTCCACACTCTTCTCCTGTACATACTGCCCCCATCATACCCTCCACACTCTTCTCCTGTACATACTGCCCCCATCATACCCTCCACACGCCTCTCCTGTACATACTGCCCCCATCATACCCTCCACACTCCTCTCCTGTACATAGTGCTCACCATCATACCCTCCACACTGCTCTCCTGTGCATACTGCCCACTGTTATACTCTCCACACTCCTCTCCTAGTACATAATGCCTCCCCGTCATACCCCTCACACTCCTGTCCTGTATATACCGCTCACCATCGTACCCTTCGCTCTCCTCTCCTGTACATACTGCTAACTGTCATACCCTCCACACTCCTCTCCTGTACATACTTCTCACCGTCATACCCTCCACACTCCTCTCCTGTACATACCACCCACCATCATACCCGCCACACTGCTCTCCTGTACATACTGCCCCCATCATACCCTCCGCACTCCTCTCCTGTACATACTGCCCCCTCCTTCATACCCTCCACACTTCTCTCCTGTACATACTGCTTACTGTCATGCCCTCCACACTCCTCTCCTGTACATACCGCCCACTGTCATACCTTCCTCACTCCTCTCCTGTAAATACCGCTCCCATCATACCCTCCACACTCCTCTCCTGTACATACCGCCCACTGTCATACCTTGCACTTATTAGTCAGTGTTAGCTGGCTATTGTTGGGGCCCTTCTGTAAGTTTTAATCACCACTCCTGGCATGCAACTAGTCTCCTTCCATATGCTTGGCGGTCAGTTGTCCCAGAAGTCTCAGCCCTCACAATCCAGTCCTCTTGGATGTAGGCACCTATGTTAACAAGTTTCTCCAGCTTGGGTTCCAAGTACCACAACGCATGTGTGCAGATCCATTAAATACGGCTGTCAACGCACATGATGGCGCATGCATATGTGTGATTGGTCCCTTCAGGTTAGCTAGGTTAGCTAGCTAGAGCCCTTTGTGAAATTAATTTAGTTAGTATGTGAATGGTTGATATTCTTTAAAGTGGAAGTCAAGGCACCAAAATAGTGAAAATTCAATAAAGCCCTCTGCTAAAATCAGGCCACGTGATCTGTGTGCGAAAATCAGATCATGTGATCTATGTGCTAAAATCAGGTCACATGGTCTGCCTACTAAAACAAGGTCACGTAATCTAGTTGCCATACTTTGTATTTCAAATGGCGAAGCCTTGGAAAGACCCCAGTCTGTAATCTGTGATGTGGTCACTGGGAGATTCTCTCCTCTGCAGACCATTCGGTAGTCATGACCAATGAAGGTCCCTTGTTGGATGTGGGCCTCTATGGGCACAGACACTGATGTCATGGAGAGTCCATCTCCGATGTACAGTCTGAGCCCCACAGCAGCACTTCAACTGTCTGCATCACTGCCATTTATCGCACCATCATCACCACAATCCATAGGAACAGATACTGAGATCAGGACAAGATTTACAGCCCAATAGATGATGAATGCTGACGGCAGAACAATCATGGAGGGAGTGAGGGACATTGATTAGGTGTAAGGATTGCTACAACTAGAGAAACACCTTGACTTCCACTTTAAATGGACACACTATGCTAAGTATTTCTGAAGGTTCCTACAAAAAAATATTTCATTGCACTGTTTGTTTTTGACATTTACCTGGGAGACCTCAACCAGGTGATCTGCTGCTTTAAATGATCTTCCAAAACGTAACACAGAAACGCTAAAAACGTCAGCCATGTATGAAATGTGGTGGAGGGGAGAGAAGAGATAGGAGAAGAATGGCAACAGAGGAATAAAGGGTGCGGAGAGAAAGGAGAAGGGAGAGGAGAGGGGGAGAAAGAGAGGAAAGAGGAGAGCAGAGTGGAGACATATGAAGACAGGAATGAGGAGGAGTGGGGACAGAGGAAAGTGGTTGAGGAGAGAAAAATGAGAAGAAGGGAGAGGAGTGTGGAGAAGGAAG
Source organism: Aquarana catesbeiana (assembly GCF_042186555.1). Classification (NCBI taxonomy): domain Eukaryota; kingdom Metazoa; phylum Chordata; class Amphibia; order Anura; family Ranidae; genus Aquarana; species Aquarana catesbeiana. Next base: position 16,681,933 of record NC_133331.1, read on the forward strand.
AGAAGAGGAGGAGAGAGAGGGTAAAGAGAAGAGCAGAGTGGAGAAGGATGAAAAGAGAGGAATGAAGGAGTGGGGACAGAGGAATGGGGAGTAGAGAGAGAAATGGGGAGAAGGAAGAGGAGTGAGGAGACAGAGGAATCTGGAATGGGGTGAGAGCTGAAAGAAACAGGGAGTCAGGAGGAGAGCAGGTAGTGAGAGGAGAAGGAAGCGAGGAGGAGAGCAGAGTGGAGAGGGAAGATATGAGAGGAATGAGGAGTAGTGGGGACAGAGGAGAGGGAAGTGAGAAGGAGAGGAGGCTGGAAAGGGAAGATATGAGAGGAATGAGGAGTAGTGGGGACAGAGGATATGGGAGTGGAGAGAAAAATGGGGAGAAGGGGAATGGAGGAGAGGAGTGGAGTGGGATATGAGGTTTGTGCAGTTAAGATAAGAGAGGAATGAAGAGGAGAGGAGAGACATGAGAGGGAGGTGAGGAGGAGAGGAGTATGGCGAGAGTGTCAGAGTGTTACCTTCCACCCGCATTGCTTCCTATGTGTAACTGCTGCTGCGTTTAGCGTCATGCGTATACCAAGAGATGCTGCATTCGATTTCTTTGTATTTTTTCTGTATGCACAATAATGCTAAAGAAATGTTGATGTTTTAATTCCAGAAATATATTTGTTGAGGTATTTTTAATAAAAAATGGGAAGGAACCTGTCTGTATGTGGCCTCATTTATAGAATGATTGTGTCTTCTGATTGACACGAGTGATCCCTGGGATGCTGCAACAACAACCACCAACAGATTCATCTTGTGATTTTTTTTTTTTTTTTTTTTTATAATTTGCAACTTTTAGGCAGTAAAACAAGTCAATACACCAACATCTTTGATATTTTTAAATGTTACTATATTAAAGTTTTTGTATTTTTTAAAGGCTTGCTGTTCACTTTTACATACCTCCCAACCAGGGGCGTTGCCAGGTCTACAAAAGATCTGGGGCTAAAGCCCATAGCAACGTAGTAAAGAAAGTCATACGCTTGGGCGGGCATACATATGTATATACAGTAATACATAGTAGGTGAGGTTGAAAAAAGACACAAGTCCATCAAGTCCAACCTATGTGTGTGATTATGTGTCAGTATTACATTACATATCCCTGTATATTGCGGTCATTCAGGTGATTATCTAATAGTTTCTTGAAGCTATCAATGCTCCCCGCTGAGACCACCGCCTGTGGAAGGGAATTCCACATCCTTACCGCTCTTACAGTAAAGAACCCTCTACGTAGTTTAAGGTTAAACCTCTTTTCTTCTAATTGTAATGAGTGGCCCTGAGTCTTATTAAACTCTCTTCTGCGAAAAAGTTTTATCCCTATTGTGGGGTCACCAGTACAGTATTTGTAAATTGAAATCATATCCCCTCTCAAGCGTCTCTTCTCCAGAGAGGATAAGTTCAGTGCTCGCAACCTTTCCTCATAACTAAGATCCTCCAGACCCTTTATTAGCTTTGTTGCCCTTCTTTGTACTCGCTCCATTTCCAGTACGTCCCTCCTGAGGACTGGTGCCCAGAACTGGACAGCATACTCCAGGTGCGGCCGGACCAGAGTCTTGTAGAGCGGGAGAATTATCGTTTTATCTCTGCAGTTGATCCCCCTTTTAATGCATGCCAATATTCTGTTTGCTTTATTAGCAGCAGCTTGGCATTGCATGCCATTGCTGAGCCTATCATCCACTAGGACCCCCAGGTCCTTTTCCATCCTAGATTCCCCCAGAGGTTCTCCCCCCAGTGTATAGATTGCATTCATATTTTTGCCACCCAAATGCATTATTTTACATTTTTCTACATTGAACCTCACTTGCCATGTAGTTGCCCACCCCATTAATTTGTTCAGGTCTTTTTGCAAGATTTCCACATCCTGCGGAGAAGTTATTGCCCTGCTTAGCTTAGTATCGTCTGCAAATACAGAGATTGAACTGTTTATCCCATCCTCCAGGTCGTTTATGAACAAATTAAATAGGATTGGTCCCAGCACAGAACCCTGGGGAACCCCACTACCCACCCCTGACCATTCTGAGTACTCCCCATTTATCACCACCCACTGAACACGCCCTTGTAGCCAGTTTTCAATCCATGTACTCACCCTATGGTCCATGCCAACGCACCTTATTTTGTACAGTAAACGTTTATGGGGAACTGTGTCAAATGCTTTTGCAAAATCCAGATACACCACGTCTACGGGCCTTCCTTTATCTAGATGGCAACTCACCTCCTCATAGAAGGTTAATAGATTGGTTTGGCAAGAACGATTCTTCATGAATCCATGCTGATTACTGCTAATGATATCATTCTTATTACTAAAATCTTGTATATAGTCCCTTATCATCCCCTCCAAGAGTTTACATACTATTGATGTTAGGCTAACTGGTCTGTAATTCCCAGGGATGTTTTTTGGGCCCTTTTTAAATATTGGTGCTACATTGGCTTTTCTCCAATCAGCTGGTACCATTCCAGTCAATAGACAGTCTGTAAAAATTAGGAACAACGGTCTGGCAATCACCTGACTGAGTTCCCTAAGTACCCTCGGATGCAAGCCATCTGGTCCCGGTGATTTATTAATGTTAAGTTTCTCAAGTCTAATTTTAATTCCGTCCTCTGTTAACCATGTAGGTGCTTCCTGTGTTGTGTCATGAGGATAAACACTGCAGTTTTGGTTACTGAAGCCCCCCGATTCACTCGTGAAGACTGACGAGAAGAATAAATTCAATACCTTTGCCATCTCCCCATCCTTTGTAATCAGATGTCCTTCCTCATTCTTTATGGGGCCAATATGGTCTGTCCTCCCTTTTTTACTGTTTACATACTTAAAGAATTTCTTGGGATTTTTTTTGCTCTCCTCCGCTATGTGTCTTTCATGTTCTATCTTAGCCATCCTAATTGCACCCTTACATTTCTTATTGCATTCTTTATAAATTCTGAATGCTGTGGATGATCCCTCAACCTTGTATTTTTTTGAAGGCCTTCTCCTTTGCTTTTATATGCATTTTTACATTGGAGTTAAGCCATCCAGGATGTTTGTTCGCTCTTTTACATTTATTACCCAATGGGATACATTGGCTAATGCCCTTATTTAATATGCTCTTAAAGCAAACCCATCTCTCCTCCGTATTCTTTGTTCCTAATATTTTATCCCAATTTATGCCTTTTAGCAAGGTTTGTAGTTTAGGGAAGTTGGCTCTTTTGAAATTCAGTGTCTTTGTGTTCCCTTCATGTCTCCTATTTGTGTGATTTATACTGAAACTAATTGACCTGTGATCGCTGTTACCTAAATTGCCCCGTATTTCCACATCTGTGATCAGGTCTGTATTGTTGGTAATCAGTAGATCCAGTAATGTTTTATTTCTAGTTGGTGCGTCTACCATCTGACCCATAAAATTGTCCTGCAAGACACTAAGGAACTGGCGAGCCTTAAATGAATGCGCGGTTCCCTCCGCCCAGTCTATGTCTGGATAATTAAAATCCCCCATTATGATAACACTTCCCATCCTTGCTGCTAATCCAATTTGTGATAGGAGATCCGTCTCCACTTCCTCCCTCAGGTTAGGGGGCCTATAGCATACTCCCAGTATTATTTTCCCCTTAGCTTCATCCCTTTGGAGCTCTACCCATAAAGATTCCACCTCCTCTCTAGCTCCCTCAGTGATGTCATCTCTCACATTCACTTGTACATTATTCTTGATATATAGGCATACCCCTCCCCCTTTTTTACCCTCTCTATCCTTGCGGTATAGGGTATACCCTTGAATGTTTGCCAGCCAATCATGAGAGCTGTTGAACCAGGTCTCTGAAATTCCCACAAAATCCAAATCCTCCTTGTACAACAGTATCTCTAGTTCACCCATCTTGTCCGCCAGGCTCCTGGCATTGGTGAACATGCCACATAGTTTAGACCGGTCGCATATTGTCCTCGTATTGGGTGTTTCAAGATTGCAACTTGGACTTGCTACTATACTCACCTTGTGTTTTTGTGCTTTGGTTAACCTACCACTAATGCCCCCAATACTACCCTCTGGAATATCTTCTGCGCTGGCTATCACTGTCTCTGGACCCTCCCCCCCATTGCCTAGTTTAAAAACCCCTCTAACTTTTTGGCCATCTTCATTCCCAGCAGATCTGCACCCTCCTCATTTAGGTGCAGTCCGTCCCTTCTATAGTACCGGTTACCGACTAAGAAGTCGGCCCAGTCCTCCAGGAACCCAAACCCCTCCTTACTACACCAGCTCTTCAGCCACTTGTTTACTTCCCTAATCTCCCTCTGCCTCTCTGGTGTGGCTCGATGTACCGGTAGTATTCCTGAGAACACTACCTTGGAGGTCCTTTTCCTCAATTTAGCTCCTAAGTCCCTAAAATCGTTCTTTAGGACACTCCATCTGCCTCTGACTTTGTCATTGGTGCCAACGTGCACCATGACAGCCGGGTCTTCCCCAGCCCCTCCCAGTAATCTGTCCACAAGATCCGTGATGTGCCGAACCCGAGCGCCCGGTAGACAACATACTGTTCGGCGCTTCAGGTCTTGGTTACAGATTGCCCTCTCTGTCCTTCTAAGAATTGAGTCCCCTACCACCAGAATCTGTCTTTCCTTTCCCTTTGCTGCCCCCCCACTCTCACTGGAGGAGTTCTTCCCCCGGCAGCTAGGAGAGTCCCTCATCTCCAGCAGTGCTGGTCCCTGACTGGTTACACCAATGTCACTCAATGGAGCGTACTTATTGGGATGCTCCAGTCCTGGATCGGCCTCCCTGGCACTTCCCCCTCTACCCCTCCTGACTGTCACCCATCTACTCTTTGCTAGTGCCTGCACCTCTTTGTCTCCACCCACCTCTGTGCTGGCCCCTGCCGGCACCTGCCGTGTACGTTCCTGGCTCACCTTTAGTATGGAGGGACTTCTCAGTGCTGACAGTTGCTTCTCCAGATTCAGAACCTGGGCTTCCAGGGAAACAATGTGCTTACATTTTGCACAGCAGCATTCGCCCTCGATCGGATGATCAAGGAACGCATACATGCGGCAAGATGTACAAAGAGTCGCCTCTCCACACCCGCCGGGCATCGTACCTATTTTATTTAGTGAGGATTTGATGTGTGTGTGTGTGTATATATCCCCAGAGAGCCCCCCCCTTACATCAGGGTCCCCAGAGAGCCCCCCCTTACATCAGGGTCCCCAGAGAGCCTCTCCCTTGCATCAGGATCAGGGTCCCCAAAGAGCCCCCCCCCACTTACATTAGGGTCCCCAGAGAGCCTCCCCCTTGCATCAGTGTCCCCAGAGAGCCTCCCCCTTGCATCGGGGTCCCCAGAGAGCCCCCCACTTACATCAGGTTCCCCAGAGAGCCTCTCCCTTGCATCAGGATCAGGGTCCCCAAAGAGCCCCTCACTTACATTAGGGTCCCCAGAGAGCCTCCCCCTTAAATAAGGGTCCCCAGAGAGCCTCCCCCTTGCATCAGGGTCCCTAGAGAGCCTTCCCCTTGCATCAGGGTCCCCAGAAAGCCCCCCACTTACATCAGGGTCCCCAAAGAGCCTCCCCTCCCCTTGGGGACCCCTGCAGAGACTCGGGGCTATAGCCCCAAAAGCCATCCCCTAGCGACGCCACTGCTCCCAACATTTTGAGCTGGGAATGAGGGACACCTACTTGCAAACATATGTAGGCATAGGACACACCCCCGACACACCCCCTTAAAGGAGAATTAACCAAAAAAAAGTTAATTAAAACCACAATGACTTTTTTTTTTACCACTACTATTCCTTTTATATTGGCTTTTAAAATTTACAATGGCAGCAACTTAGAATTTAGATGAAAGGTTTAGCGCTGGGAAACACTTTTTGAAAGATAAAAAAGTGAGTTTTATATTCAATATAGATCAGTCCAAAATGAGGCGGACAGAGGGACAGAGGGACATTGCTCCGAATCAGAGACAGGCCCTCGAAATCAGGGACAGTTGGGAGCTTTGACTTTTATAAAGACGTGGTTTATAATGCAGCAGCCCTGATGTGGCGTTATATCCAACATAAAAAAAAAACTATAGGATTGATTTACTAAAACTAAAGAGTACAAAATCTGGTGCACCTCTGCATAGAAACCAATCAGCTTCCGGGTTTGTTTGTTTTTTTTTGTCAAAGCTTAATTGAACAAACTGAAGTTCGAAGCTGATTTGCTACCATACACAGCTGAACCAGATTTTGCACTCTCCAGTTTTAGTAAATCAACTTCTATGTCTTAGTATATCTAAACATACAATAAACTATAACAGACCACAAATATTACACACCATATAATGAAAACAAGAGAAGTCCAGCCTGGGTGACAACCATGGCTCCCTCCACAGATACAATGGACGAGTGAGCGTAGCTCTCAGGGACTACGGGGTTGATTTACTAAAGGCAAATAGACTGTGCACTTTGCAAAGTGCAGTTGCCCCAGAACTTAGTCAATTAAGTAAAGCTTCACTTTGCAAAGAGTACCCAATCACGTGCAAGGAAAAAAAAAAAGCATTTTTGCTCGCACATGATTGGATAATGGAAGTCAGCAGAGCTTCTGCTCATTTACTAATCCCTGGAGCGGCTGCACTTTACAAAGTGCACAGTCTATTTGCCTTTAGTAAATCAACCCCAAAGTGTGCTTATTTGCAGAATTACTAAGTAAAAATGAAGGGTGTAGAATAGAAAACGAATGCAGCCACCACATACAAGGACTGCTAATCTGCAATATATGTATATATTCTCACGGGGTTCAGATATGCTTTAAGCAAAAACCATCCAACCACGTATTGTACGGTTACCAATAATAAACATGATTAAAGTGGTGGATGTAGCTTTGAAGATCTGTCATATATATTATATTTTGTTGTTTTCTTTTTTTCCTTCCAACAAATTAATCGAACGGATCCCTCATTAAACACGGCCTTGTGCTGTAAATCTGCAAATTCTCACATTTCAAGTGGAATTCAAGGCTACACCTAACTAGTCTTAAAAAAAAAGGCTCCCTCCCCCCTCCTAACACCTATGGGGACGAACCTGTAAAAAGATGGATATACTTATATGTTTTTAGCTGGTCATGTTATCTGGCTCCCCTGTGTTGATCAGTGGAGTGGTGACTGCAGGGGAGAGGAGGGAGTGCCGACAATGGCTGGGACATGGGAGGCTATGGGTGATGTCTCCTATGGGATATGTCCTATGGGTGAGGTCTCCTATGGGGTATGTCCTAAGGGCGAGGTCTCCTATGGGGTATGTCCTATGCGTGATGTCTCCTATGGGATATGTCCTATGCGTGATGTCTCCTATGGGATATGTCCTATGGGTGATGTCTCCTGTGGGATATGTCCTATGCGTGATATCTCCTATGGTGGTATGTCCTATGGGTGATGTCTCCTATGGGGGTATGTCCTATGGGCGATGTCTCCTATGGGGTATGTCCTATGCGTGATGTCTCCTATGGGATATGTCCTATGGGTGATGTCTCCTATGGGGGTATGTCCTATGGGTGATGTCTCCTATGGGGGTATGTCCTATGGGTGATGTCTCCTATGGGGGTATGTCCTATGGGTGATGTCCCCTATGGGGTATGTCCTATGCGTGATGTCTCCTATGGTGGTATGTCCTATGGATGATGTCTCCTATGGGGGTATGTCCTATGGGTGATGTCACCACTCCAGGCAATACCAACCATTGCCACTCTCTCCTCTCCCCTGCAACAGTTTCTGGCTGATACAAGGGATCAAGTGACTGGAGCAGGCTGGAAATAGGTAAGTATATACATTTTTCATACACAGATTAGTCAGCATCGATGTTAGGAGGGGAGGAAGCCTATTTTTTTTTTTAAACATGTATGTACTTACTTATTTTCAGCCCGCTTCAGTCACATGTTCCCCTGTGTCAGCCAGCATCAGTTGCAGGGAAGAGGATACAGCACTTGACAATGGCTGGTATAGCCTGGAGTGGTGACATCACCCATAGGCTCCCATGTCCCCGCCATTGTTGGCGGTCCCTCCTCTTCCCTGCAATCACCACTGACCAACACAGGAGAGCCAGATCACATGACCAGTGCAAAACAGGTAAGTGCACTCACCGGCCACTTTATTAGGTACACCTGTTCAATTGCTTGGTAACACAAATTGCTAATCAGCCAGATGGCAGCAACGCAAAGCATTTGGCATCTAGACGTGGTGAAGACAACTTGCTGAAGTTCAAACCGAGCATCAGAATGGGGAAGAATGGTGATTTAAGTGACTCTGAACATGGCATGGCTGTTGGTGCCAGACGGGCTGGTCTGAGTATTTCAAAAACTGCTGATCTACTGGGATTTTCACACAATCATCTCTCGGGTTAACAGAGAATGGTGGGAAAAAGAGAAAATATCCAGTGAGCGGCAGTTGTGTAGAGAGCAACTGCGTGATGTTATTGTGACGGAGTCATTTTGGGCGGGGGACGTGGAACCCAGAATCCCTTGGGGGGGTGGTTGGGAAAACCTTGTTTCAGTTCCCCATGCACCTCCTATGTCTAAGTCACCCTGTGTCTCTAATAGGGGCACAGGGAGACCGAGAAATCCAGTCTGATCCGTACTAATCGGTCTCACTGTACAACCACACTGGAATGTTTATATATAGAGATACATCTATATATATATATATATATATATATAGATAGATAGATAGATAGATAGATAGATAGATAGATAGATAGATAGATAGATAGATAGATAGATAGATATCGATATCTCTCTATCAGTATATTGTCTCATTTTGTTGTGTACTCTTTGCTGGGTCGTTTGGGGTGTGGTTGTATTCCAATGTTCTATTGTGTCTGTCTTTGATATTATGGGATGTGTATGTAGATTAGCTGTGAGATTGGTGGGGGCGAATTCCTCCAACAGCTCTGACTGCTGATTTGACAGTCTACTCTACCCGAAATGCAAAGGGGGAGGGGGTATTACCTGTGTTTTCAATAAACAGTCCATGTTCAGCAACCAAATGAGTATTGTCTTGTTTTGTGGTTGTTAGCGGTTGGAATATCTGATATCTATTTTGAGACTGGGAGGAAGCGGTATATGACGAAAGCACTCAAGCGGAATGTGGGACAATTCCTTACAGTTATGTCACTATGGACCAAAATCTCTGAGGAATGTTTCCACCACCTTGTTGAATCTATGCCACGAAGAATGAAGGCAAAAGGTGGTCCAACCCGGTACTAGCAAGGTGTACCTAATAAAGTGGCTGGTGACTGTATATCCATTAGTCTTAGGCCCCTTTCACACGATGCGGACTCCGCTTCCATGGAGTCCACCGGCTCAGCAGGAGATCCCCTCTCTGCTCACTGAGCGGGGAGGGGCTTGTCGAGCGCTGCTGCTGCTGTCTATGGAGAGATTGGACAGCATGTCCGTTTTCATCAGATCTCACCCGATCTGATAGAGACTGATCTGAACGTAGGGCCATCCGTCTGCTTATAGCGGATCGGACCGGGTCGGATGTCAGCGGACATGTCTCCGCTGACATCCGTCGCTCCATAGGCTAACATGGAGCTCCCCCATTCAGGTCCGCCGTCAAAACTGACAGGCGGACCTGAACGGTCCAACCGTGTGAAAGGGGCCTTACACAAGTTAGTCAGTAGAGGTGTTAGGAGGGGGCAGGGGCAGGAGACATTTTAAGATTAGTTAGGTTTAGCCCAGAATTCAATTTTAAGTAGGACTCCTCGTGAACAATCTCCCCAACAGAGCTGGGACTCACCCGCATTCTCCACCAAATCTCCTCCAACTCTACATGGCTCTCAGCTGCATCCCATACCTCTTCCTGTCGTCCCCCCCCCCCGGTGCACAGTCCATTGGAACCCAGAGCAATATACCAGAACCTGACATGTCAGCTGGTTGTCACCTGCATTGAGCAGTGCAAAGCATTAATGCGAGGATTTAATTGGAAAATACTGACTAGCATTTGCAAGAGAAGATGTCGGTGATGGCCGCCTCTGTGCAGTTTTCAGGATTGGCTTCCTTTTATGCATTTTTACCAGGGGCGTTGCTAGGTCTACAAAAGATCTGGGGCTAGAGCCCATAGCAGCTTAGTAAAGAAAGTCATACGTTTGGGCGGGCATACACATGTATAAACAGTAATATACGTGTGTGTGTATATATATCCCCAGAGAGCCCCCCACTTACATCAGGGTCCCCAGAGAGCCCCCCTTACATTAGGGTCCCCAGAGAGCCTCCCCCTTAAATCAGGGTCCCCAGAGAGCCCCCCACTTACATAAGGGTCCCCAGAGAGCCTCCCCTCCCCTTTGGGGACCCCTGAAGAGACTCGGGGCTATTGGCCCCAGATTCGGGGCTATAGCCCCAAAAGCCACCCCCTAGCAACGCCCCTGAGTTTTACCATTATGTTATCGCCTGGATATGTACAAGAGCAAAAAAAAAAAATTTTTTTTAAAAATGCAGCACTGATCCAATGTATAATTTATTTTATTACAGTGGTTACAACATCAGGTTCCCCAACAGGTTTGATCATTAAGACGTACATAGACCCGGCTGGATTCAGGCTTTGTATTGCACAGTGTCACAGGTTTGCATGCATGAAAGGGCTTATAAAGCTGGATGGGGAGGGAAGGGGGTGACCCTGGTAATAGAACCTCAAATAATGCACAAATTCCCCACTAAAAAAAAAAATCACAATTACTCAGAGGAAAAGCACAGCTCTACCAGGGAGGCAGCCGGAAACATCGCAGATGCGTGGGATTCCATAAACAGTAGGGGGGAACGGATTGCAAGTCGTTTTTCTGACTTCCCTTGAAATGACTCCAAGAAAGCAAAGTGCAATCCATCAGGGACACCATGAAGCTCTTGGTGTGACGTTATAACATGCAGACCGAGCATTCCATCCCCAGAGCCGATCACCATCCCAATAAAGGAGAACTAAAGGCCACCGTTTGCCGTCTGTCCCTTTTGGGAAGCGTAACCTTCACTTCTTGTTCCCCGAGGACACGGGACGGGCGATTTATTTTAGGACACATTCACACGGCTGCACATGGATGGGCAGGAGCAGCTGAGGCAGGAATCAGATTCTTGTCAGTTGTAAGGACCGCCTGCACACAGGTTCATTTACTAAATCCGAAGAGTTAAACTGGATACACACACTATACAATGTTTGTTGTTCGATTTCCTTCAACTGTGCAGTGCGAAGGTCTGCCTGATTGCATTTAAATTGAAAGTGTTTAGGTTTGACCGCATCTTATATGGGTTTGGTAAAGCTAAAAAAAAAAAAAAAAAAAAAAAAAAAAAGAAAAAGGAATTGTATAGTGTGTATCCTGCTTAAAAAAATTTGGTGCAGCTCTGCATAGAAACCAATCAGCTTCTAACTTCAGCTTGTTCAATTAAAGTGTTACTAAACCCACAACAGTAAAATCAGTCTGTATATGCAGTAAGGTATGCCTGTTATACGCACGGTGGAACCTAAGGGGTTAATCCTCCACATTTCCAAAGGCTGTTTGATCCTGTTTTCTCTGCTCCTCCCCTTCTTCCACTGTCCCCAATCCATTTGCTGAATGTACAGAGCTTTGGGGGCACTCTGCACGCACGTGCTCATTTTGGTGTGTATTGCTAGAGGTTTTTTTTTGGGGGGGGGGCACGCATGTGTTCAGCACAGGGCCAATCAGCACTGTCCAGACGGAGGGTCAGGGGTCATGAAGCCCCATAGGACACAGGAAAATGAAACCACCTCCTACAAACTTTAACCAGACACTGCTAGAAGTCACAAGACTGCTATATATTGCTGATGAGAAAATGTATTTAGCAGTTTCTATTTACTAAAATAATTGTATTTCCATGTTCTGTGGGAGACCAGCTATAGTAAATACAGGGTCCTGGGCTTAGTAACACTTTTACCGTTTTTTAAATTTTTTAAAGCATTTAGAGCTTAGAACCATTTTAAGCATGCTGGCCATGGCATCCCAATAGCGCACACATTTCAGACATTGATGATACAGGATTGGAAGGCTTTAATTTTTTTTTCTTTTTTCCTTAAAAATAATACACACATCATACTTGCCTGCTCCGTTTTGGTTTTGCACAAAGCAGCCCAGATTCTCCTCTTTTCGGGTCCCACGCTGGTGCTCCTGGCTCCTCCCTCCTGTCAGGTTCCCCCACAGCAAGCGGCTTTCTATGGGGGCACCGAGACCTGTCCATTCACACATGGAGCCGCAACTTGGCCCTGCCCCCTCTGTTTTCCTGATTGGCTTACTGGCTGTGATTAACAGCCACCAATGGCTCCCCCTGCTGCCAATAGCCAAACAGGAGTGCAAGTCTCCGAGAGAGGCAAGGCTCTTGTGGACAGCGGCTCAGGTAAGTATTGGGGGGGGGGGGCTGCTGCACGCTGAAGTTTTTTTTAAAAACACATGTCCGCTGACATCCGCCGCTCCATTAAGAACTATGGATGGTCGGAGCAGGTCCATATAAAAAAAATTGACAGGTGGACCTGATCGGTCCATCAGCATGAAAGGGGCCTAAGGCCTTAAAAACACAAAACCAAAAATCCTAAAACAAAGCTTGTTACATGCTCACTACCCAAGAGCTTCAATTGTGCGGAGAAAATTAATAACACAGGGTAAAAGACTTGAAGGCAAACATTTGCATATTCATCCCTGATCAGGTCATGTGTCCTCCAATTAGCTGCAAGGAGACCCCCAGCATGTATGATGGGGATGAGCATCACATTCCCATACATGTCTGATATCCAATAAAGTCAGAAAGACTACAGAGTATATCAGTCTACATTGGCCTGCGATTCTCAGAGATGTACCATGGAGATCATATTAGTATTGCTACATTACAGGGGATAAAACTGCTACCCACGAGACATCAGTCTATCCTTAGCTGCTATGTGGTCAATTAACAGATTGGTTTGACAATTGTAAACCCGCTACAGAATCCTGCGCTCTGAACACAGAATACGGCTCAGGGATTTGGGGAGGGGACCCAGAGACACACACAGAATAGGACTCTGGATTTGGAGAGCAGAGGGGACCCTGAACCCCCAAAACGCAGAACAGGGCTCTGGCTTTGGAGAGCGGAGGGGACCCCAAACACAGAACAGGGCTCTGGCTTTGGAGAGCGGAGGGGACCCCAAACACAGAACAGGGCTCTGGCTTTGGAGAGCAGAGGGGACCCCAAACACAGAACAGGGCTCTGGCTTTGGAGAGGAGAGGGGACCCCAAACACAGAACAGGGCTCTGGCTTTGGAGAGGAGAGGGGACCCCAAACACAGAACAGGGCTCTGGCTTTGGAGAGCAGAGGGGACCCCAAACACAGAACAGGGCTCTGGCTTTGGAGAGGAGAGGGGACCCCAAACACAGAACAGGGCTCTGGCTTTGGAGAGGAGAGGGGACCCCAAACACAGAACAGGGCTCTGGCTTTGGAGAGCAGAGGGGACCCTGAACCCCCAAAACACAGAACAGGGCTCTGGCTTTGGAGAGCAGAGGGGACCCTGAACCCCCAAAACACAGAACAGGGCTCTGGATTTGGAGAGGAGAGGGGATCCCCGAACACAAATTAGGGCTCTGGATTTGGAGAGCGGAGGGGACCCTGAACCTCCACCCCACAAACACAGAATCCAGCTCTGAATTTGGAGAGCGGAGGGGACCCCCGAACACAGAATGGCGCTCTAGCTTTGGCCTTTAGCTGAGGGGGACCCTGATCTTGATCCTTCAGACTTGTATGGGACTTGCAGCTCAGCACATACTTAGATTCAGCACAGATTTTTTTTACACTTTTTTTTTTTTTTAGATGGTTTGTTCCATTAAAGCCAAAAAGGTGAGAATTAAATACAAAACAAAAAACAGGATGACATTACAAAATGACATTTCACATCACTGATCTAACACTGCCGGATGGTTTTAGTGAATCTTGGTGGCGGCTTCATATATAGACTGAGCTACGTAGTCCAGGTTCTTTGTCGTCAGACCGCACATGTTAATGCGACCGCTGGCCATCAGATAAATGTGCTTCTCTTTGATGAGATATTCAACTTGCTTGGCTAAAAAAATAAAATTATTAATAAAAAAAAAAAGATTTTAATTTTGATGCAATCATGGATACAGAAACTCTTTACGTTATGCAACACTTTGTAAAATTAAAACAAAAATGAAAAATATAGGATAATACAGAGCATCAGGCTGTGGATGCAAGAGTAAAAAGAGATCAAAGGATCTCTTAAAGCCACACCCCCTCCAATCATCCCCCATCACTTCAACTTTCCACTACAGTCCTTCACCATCTTACTCACCAATGCATTGTGCGCATGTAAGGTACATCTCATATTTCTGCTCTGAGCACCAATATTTCACACACAGACCAGAGCCAGGCAGAGAGGGGCACACAAAGACTACTATCCCTTTCCCACCAGCCTCCTTGTACCCTCTTCATCCAAAATATCCTCCCCATTAACTCCTCCAATATACATGCAGGTAAGTGCCCTAAGGATAAGTTCACCTTTTTTTCTAAATTCCAGCTCCCCTATGTACAAATATAGCATTAATGTACTTTTTTGCATAAATATCAAAGTTTTCCATTAAATCTACAGACATTTCACTTGTCCTCATCCATGTTTCCAAACGTATCTGTTAGTTTTGCCTAACTTCCTGGACAGACTAGAGGTCATGATACAGGAAGGAGTTATCCAGCTGCCCTCATTAGCACACACCCTGCATCACCCACCCTTCTACCTACCCACCCATTCCCAGCTGCACGTTTTTTTAAACGAAATGTAATCAGTGACCACTAAATACACACTATACAATCAGATTGCATAGTGTATGGCTATCTTTATACAAATGCATAGAAGGGAGTGGACAGAAACACTCAGCTGTCAAACACCATTCACATCTCTGCATGGTTATTTTTTTTTTTTTAGCGTGGGGTGGGGGTTGGGGGAGTGGTGTTTGAGCATTTTCACTCTTTTTTTTTTTTTTAAAGAGTGGAGCTTGGTGCGTTTTTAAAATGTGATTTTTGGTGCAGCGCATTTCTGAAATGCAAGGAAATCCACAGATATGGATGGAGCCTCGTTGTTCTTGTGTTACTGCACCAATTTCACTTTCAGGCCCCATTCACATCTAGCATAGTGGGAGTGCATATTTTGTGGCTCATTTTTCCCGTAACACGCATAGGGCAACCTGTTGATTTCAATTGGCTGCACTACATGTGGCTTATGGGACATTTTGGCGTTTTGTGGGTTGCGTGTTTGCAGCATTTGCCACTAGTTTTTTTTCACGTGGCAAAATGTGTGTTTGGTGTACCTTTAACAATTAATGGCACTGAAAGTGCAACTAGTAATTTTCGGTGTATAAAGAGAGTGTGTGAGCTAATGAGGTCGGCTGGTCAACTTCTTCCTGTGTCATGACCTACAGTCTGATCAGGAAGTAAGGCAGGATTAATGGGTAAGTTTGGAAACATGGATGAGGACTAGTGAAGTGTCTGTAGATTTAATAAAAAGCTTTATTTTTATTTATTTTATTTTTTTTTTGCAAAAAATAAATATAAGTACATTAATGCTATATTGGAACATAGGGGAGCTGGAATTTAGAAAAAAAAAAAAAAAAAAAAAAAGTGAATTTATCCTTTAAAATGTATAACTGCAAGGAGAGTCTATCCTCTTCTAATATAAATACCCGCCATTTATCCCTTCCAATACGTAAGAGCCCCCTCTCTCCTCTGAAGTACTAGACTAGTACCTACAGAGGTTGACACATTTAAACCTAGTAGAGCGATGGCATAAAAAGATCCAAATGCTCCATCCACTCTGCCTTTTCATTTTTTTTAATTTAGATTTTTTTTTTTTTGTCTGGAGTATAGATTAGTGTCTGTCCCAGGCATGTCTGAGTCTACTTACTGTTATGCCCCGTACACACGATCGGACATTGATCGGACATTCCGACAACAAAATCCATGGATTTTTTCAGACGGATGTTGGCTCAAACTTGTCTTGCATACACACAGTCACACAAAGTTGTCGGAAAATCCGATCGTTCTAAACGCGGTGACGTAAAACACGTACGTCGGGACTATAAAACGGGGCAGTGGCCAATAGCTTTCATCTCTTTATTTATTCTGAGCATGCGTGGCACTTTGTCCGTCGGATTTGTGTACACACGATCGGAATTTCCGACAACGGATTTTGTTGCTCTCAAACTTTGTGTGTCGGAAAATCCGATGGAAAATGTGTGATGGAGCCCACACACGGTCGGAATTTCCGACAACAAGGTCCTATCACACATTTCCCGTCGGAAAATCCGACCGTGTGTACGGGGCATTAGACTCACTACCTCTGCTGCAAGTCTATTCCAACCATCAACTACTCTTCAGTAAAATATTATATCTTTGTAACGGTTAGTTCTGAATTAAGCAAACTCTGTTCTAGATGTTATATGCACACACACACACACACACAAAGGATCAGTGTACACACACAGAAACTCGATTACTTTTGGTTTCAATTGCTGTGACTTCAGAATTTATAGTAGAATTCCAGACCATCACCTAAGCAATCTTAAAAATTCTCCCCCCATCCCTCCTAACACCTATACTAAGTAACCGGTGTAAGAGATGTAGATACATGCCTATTAGCCCACTCATATGATCTCCTGGATCAGGCAGTGGTGTCTGCAGGGGAGAGGAGGGAGCTCCGACAACAGAGGGGCCATAGGAGCCTTTGGGTGACGTCACCTCTCCATACGTTACCAGTCATTGTCCAACGCTCTCCCCCTTGAAACCACCACTGCCTGACACAGGGGAGGGCTGAAAACAGATAAGATCTATATTACACAGGTCAATCAGCATAGGTGTTAATTGGGGGGGGGGGGGGGGGTGACATTTTAAGACTAGTTAGGTGGTAGCCTGGAGCTGCACATTAATAACCAGCATGAATATGGACCTTGAAGTCTCACAGGAAGAGGAAAGTATAAGGATTTGTACATCTATGGGTCAGAGTGGACAGATACTTACGATTGAGACCCGTGAAGCTGAACATTCCAATCTGCTCCACGATGTGCTTCCAAGTTCCCGGTGTGTTGAGAGCCTCCAGTCTGGACTTCAGCTCAGCTCTCATGAGTAGGACGCGGTCCGCCATCGTCTTCACATTGTCCCTCCTAAATAGAAGGAAAAGGTGTCAGATACGAAGGGCTGACCTGAAGACTGAAAACTAATGCTATGTAGGCAGAGCTGCAGCTCGAAGAAGTCATAGAATCACTGAAGTTTTCTGCTATGCTTGGTTGCTTTTGTCACTACTCATTGGTATTTATAGACCTCAGCATTTAGCAGAGTAGGACTGACCATTGAGGGATTACTTTGATGCAGTTGGCTGTCTTAGTGGTTGTAAAGGCTGAAGGTGCATTCCGAGCATAAAAAAAAAACCTGTATACAGGTTTTATATAGCGCCAACAGTTCACGCATCGCTTTACAATAAAAGGGGGACAGTACAATTTACAATACAGTTCAATACAGAAGGAATAGGAGGGCCCTGCTCATGGAGCTTACAATCTAAAGGGAGGGAGAGGTGGTACAAAAAAGGTAGTGGCTGCGGGGGATGATCTGATGGGAGGGGACTCAAGTATATTTCTTAGAAAATGCCGGTTATCAGCTTTCCCCTCCTCACACTGACAGGGGGTGAGGAGAGCCAATCAGCTGGATTTCCCCACAGGGGAGACCATGTACAGATAATCCGGGCAGCAAAGCCCCCCCAACAGTGCCCAGCAGTGATGCCAGTCAGTGCTGCATATTAGTGCCTTCTCCATGTCACCTCAGTGGAGAAAAATTACTTATTTACAATATTTTCTAAAACTAAGAAAACTTTTTTCTTCAAAAATAGGATTTTTTTCGTCATACTTGCCTGTAAAATCCTTTTGATTACATTATGGGACACAGTCAGGCTAATATTCCTTACCTACTGGGTTATACTCCATCTCCAGGTGAATGGACACTGGTAGACAAAAGGTCTTCAGATAGGAAGTGATCGCCTATATAACTCCTCCCACACAGGAAGTACTTCAGTTTTGTAGCAAGCACTGTCTTTTTTGAGGATTCAGGAGGGCCGCTGTGTCCCATGATGTACTCAAAGAAAAGGATTTTTACAGGTAAGTATGACGAAAAAAATCCTATTTTCATATATCATGGGACACAGAGTCTGGCTAATTTTCATTACTTACTGGGATGTCCCAGAGCAATAGCCTTGAGGGGAGGGAGACACCCTGCCAAACAATAGCCATCAGAACTTATACGGCAGCCTGCGGTACACCGCGGCCAAAAGCCGAATCCTCGGCTGCTCGAACATCCACTCGATAAAATTTTGTGAACGTATGCACTGAAGAACAGGTAGCAGCCTTACAAATCTGAGTCATGGAGAAAAACCCAGGAGGTTCCTACACCCCTGGTAGAATGAGCTCTCACCCTAAAGGGAGGAGAGGAGCTTTACGTTTCAGACCGTAGGCCTGAACGATCAATTGACGGACCCAATTGGCAATGGAAGCCGCCTGCCCCTTCTTGGGTCCTTTTGATAAAACAAAAAAGAAGTCTGATCCCCAGATCTCCCCAGATCTAGACAAATAGACCTCGACTGCCCGGACAACGTCCAAGGAGTGCAGTCGTCTCTCTTCCGCTGAACGAGGCTGAGAGAAAAAAGGTGAAATAATGTCCCGATTTAAATGAAAAGCCGGCACCACTTTTGGCAAAAAGGATGGAACAGGTCATAAGACGACCCTGTCGTGGTGAAGGATCAAGTATGGTTCTCTGCATGAAAGGGCCGCCAACTCTGACACCCTTCTAGCCGAAGAGATGGCCAAGAGGAAGGCTAGCTTGCGTGACAGCTAGTCTAATGGAATTTCCTTGATAGGTTCAAATGGTTGTTTCTGTAACAGACAACACCAAGTTCAAGGACAAGGTTACCTATTGGGGGGGAAGCAAGCGAGTTACTCCCTGCATAAAGGTTCGGATCAGTGAATGGGAAGCTAAAGGCCTTTGGAAAAATACCGATAGGGCCAAAACGTGATTTCCACAGCTGACTGTGGAAAAAAGAGAGAATTCTCCCAATCACGTATTTTCAAGGATGCCATTTTCTGGCTTCACACCAAGCAATATAAAGTCTTCCAGAAATTATGATCAATTTTCCTAGAGAAAGCTTTTCTAGCATTCACTAGGGTAGACACTACTGATCCCGAGATGCCACGGTCCTTTAAAACCCTGCTGTTAAATTTAGAGACTGTAAATTGGGGTGGAATATAGGACCTTGAGACAGTAGATCAGGGCAACATGGCAGCGTCCATGGTCTGTCTATTAGTCTCACAATCTCCGGGAACCAGGGCCTTCTGGGCCAGGCTGGTGCCACCAGAATGACTGGAACCCCCTCTTTCCGAATCCTGCGCAAAAAATGTTGAAGGAGAGCGATCGGAGAAAAAGCATAAACCAAGGAATGCTGTCTCCATGGAACTGTCAGAACATCTGCTCTGATTGCCAGAGGATCCCTTGTTCGTGACACAAATTGCTGTAGCTTATTGTTGAACCTGGATGCCAGTAGGAAAACCTCTGGCCATCCCCAACGCTGGAAAATTTCTTGGAACACCCCTGGGTGTAGGGACCATTCCCCCGGGCAGATCTGCTGGCGGCTGAGATACTCTGCCTTCCAGTTCTCTACTCCTGGGATATGGACTGCCGATATAATCGGCACATGTCCTCTGCCCAGGCTAGTATGTGGTTCACCTCCTTCAGAGCTGAACGACTCCTGGTACCGCCTTGGAGGTTTATATAGGCCACTGCAGTGGCATTGTCGGACTGAACCCCGATAGGGCAGTCCTGAAGCTCCACCGTTCAGGACAGTAGGGCCAGACGTACTGCCCGTAATTCCAGGACGTTGATGGGCAGGATCTGTTCTATCCCTGACCATTTCCCCCGAGCTGTGAGCCCTTCTAGGGTCGCTCCCCAGCCTGAGAGACTGGCATCTGTAGTCAGAACTCTCCAAGTTACCAGAAGGAAGGGAAAATCCTTTCGCAGGTTCTGATCCTGCAACCACCAGTTTAGGCTTAAGCGTGCCCGAGGAGATAAGCACATTGGATAATCCAGGGCTTTTCCTCTTCTGATCCAGGCCAACAAGATGTCTTGTTGTAAAGGCCTGGAATGGAACTGGGCATAGGGCACTGCCTCAAAGGAGCATACCATCTTCCCTAGAAGACTTATACAGAGCCGAATGGAGGGTTGTCTGGTGCCCCTCATCTGACGCACCTGAACCTTCAGGGTACAGATCCTTAAAAGGTGGCAATACTCTTGCTTGAACCGTATCTAGGATCAGACCTAAATACTTTAGACTTTGAGCTGGTTTCAAGGCTGACTTTTCGGTATTTATGATCCAGCCTAAGCTTTTCAAATACCGCACTGTGCATATTATGCTCTGTTCTAGAGCTTGTAATGAGTGATCTGAGTAGGAGGTCGTCCAGATACCCGAGCACTAGGATCCCTTGGGCCCTTAAAAGACCCAGTGCTGGTTCTAGGACCTTTGTGAACATCTAGGGAGCTGTAGCCAGCCCGAAGGGTAGAGCCACAAACTGGAAATGACGTTCCTCTACTGCAAAACGTAGGAATCTCTGATAGGGCTGAAAGATAGGTATGTGTAAATACGCGTCTTTTATATCCATGGTGGCTGGAAAGTCTCCACTCTGGAGTGAGGCTACTACTGAGTGGACAAACCCCATCCAAAATGACTATCAGTAGATACTTGTTCAGGGATCTTAGGTCCAAAATGGGCCTCGTGGCCCCATTTGGTTTCTGAACCATAAACAGGTTTGAGTAAAACCCTGTGCCTCTTTCGGATACTGGAACCTCTACAATCACTCCTTGATGCACTAGATGATATAGTGCCTGAAGCAATACGTTTTTTTAGAGGATCCGAGGGAATGCTGGATCTTAAAAACCTGAGGGGGAACCCAACGCAGCTCCAACTTGTAACCGCTAGATATAAAAATAATTGAGGTGACCCACTCCTCCTGAATTGTGCTCCAAAACATCCACAAAGTGAAACAGCCTTCCCCCCACTCGATGGAGTGGGGGCGTCCCCTCAAAAGGAGGGCTTGGTGCTTGGTTTAGAAGAATCTTGGACCCAGGGCTTCTTCTGGTTAGGCCTATCAGGCCGTTTGACCTGATTCTTTACAGACTGGCAGATAGCAATTGCTGCAACCGCTGGCTGAATAGCTGAACTGGCCAAAGAAAAGGAAGCCTTTATATCATTTCAATTTATTTATCTTTATTTTCTGTTCTCTTTTTTAAAACATCCAAGGTTGTTCTTATCATGTGTACTGTTGTTGAATAATCGAAAATCCTCGTCCATTTTCCTGATGAAGCCTTCCTGGCGAAACATGTTGAAATTTGTGGACGTGGTTATGATCAGAATTCTTTGTGATTACAGTTCTTTTTCTTCATTTTGTCAATATTAGGTTGAGGATGTTTACCTTTGACTATGAATGTAAAACTGTTTTCACATTTTATTGTTCTTTTTTGTAAAACTGTATTAATAAATATTTGGTATAAATTTTTAACTGACAGTGCTCTTCCTTATATTGGGTGTACCTTTAAAATCCCATTTCCTACATATATTTTTGCTTTATAAATGACTCCAATTTCTTGACAACACAGTCTTTCAAGCCCTGTACGTTATCTACCGGTCAAGTTAAGTTCTTGTCTAAGTAAGAGACTACTGCATCTACTGCTGGCATGCTCCATTTAACAAACTTTTCATCCATGGGATAAAAAAGGGAAAACCTCTTTAGGAGGAACAAACACCCAGTCTGGTTGTCGCAATCAGCATACACCACCTGTTCCAGGGATCCCAAAGAGGACCAGGGGGGCTCAGTCACCTCTGCAAGAGACAACTTAAAGGCAGAACAAATCATTTCAGTCAGAGTCAGGATCAAAAGCCTCTGCGACTGACAGGCAGACATCAACTGGATATCCTCTTGTCCAGATTGCTCAAAAACAGACTCATCTGCTGGGCACTGCACAGAGTGCCCAGCAGATGGATCCGATCGGTCAATCCCTTGATTCATTGATCCCTCTAGTCCCACGTTCGTGGGACTAGAGACCTGGAGCTCAGAGAGCTCAAACAAACCGTGCCATCCACCTTGCAGACACTGGTAAAAAAAACTTGAAGTGCTTCCTGTTTGGGAGGGGTTATATAGGGGATCACTTCCTGTCTGAAGACCTTTGGTCTACCAGTGTCCATTCACCTGGAGATGGAGTATAACCCAGTAGGTAATGAATATTAGCCCGACTGTGTCCCATGATGTATGAAAAAGAAATTCTGAATTTTTTCAAGCAAAAAATAAAAAAACCCAGTGGTGATTAAACACCAAAAAGAAAGCCATCTGTCAAAAAAATTAAAAACACACACAGGTAAAAATGTCATTTGGGTACAATGTTGCTTGACCGCGCAATTGTCATTTAAAGTGCGACAGCGCTGAAAGCTGGCCTTGGCAGGAAGGGAGTGAAAGTGCTCTGTATTAAAAGGGTTAATACCGCCTTCAGTCCTACCATTCATCAAACAGCTCCGGGGTGTTCAGAGTCGTGGCGACAATGCGAGCTCCTTGTGATGGCGGATTGGACCAAGTTGTGCGCACAATCTTCTCCATTTGAGACAGGACGCGGCTGACGTTATCACTGTCTTTGCCAACAACAGTCAAGTTTCCAACTCTTTCATCTATAGAATAGGAAATAGGTCAGAAGTATCAAAAAGAAAGAAAAGAAAGGAAAGAAAAGAAAGAAAAGAAAGAAAAGAAAGAAAAGAAAGAAAAGAAAAGAAAAGAAAGAAAAAAAAGAAAAGAAAGAAAAGAAAGAAAGAAAAAGAAGTTCCATAAAAAGATAATAGGATTTAGATGCTGATATGTTAACTTTGCTGATGGAGAATTACATGCAGATCACTCCACCCCCCTCACAAGATTTATTGAAAACATTTTTTATTTTAAACATTTAAACACACACACAGTGTAAGAATATGCGAATCATGCAATTAGTGTGAATCAGCATAACTACTATTACAGATAAACCAAACTGCCAACCAATAAGCCATCGCTGTGCCAAGACTAGGAAGGCAGTGTATGTCAATCTGTCAATGAACAACCAATAGCTGGGTAAATCCCAAACAAATAATAGAAGTGCAAAACATTTGGCAAGGAGGGGGCAAGGACTCACGCGGTCTCTCCCCAATCATCTAAAAGGACCCAAAAATTGAGGAAGGAAGAGGGGAAAAAAAAAAGGGGGGGGCGCCCCGCCAAGTAGGAAGTAAGAGGTGATAAGGGTAGACCATAGCAGGATCTCTCATGGGGGC
Organism: Aquarana catesbeiana; assembly: GCF_042186555.1. NCBI lineage: Eukaryota > Metazoa > Chordata > Amphibia > Anura > Ranidae > Aquarana > Aquarana catesbeiana. Next base: position 16,705,278 of record NC_133331.1, read on the forward strand.
GCTCCCCAATCTTCCCCCCTCACTGGAGGGGCGTTACATATTGATCATTCAGGAGGTCTTTAACAGGACCCCAAAAAAATTAAAACCAGACCAGCTCATTATTAATGATCTCTCAGTTCAATGTAACATTGTATCGGGTCCATAAATCCCTCACCTCCGGGTTCCTGTTCTCTACCTTAATTTCTATTAGTGGATTCCCAGAGCTCAGCGATCTATCATATAGTCATCGGTCACACAGCTTCCTGGCTGATAACTGATCCACCTCTATCCCAGACATCAAATTATATGGCAGATAAAAAGGAAGGCGGGCAAAATATCTGAAGCCGTGGCCAGTAATGGGCTATAAAAAAAGCGCTGGAATTATGGAAATCCATTGTGTGCTTCACAGACCTGAAGCCATCATACGAGGTAAGCTGAGCCTCGCTCGAAAGAATTGCACTTGTTGGCTGAAAAAACATGGACTTGAAATGTGCCAATACATGAATGTTGTGAGGAGAGAGGAGGAGGAGGAAGATATTGTCCACTTCAGGGTAAAGCACTGAATGCCCCCCTTCACCCAAGATTACATGGGGGGGGATTCTGAGTGCTCCAGTTTTAGTAAATATCCCCAATACGCCCCATTCCTTCCCTTCCCCCCACTGCTCCATTCAGCTGCTGGAAAGGAAGTAGTAATCAGTACTTCCAGGTATGGTAAGAATGTAACTCATTCTTCCTCCCACCCATGCAGGGTTTGGAGCTTACACAGGTCTTCCTTTCCTCACGCCTAGAAGCAAAAGAAAGAAACAAAGAAGGGCAATAAAGGAGTGTGCTGCTGGGGAGCATGGCATTATAGTGAACTTATAGCTTTGCACTTCATTGTCAGACCAATGGTTCACTTTAAGGCACCTAATCCCCCTTTGCCTGCAGTAAGCCACACCTTCCAATCCTCCCCACCCCCCAAATCGCCAGCCCTTCCCTGTCGCCCCTTCCAATCCCCCCTCCTCCTTTCAATCTCACCCTCCCATCACCAGCCCCCTACTGTAATCCCCCTCCCAATCCCCTGTGAACTTATTGCTTTGCCCTCCATTGTCAGACCAATGGTTCACTTTAAGTCACCTAATCCCCCTTCCAATCCTCCCCATCGCTAGCCACCCTTCCAATCTCCTCCTCCCCCCATTAATCGCCAGCCACCCCTCACAACCCCCCTCTCCCAATGCCAGCCCCCCCTTCAGGCCGGTCCATGCTCCTAAGCTTTCCATGTCATCATCTAGCCAGCTCAGTTTGATTGTCCTCTGAAATCTCTACCGCTTTACTTGAGAACCAGTTGCCCCTTTATAAGCCAGAGGTCACAGTGATCAGGACATTACACACGCAGCTCCGGTACTCACTGTAGAGTCCAAAGTTCTTGGAAAAGGACTGAGCACAGAACAACTCAAATCCTTGAGATACGAAGTAACGTACGGCCCAGGCGTCCTTGTCCAGATTTCCGGAGGCAAATCCCTGATACGCCGAGTCAAAGAACGGGAAGAGGAATCGTCTCTGCGAACAACAAGGAGAGGAAACGTCAGTGACAATAACTGAACTCTACTGAAGTCCTACTAAGTGCCTGCTGATCAAAAGTCTAGAAATCCCAGCATGCATAGGGCTGTGAATATCTTTCTCCCTTTCGATCTCTAGATCTCTCTCTCGATCTCTAGATCGATATCTCTCGATCTCTAGATCGATATCTCTCGATCTCTAGATCGATATCTCTCGATCTCTAGATCGATATCTCTCGATCTCTAGATCGATATCTCTAGATCTAGATCTCTCTCTAGATCGCTCTCTAGATCTCTCTCTAGATCTCTCTCTAGATCTCTCTCTCTAGATCTCTCTCTCTAGATCTCTCTCTCTAGATCTCTCTCTCTCTCTAGATCTCTCTCTCTCTCTCTAGATCTCTCTCTCTCTCTCTAGATCTCTCTCTCTCTAGATCTCTCTCTCTCTCTCTCTAGATCTCTCTCTCTCTCTCTCTCTAGATCTCTCTCTCTCTCTCTCTCTAGATCTCTCTCTCTCTCTCTCTAGATCTCTCTCTCTCTCTCTCTAGATCTCTCTCGAGCTCTCTCTCTCTAGATCTCTCTCGAGCTCTCTCTCTCTAGATCTCTCTCGAGCTCTCTCTCTCTCGAGCTCTCTAGATCGATCTCTCTCTCTCTAGAGCTCTCTCTCTCTCTAGAGCTCTCTCTCTCTCTAGAGCTCTCTCTCTCTCTAGAGCTCTCTCTCTCTCTAGATCTCTCTCTCTCTCTAGATCTCTCTCTCTCTCTAGATCTCTCTCTAGATCTTTCTCTCTCTCTCTCTAGAGCTCTCTCTCTCTCTCTCTCTAGAGCTCTCTCTCTCTCTAGATCGATCTCTCTCTCTCTAGATCGATCTCTCTCTAGAGCTCTCTCTCTCTCTAGAGCTCTCTCTCTCTCTAGAGCTCTCTCTCTCTCTAGAGCTCTCTCTCTCTCTAGAGCTCTCTCTCTCTCTAGAGCTCTCTCTCTCTCTCTCTAGATCTCTCTCTCTCTCTCTCTCTAGATCTTTCTCTCTAGAGCTCTCTCTCTCTAGAGCTCTCTCTCTCTCTCTCTAGATCTCTCTCTCTCTAGATCTCTAGATCTCTCTCTCTCTCTAGATCTCTCTCTCTCTCTAGATCTCTCTCTCTCTCTCTCTAGATCTCTCTCTCTCTCGATCTCTCTCGATCTCTCTCTCTCAACTGTTCTTCCCTGCTCCCTCAAAGAGAATATCACCATAGGGGCCTCAAACATAACTCACCTCCCATATTCTCCGGTCTGTACAGCAGGCACCCTTTCCTTTCTATAGGCACTAGAAGAGTAAAGGAGCGCCTGCCTGCCTTGGTGTCTGATCCCAACAACATTTCCAAGCTCCAATGATAGGAGGAACATTAAAACACAGGGGTTTATTATCTAAAGCTGGAGCATGCAAACTCAGGCTCCCTTCTGCATAGAAGCCAATCAGCTTCCAGGTTTTATTGCTAAAGCTTAAATTGAACAAGCCGAGGTTAGAAGCCGATGGGTGCAGTTGTGCATGGTAGCCAGATTCCGAATGCTCCAGTTTTAGTAAATCTCCCCCACACAGTGTCTGTCCCTGCCCAGTATTTGGGAGGTATACATTACCCTCCAAGAGAACCTGTCTACTCACCTTCATAACATCGGCTATCTGCTTCCACTCCTCCTGCGTGGGGTCTGTTCCTGTAGGATTGTGTGCACAAGCATGCAAGACAAAGATGGAGTGCTCCGGAGCTTTCTGCAGGGATAAGAAATGAACATTATTACTGTTTTCACAGATTGTGATATTTTAGATCTATACGTCATTTATTAACCACTTCAAGACCAGGCCCATTTCTGACACTTGTTTAGAAGTTAAAATCAGCATTTCTTTTTATTTATTTTTTTAGCAAAAAGGGGTTTGAAGTTACTTACCGGTAACGTCTTTTCCAAGAGTCATTCAGGACAGCCACCTTTGAGACCTTGGCTCCTCCCTTCTCAGGAAACACTTATCCCCTCCAGCCCATCAGTTTTTCCCACAAGAACCACCGGCCTCAGCCTCCCCAGCTGAAATGGTCCTGGTTCCTAGCGGTGTGGTTCCTAGCGGTGTGGTTCCTAGCGGTGTCTCCCCGCCGGAGGAAACACCAAAACTGATGGGCTGGAAGGGGAGGAGTGGCTTAAAGCTCTTGTGGGAGGCGGTGTTTCCTGAGAAGGGAGGAGCCAAGGTCTCAAAAAGGTGGCTGTCCTGAAAGAAAGGGGGATAATTACTTAGAACCCCTCCCCCCCCATACATTTGCACAGCGGTCTTTCAAAACGCAATTTTTATGAAAAAAAAAAAAAAAAAAAAAATATACACATTCTAATAAATGTAAAAAAAAAAAACAAACAAAAAAAAAAAAAAAACCAACAGCAACACTAGCCCAATTTTTTGTATAATGTAAAAGATGTTACGCCGAACAAATAAAATAAATAAATAGAGAGCCAACATGTCACACTTTAAAAATTGCGCACACTCTTTCAATAGCAACAAACTACGGTACCTAAAAATCTCCATTTTTTACCTGTTTAGAGTTAGAGGAGGTCTTGCAGTAGAATGTTTGCTCTGGCGATCACAGTGATACTGCCCATGTGTGATCTGAATTAGGGCTGGGAGATTTTCTTAAAAAAAAAAAAAAAAAAAAAAAAAAAAACACTCGATTCGTGATTCGAATCGAGTTTTTTTTTTTTTTTTTGGACACCGCGCCGGTCCTGAGGCGCTGCGGGCTTGAGTTTTTAGGCGAGGCCTAGTTCGCAGCGTCTGGCCTCGCGGACTAGGCCGAAGCCGCGGCCTCACCCAAAGGCTCCTGCCCGTAGCTCCTGAGGACCGGCGCGGTGTCAGCGCCGGTCCTGGGGAGCTGCAGGCAGGAGTTTTTAGGCGAGGCCGCGGTTTCGTCCTAGTCCGCGGCGTCTGGCCGAAGCCGCGGCCTTGCGTAATAACTCATGCCCGCAGCGCCTCAGGACCGGCACGGTGGAAAAAAAAAAAAAAAAGAAATCTAAAAAAATCGTTTTCCTAAAATTTTGAATCGATTTGACCTCTCAACTCGATTCAAGATTTAAATTGATTTTTTTCCCCAGCCCTAATATGAATACTGTTTACATATGCGTTTTCTTTGCTGTGCGAGCGAGGAGGGATGGGGCACTTTAAAATATAATATTCCCCCTTCCATCTTTTTTTTTTTTTAAAGGGACAATGTATAAAAAAAAAAAAGACAGTAATAAGCGGTGACAGGTACTCTTTATGGAGGATCTGGGGGTCTGAAAGACTCCAAACACCTCCACTGAACTAGAAAGTATTCAAAAACTTTGGATTTTTTTTTTTTTTTAATGGGCACCATTGGCTGCCGAGTGAACCAGAAGTGACGTCGCGGCTGGGTTTTTACATCCGCAACCCGATCAAAGATGAATCCAGCTTTAAATCAGGACTCCCGCCAGCTGGGTGGTGACTCAGGAGACCTGGGCGGAGTGGTGGAAGGCCGCGGTGTCCCCCCCCGCTCCATATAACAGCTGAGCGGCTTCTTAGCCGCATCGGTTGTTATTACTAGAAAAGCTGACCATCAGGCTCTAAAAACGGTACCGGGTTGATGATTGTAGCCGCATATCACCCCAGTACAACCACTTGGAGCCAAATCACGTACACGATTTGGCGGCAAATGATCAAAAATCCCAAAACTGTCAAAAAAAAAAAAAAAAAAACACAACAACAAAATAACAAACAAAACACCACCACAACAACCACACACACCTCCAAATTATCAAACGTTACAAAACATTGGATTGAGGTGGATGCTTAAAAAAAAGGTGACTCCACTTTTTGGGCAGCCGACAAATCTGCAGCGAGGGGGAGAGGTTTATTTTTTTCTGAGCAAAAGTGAAGTAAGCCCCGGTTCACACAGGGGGGGCACGACTTGCAGGTCGCCTCAGCGAGGCGACCTGCAAACGACTTCCGCGGCGACTTGCAAAACGACTTCTGTATAGAAGTCTATGCAAGTCGCCCCAAGTCGCCCCCGAAGTCGTACAGGAACCTTTTTCTAAGTCGGAGCGACTTGCGTCACTCCTATTAGAACGGTTCCATTGTACAGAACGGGAGGCGACTTGCCAGGCGGCTAGGTCGCCTGACAAGTCGCCACTGTGTGAATCGGGGCTTACTCTTTACAATCTGCCAGTGATATCTGGAACACAGACCTGCATCCCCCAGAGCCGGAGAGAGAGAATCGACACCCAGATATGGTGCAAGAAGTCTGTAGATGGGGCTGATGAAGATACTCACCTCAAACCAAAATTTTTTTGTACAATCCATGGTCATATACACTCACCGGCCACTTTATTTAGGTACACCTTGCTAGTAGCGGGTTGGACCCCCTTTTGCCTTCATTCTTGGTGGAATAGATACAACAAGGTGTTGGAAACGTTCCTCAGAGAATGTTTCTTTGCTCTATAGTGACATGATAACATCACAGTTGCTGCAGATTTGTTGGCTGCACATCCATGATGCCAATGTCCCGTTTCCACCACATCCCAAAGGTCCTCTATTGGATGAGATGTGGTGAGTGTGGAGGCCATTGGAGTACAGGGACCTCATTGTCCAGTGGTGAGATGATTGGAGCTTTGTGACATGGTGCATTATCCTGCTGGAAGGAGCCATCAGAAGACGGGGACACTGTAGTCATAAAGGGATGGACATGGTCAGCAACAATACTCAGGTAGGCCGTGGTGTTTAAACCGATGCTCAATTGGTACTAAGAGGCCCAAAGTGTGCCAAGAAAATATCCCCCCCACACCATTACACCCCCCACCACCAGCCTGAACCGGTGATACAAGGCAGGATGGATCCATGAGCCAAATTCTGACCCCACCATCTGAATGTCGCAGCTGAAATCCAGACTCATCAGACCAGGCAACATTTTTCCAATCTTCTATTGTCCAATTTTGGTGATCCTGTGCAAATTGTAGCCTCAGTTTCCTGTTCTTAGCTGACAGGAGTGGCACCCGGTGTGGTCTTCCGCTGCTGTAGCCCATCTGCTTCAAGGGTGGATGTGTTGTGCATTCAGAGATGGTATTCTGCATACCTTGGGTGTAACGAGAGGTTATTTGAGTTACTGTTGCCTTTCTATCATCTGGAACCAGTCTGCCCGTTCTCCTCTGACATCAACAAGGCATTTTCCTCCACACAACTGCCGCTCACTGGATATTTTCTCTTTTTCGGACAATTCTCTGTAAACCCGAGAGATGGTTGTGTGTGAAAATCCCAGTAGATCAGCAGTTTTTGAAATACTCAGACCGGCCCGCCTGGCACCAACAACCATGCCACGTTCAAAGTCACTTAAGTCCCCTTTCTTCCCCCATTCTGATGCTCAGTTTGAACTTCAGCAAGTCGTCTTCACCTTGAGAGGCATTGAGTTGCTGCCATGTGATTGGCTGATTAGCAATTAGTGTCACCAAGCAAGTGAACAGGTGTACCTAATAAAGTGTCCGGCGGGTGTATGTAATCCCTTATAGAGGGAGAAATTGGGTGATCAGGCCCAGCCAGAGCTGCAAGCTTAGCGGTTCAGTTTTCTTCCAGTGTTAAATGTAAAACATTTGCTTAGCTGACATCTGCACTCTATTCAAATTCACCTCTAAATCTTCCAAAAGTCCCTTCAGGTCCAGCCCCCGCTTAGCAGCATCCCAATACCTGTACGCCCTGATGTCTTTAAATCCAGCATCAAGAAACACCGCGTTATGATTCTCTGTATCAGGGGCAAAGAGAAAATATATTAATAAACGCAATATATAAATTCTACACACAGTATCTCACAAAAGTGAGTACACCCCTCACATTTTTGTAAATCTTTTCTTCTATTTTTTCATGTGACAACACTGAAGAAATGACACTTTGCTACAATGTAAAGTAGTGAGTGTACAGCTTGTATAACAGTGTAAATTTGCTGTCCCCTCAAAATAACTCAACACACAGCCATTAATGTCTAAACCGCTGGCAACAAAAGTGAGTACACCCCTAAGTGAAAATGTCCAAATTGGGCCCAAAGTGTCAATATTTTGTGTGGCCACCATTATTTTCCAGCACTGCCTTAACCCTCTTGGGCATGGAGTTCACCAGAGCTTCACAGGTTACCACTGGAGTCCTCTTCCACTCCTCCATGATGACATCACAGAGCTGGTGGATGTTGGAGACCTTGTACTCCTCCACCTTCCGTTTGAGGATGTCCCACAGATGATCAATAGGGTTTAGGTCTGGAGACATGCTTGGCCAGTTCATTACCTTTACCCTCAGCTTCTTTAGCAAGGCAGTGGTTGTCTTGGAGGTGTGTTTGGGGTGGTTATCATGTTGGAATACTGCCCTGCGGCCCAGTCTCTGAAGGGAGGGGATCATGCTCTGCTTCAGTATGTCACAGTACATGTTGGCATTCATGGTTCCCCTCAATGGTCTGTAGCTCCCCAGTTTCATTGGTTTAACCCCTTCAGGAATCTCATCACAATCAATCATCCATACGCGGGAGAAACAAGGTGTTTTCTACAAATACATGCTTTATGGTCACTTGGTGGCCGAGGCTATCTGGTGAGCACATTCTATTATCACTTTGGGTGAAGCACTTTTGTATATGAGTTTTTTGGAGCACTTTAGAAGCACGGTGTTGGAGCATACATAAGAAGAATTGATCACAGTGCTTGTTATGGACATTCCAGATCTATAAATCATTTATGCACTTTATTAATTGTATAAGAGTGTATTTTTAATATTTGTCTTTTAGGCCCTTTATAATTAATTTTATGAGTTATTAGTTGGTACTAATTTTAGGTGAAGCATTAGAACATTTAGGTATTTATATCTGGAGCCGTTACCCTACCACTTTCTCTTCTCACATCTTTATGTAGAGCAAAAATTATTTTTTTCAGATCCTCAGTGAGAGTGAGTGAGAGCGATAACACCAAATTTAACACACCTGCTCCCCATTCACACCCGAGACCTTGTAACACTAACGAGTCACATGACACCGGGGAGGGAACATGGCTAATTGGGCCCAATTTGGACATTTTCACTTAGGGGTGTACTAAGCACACAGCCAACAAAGGAGTGGCTACGGGACAACTCTGAATGTCCTTGAGTGGCCCAGCCAGAGCCAAACTTGAACCCGATTGAACATCTCTGGAGAGATCTGAAAAGGGCTGTGCACCGACACTACCCATCCAACCTGATGGGGCTTGAGAGGTCCTGCAAAGAAGAATGGGAGAAACTGCCCAAAAATAGGTGTGCCAAAGCTAGCAGTATATCATACTCAAAAAGACTTGCTGTATTTGGTGCTTCAATAAAGTATTGAGCAAAGGCTGTGATACTTCTGTACATGGGATTTTTTTTTCTTTGGTTTTTAATTTTTAATAAATTTGTAAAGATTTCAAACACACTTCTTTCACATTGGCATTATGGGGGATTGTTTGTAGAATTTGATGGAAATAAATGAATTTAATCCATTTTGGAATAAGGCTGTAACATAACAAAATGTGGAAAAAGTGAAGCGCTGTGAATACTTCCTTGATGCACTGTATCTGAGCTGATTTCTCCATCATTTGTGTCTCACCTGTCCCCCACCCCCCCCCCTCCCAGACACTGCAGCTCACAGTGGGAGGGGGTCAATGGTTGGCAATGCTGCTAATCTATAAAGCAGTAGGCGGGGCTGGGTGTGGCAAAGTGAAGCAGCCATGTCAATAGCCACACCCCCAGCAACACTAGTGGAAGCAGGCACCGCCTATGAGTGACAACTTTGCTCTGAACTCTGGAGCAGTGCAGCATCATTGTCACCCCATCTCAGGAAGCTGCATAAGGTGGACTGCACTGGAAGGATAAAAATGGGGGATTTGTGGGACTTTGCAAGCAAAAGAGAAAAAAAAAAAAATTATAAGTGCAGATGAACTTTTACCTAGGTGCTGCAGCACCCATTTTTTAATTGGAGACCAGAGTTCTACTTTAAGGGGTATGTGGCACTGAGGGAGGGGGGGGGGGGGGTGACCAACATTCAGGGTCACTTTGCACAACCCCATTACAATGTGTTCTGTCTGACATAGAACATACACTGAGCCAGCCTTACTAGCAGCAGAGACTGAGAATACGTTCATAGGCATACATTACAGAGAGGATAAGAGTCTCACCCCAGGAGGGAGAGGAGATGTAGATGGGGGTCGCCGTGTTATTGGTTCCATTATACCAGCGCCTCAGGAACTCGGCTCCAATGCGTAGAGCTCCTGTGCCACCCAGAGACTGCACGCCACCCACCTGCAGAGGGAAACAAAACAGACACAGAGGAGCGACTTAAAGTGGTTGTAAACCTCAGACATTAAATCTGAACAAAGCACATCCCTCTATAGTGTGTACTTGTCTCAGTCCAGAGCACTAAGTGACATTTCTCCGAGATTCTGCTCTATCCTGGTTCTCTGGCTATTTATCACAGCGCTCCTTCAGTGTCACCTACAACTCTGTCTCCTCCTCTCCATTGCCCCTTTCTGTGGGGGTCCCCCAAGGCTCTGTTCTTGGACCCCTTCTCTTCTCTATCTACACCTCCTCCCTCGGTCACTTGATAACCGCCCATGGCTTCCAATACCACTTATACGCTGATGACACCCAAATCTATCTGTCTACTCCTCACCTCCCTCCTTCAGTCTCCTCTCGCATTACTAACTTACTAACTGACATATCAGCATGGATGTCGCACCACTTTCTTAAACTAAATCTCTCTAAAACTGAGCTATTAATATTCCCCCCCACCCGTGCCCCCCTCCATGACTTTTCCATCAAAATCAACAATGCAACCATCAGTTCCTCCCCTCCCGCCAGGGTACTCGGTGTAATCCTAGACTCCGACTTGTCATTTCAGCCTCAAATCCAATCCCTGTCAAAAGTTTGTAGAATTCACCTCCGTAACATCTCTAAAATTCACCCTTTTTTAACAAATGAAACCACCAAGCTCCTCATTCACTCCCTTGTTATCTCTCGCCTTGACTATTGCAACTCCCTTCTCATTGGCCTGCCGCTCCATAGGCTCCTCCCCTCTTCAGTCTATCATGAATGCTGCCGCCAGACTTATCCACCTTACCAACCGCTCAGTGTCTGCCAACCCTCTACTTCAATCCCTACACTGACCACCAACCCTCTCCTCCAATCCCTACACTGGCTCCCAATCACCCAGCGAATTAAATTCAAAATTCTAACCACAACATACAAAGCCATTCACAACTCTGCCCCAAGCTACATCACTAATCTTGTCTCCAAATATCACCCAAATCATCCTCTCCGCTCTTCTCAAGACCTCCTACTCTCAAGCTCTCTCGTCTCCTCCTCCCATGCTCGTCTCCAGGATTTCTCCAGAGCCTCTCCCATCCTCTGGAACTCGCTACCTCCATCTATCCGGCTATCCCCTACTCTTGCTACCTTCAGGCAATCCCTGAAAACTCATCTCTTCAGGAAAGCCTATCACGTCTCCAACTAATCTCCTACCACTTCCACCAGCTCATTCCCCACAGTTACAACCTTTTGTACCACCTGCCCCACCCTATTAGATTGTAAGCTCTTCTGAGCAGGGCCCTCTTAATCCTATTGTATGGTATTGTATTATAACTGTATTGTCTCCCTTTTATATTGTAAAGCGCTGCGTAAACTGTTGGCGCTATATAAATCCTGTATAATAATAATAATAATAATAATTTCTGTCTGCTGCCTCCTTCCTCTGTCAGCATGGGTCACTTCTGTCACATTTTCCTGACACCAAGAGATAAATGAGTGACGGGGGGGAGGGGGCTCCAGCACACAGCTTGCGATCAGTCTCCGCTCTGTGGGCCAGTCCACATCATAGAAAACGCACTCCGGATGCGTTCCAGTTGCTTTTCTGCATGTGTGTTTTTGATGCGTTTTATGCAGTCCAGTGCTCCCCCCCTTTTTCTTAACCCTATTGACATTTGCGTTCCAGTGCGTTTTTTATGCGTTTTACAGCATTCCAGTACAGTCTAGGAAAAATGCAGCATGTTCTACTTTTTCTTCCTGGAACTGCAAGCACTGGTGTGAACTATGCCATTGAAAACCATCACCTACTTTCCATGCGTTTTTTATTTTCCCTGCATAAAAAAAAAACAAAAAAAAAACAAAAAACGCACTGCACTGCACGTGGTGTGAACTGGCCCTGTTTCTGTGTGCAGGGGGGGCTTGTCCCTTCCTTCTAATCTCTCCTCACTGACGCAACTTCAGATCTCCACCCCTTTCTTCCCCAGAGCTGAGAAATCCTGTATTAAAAATTCTACACTTTGAATGGATGTAAGTGAAAGATGGCTACAGATAAACATGTACAACTGATGTAGAAGAATTTGATTCCGGGTTTACACCACACTTTAACCCCTTTTGCTGCCCCAACTGTTTTTTGCACACATTTAGACCCCTTTCACACTGGAGGCATTTTTCAGGCGCTTTAGCGCTAAACATAGCACCTGTAAAGCGCCTGAAAAATGCCTCATCTGTAATTCCAGTGTGAGAGCCCAAGTGCTTTTACACTGGGGCACTGCGCTGACAGGACGTCAAAAAATGTCCTGCAAGCAGCTTCTTTGAGGCGCTATAGGAGCGGTGTTATACACCGATCCTAAAGCGTCCGTCCACTGAAATAAATGGGCAGCGCTGCCAAAGCGCCTCGGCAGCGGCACTTTTAACCCTTTATTCGTCCGCTAGCGGGGGTTAAAACTGCCCCTCTAGTGCCCGAAAAACAATGGTAAATCGCTGATAAAACTAGCGGTGCTTTACCGCCGAGGCCCCCGCGCTGGCTGTGTGAAATAGCTAATAATATTATTATTATTATTATTTTTAGACCTGAAGATTACATAAAACCCTCAAAAACATATTTTCAGAAAGCCGAGACCCGAGCACAGGTGTCAAACTTGCGGCCCTCCAACGGTTGCGGAACTCCAAGTCCCATGATGTATTGCAAAGCTGACAGTTACAAGCATAACTCCCCACAGGCAGAGGCATGATGGGACTTGTAGTTACGTAACAGCAAACAGGGCCGCCAGTTTGACACCCCTGCGCATAGAGAATAAGATAGTGGTAGCTCCAATTTTCCTTTTGTCACTTGATATTACCACAAAGGTCTGGGAAAGGCAAAATTTTAGTAAAAAAAATAAATAAATAAAATAAAGATAAAAACAAAAACCAAAACACACTAAAGTGTATTTTAGGGCAATCAGTCGCAAAAAAACTACCCAAAGTTTGGGTAAAATTTAAAAGCTCAGGTTGCATCGAGTAAATAGATACCCAACACGTCAAACCTTAAATTTGTGTGAGCCCGTAAAAGGGTGACAAACTTCAGTACCCTATATTTTCTATAGCGACGCTTCGAAAGCCCCCCTATAGGTCATCAGTTTAGTGTTACAAGGAGGTCTAGCGATAGAATTATTGCTCACTTCGGCGTGATATGTAACCTGTGTATCACAATCTACAATTTCCTGTGTAGGCGCCCCGATGTGTGTGGGGTTCCCCCCCCTCTTTCATCACACAGGGGACTTTTTTGTCCCCTATGTGATGGGGTTTTTTTTTTTTGTTTTTTTTTAGTTGACAGGTTCTCTTTAATGAGACACGCAAGGTCTAAAAAGACCAACCAATATCTCCTCTGGGCTCCACTAAATCCATTGCAATGCACATTGCATCGCAATACATCCCTTTCCAGCTATGCTAGCCGGGAACACAGAGTCTGACCCAAGTGACGTCATACAGGTCACAGCAATGAAGGGGAGGAGGGCGGACCTGGCAGCAAGACGACTTTGAACAGGTAATGTCCCCAAGCTTAAAGTGAAAACTCCTAAGCGTTAGCCAACCCAACCCCCCCCCCCCCCCTTTAAAAAAACCTATTCTATATACCATGTAAAGGAAAGATGTATATTCTTACCTATTCTGACAGCAATCTAGTCCAGACTGGTGTTGGCTTCAGGGGAGAGGAGGGACAGTCAACAATGGAGGCCCCATAGTAAAGCCTATGGGTGACGTCACCACGTAGGCTCTCCAGTAGTTGTCAGCAATCCCTCCTCTTCACTAAGCCATTGCTGGAGAGATCATGTGACCGGATCACTTACAGAATAGGTAAGTAACCACGTCTTCCTTTTACAGGGTAGATAGAATAGGCTTTAGAAGGGGGTGGTTGGGAGCAGGTTAAGGCTTAGCAATGGCAGGAATACACGATAAGAAAATTGGGCGAACGATCGACTGATTTTCTACTCATTGATGCCCAGCAAGTAAATCGATATTGTGAACGAAAAAGACCGATTGAAAAAAAAAAAAACAAATAAATAAGGAAAAAAAAAAGTACTAGTTACTTACCGGTAACTGTCTTTCTGGGAAATCTTCCAGGACGGCACACCTGAGAGATGAGAGGCTCCTCCCCACAGGAAACACAATCAATCAACAGCTGTTTTAAGTCCCCACCCTTCCCCCTGATCCTCAGTTTGTAGAGAAGGAACTCCTGAACCTGGTTCACAAGGGAAATCATTCCTCATAGGCACTCACCTTCTAGTGTTCTAAAATTTTCCCTCCTCCAACGGGTGGGAAGTAGGCCTGCCGTCCTGGAAGATTTCCCAGAAAGACAGTTACCGGTAAGTAACTAGTACTTTTCTCAAGTCATCTTCCAGGACGGCACACCTGAGAGGATAATCAAGTACCTCAGGCCTACCTTAGGGTGGGACCATTGCAAGACCCTCTTGGCGAACCTCGGTTCTGCAGTAAGCTTTACCTTTACTCCATATGCTTGATGAAGGTATCTTAGCTGGATCATGCGGCTGATCTGCCGGTCTACTCCACCGGTGTCCCTGCCTTCTCTGCTTCGGATGCAGGATCTAGGTGGAGTGGGCTCTTAAATATGGAATCAGAAAACATGTTAAACTTGTAGGTTATCAATGTTGCCTGTCACACATCTACCAACAATGGCCTATTCTGCCTATAGGTTCTGTTTAGAACCACTAAAAAGATTAAATCGGAGACCTGTGTTTTAAGACAAGGACACTACATTGATCCATAAGGGGGCCTGTCTTAACACAACCCTGTCCAGGGAAATAAAACTGCCAAAAAAGGGGGGCCCCTGACAGACAACCCCTTTTTGTTCATTTTTATCTTTACGTCAGCAAAGACTGAAGGGAAACCTACTTAAGGGAAATAAATTAACAAAAACTTAATCCCTGGGTTTAAGGCATGCCCAATCTATAGTTTTACTTACGCCTGAGAGCCTACTCAGGAGACTATCATCTATAGCAGGAGAAGAAGAACACTCATATTGCTACATCTAGTTTTGCTAGAAGGGCAAAATGAAGGCCATGCACCGAGCTGTAACCTATTTGGTCGGGTATACATGTTTATACTTCATCTTCAGGCCATAAAACTCCTCTGAACCGAACTTCCCAAGTTCTTACTAAACAGGGCGACTCATTATCGCCTTCCTCCAGTGACCCATAACTCTACTGGGCTTCAACCCTAGGAAATGGCTCTGGCATCCCTGAATGTAAGGGGTCGAGGCTTTCTGACATGTGACATTTGCAGCCAGAACTCCTGGCCCTTTCACGGAAGAGAAGGCTGAAATACAAAAAAGGTGATACATGTATTATTAATATCACAAATAAAAAAAATCATAGATTGTGGACATAGCACAATAGATTTAGACAGAAAGGACACAAGCATAGACATCAATGTTGTGTATCTGAGTGTGACTAGCTAAACCAAAATATCAAATATGGGAAGAGACCCAAATCTGAACCTCACAGTCTGGTTTTCTGATGTGCGGCCAATATGTAAGCATTAAGACACAAACACACCTTAAATGCTGCGCATTTCTGAAGTGCAGCTAGCTAGGTCATAACTGGTAAATACAGAAAGGACGGGAACCCCCTTTTACAGTGGTGTTTTACTGATGTACAGCAAAACAAGGCTATAAAGAGAAGACAGAAAGACCCAAACTTCTATGTTGCGTATTTATGACGAACCACCAAGTACAGTTATAAGACAATCCTTCCTGTTATGCAGTTCTGTAGTGCAGTTACATAGAACCAACAGAGAAAGAACACAAGCAACCTACAGCATTGTGTTTTTCTGAAGTGCCAGAAGGTAAGGCAATATGAAACAGAAAGCACCAACAAGCTTCAATGTTGAGTTGCTGTGCAGCAACATAAAAACAAAGAAACAACAGACAGCCTTTACAGCTGCGATCTTTCTGGTCTACTGCAAGATAAGGCAATAACTCCACAATGAGTATTCCTGCTGCGTTGCAAAACCTGAACCAGAAGGGACAGATAAGCTTAGGGTTCCCACACCCGTGCGACCCAACCTGCCACTTGGGACTGCAAGACGCATGAGAAGTCATATACTATGGCTTCCAAAGGGTATCATTCGTGACTGTGCAACTCCAGGTCGCAGCGTCTCCAGCAGTCCCTGCTTACGGAACCACAGACCTCAAGATTACACAGGTCGCAGGAAAAGCAGTTTTCGGGTCGAACAAACAAGGGGTCCCCAATGCTGTGGCTCCCTGGAGGAGTGCAGCCAACAACCCCCTACTGTGTATACCTAAGAAACAGCAAGGAAGATCAATGAGAAACACCACTTACTGCTGTGCCTTTCTGATATACGGACGATAAGGCAGTCAATATAGGACATACAGGACACAAACAATGTTCAATCTTTCTGTATGTCTGATGTGTAGCATATACCAATACTGAGCAGAGATGTCATCACCCTCAATGTGTCTCCCTGCTGAGCAGCAAAAACAAATCAGAAAAAGACAAACAACCTTCACTGTTGTGTCCTTTCTGATATGCAGCCAATAAGGCAGTAAATGAAAGACATAAAGGACAGACAACCTTCAATCTTGTATGCGTCTGATGTGCAACAACAATCTTGAATAGGAGATAGCACATCCATATTGAAGTGATTTGGCATGTGACTCAACATGTCAAATCGCATGCCTAAAATTGGCAGCCATTGCCGTTAATAGCACTGTCTGAATCAGCACTGGCCACTTTGTGGTGCTGCACTGATTACCAATGGCAGTATGTGTACTACCCCTGGCACAGGTTCAATTTTGTATTTTCCAACAAAATCAGGACCATCCATCTTCACTGATGCCTTTCTGATAAGCAACCAATAAGGCAGTAATACAGGACCCACAGACAGACCTCAGTCGTGTATATCTCTGATGTGCAATAATATAACAGTTCTGAATAGAGATAGCGCATCCATATTGAAGTGATTTGGCATGCGACTTAACATGTCAAAATCGCATGCCTAAAATCGGCAGCTATTGCCGTTAATAGCCCTGTCTGAATCAGCATGACGCCACCTTGTGGTGCTGTACCGATTACCAAAGGCAGTATATGTACTACCCCTGCCATCAATCTTTCCTGCTGCCTTTCTGATAAGCAACCAATAAGGCAGTAATACAGGACACAAAAACCCCACAGACAGACCCCAATCTTGTGTAGGTCTGATGTGCAGCAATATAACAATTATGAGCAGAAATGTCATCACCAGACTCAATGATGTGCGTTTCTGGCGTGCGGCACAAAACCAGAAAGTACAGACCACCTTCCCTGTTGTATTTTCTGATCTGTAGCCAAACAAAGCAGTACCTTTAGGATATAAAAGGACACCCAACAAGCTTCAGCAGAGATGTCACAAATCTCAGTGTGTACTTTAGTTGTGCCACCAAACACCCCAGCAAGGACAAACCTTCACTACTGAGGTCTACTGGTGAGCAGCCAAGAAGGAGTCATGGTGTATCCCTTTATGAAATAACCAAACAGGGGCAAATTATTTCATAGGCATAGCCTGGGCTGTAGATACTAATCCTTCACCACCAGTGAAGGAACCAATCCTAAAACGGTTGGACACCTTACTATAGTAGCTGTTGTCCTACCTTACCTCCGTAGATTGAGCAAACACTAGCCAGCTCATACACGGGTGGGGCTGATCAGTAACTAAAGTCTCAATGAGCCCAGCCCTAGAGACCAATATAAGACCTTTAAAAAGGGTGGTTACCAATTTAGCCTGGAGGTAAATAGCCACCTGCAGCCCTTAAAGAAGCAATCATATAGCCATCTAGCTCTTGCATATGTTTGCACAGAAAAGCCTTAATCAAAGGATATAGGAAAAACGATTTATGGTAAATCGCTTTTAGATCTGTCACTGAGTGGACTGTAGCCCAAACCAACAAAAAGGTTTTTCTTACCCCCTGCATTAAAATATAACCACAATGTAAGAGTGGAGTGGGAGGTTGGAGCTTATGAAAAGTTACCCATAGCAAGCAACCCCCAAAAGGAGGATCTGTCACAAGGGAACCCCTACTGTGCCACACAGAAGCTTGGTCCCTGCCACATTGTTGAAAGTTAGGTCAGCTTTTAAGCATCTTGGTGCAACTTTAAGCAGATTCCTAGCAGCTGGGCTAATAGGGCCAGATAACCTAGTGCACCTGCTGAGCAAGGGAGCTTACTCCTGAATCCTTCAACCATTGCACCATTAATAATTTGTTCAGTGGTATACCTGGCCAGTAAGGAACTCTTTGTTCTACCAGGTCACCCACTTTGCTGTATTCACCCCTACTAATGTACCACAACCGGGTATGTAGGGAGAGGCTGGCAACCTACTGTTGTGATAACCACAGTGTCTCTGCTATAAGAGGAAGCGGTGGCTGGTGGTTTTTAGCAGTAGCTTCTGGGCTATTTTGTTATGGAGACCCCAGGTCCTGCACTGCACCACTCAGTAAATACAGGTGGAAGGGGAAAAAATGCCTTACCTACCTCTTTCCCATCTGAGGTGGTTTAGGCACACTCGCTCCTCTGCACCACTTGTCCACCATACAGCATCTCTGATGTAGGAGGGAGCTGTGGCTGGTGTCTTTAGCAAAAGCTTCTGGGCTATTTGAATCCAGACCCCAGGGGAGATTATCTCAAATGCCCAGAAACCATCTGGCTGGGATTGGGGATTTTTGACTCACCGTTGTCGTCTTCCCCTTTTGCCACAGCCACCGGGCTTGCTTTTCCATCCTTATGGTCCACACGCAAGGAGGATAGCCACCAAAGTGCCCCCCCCCCAACTGCTGTCCCTTTAGGGAGCTGCAAGGTTAGGCTGTGTCCTGCACTGTCCAGTCAGTATATACACATGGGGGGTGGGGGCAATGCCATACGTTCCTCATTCCCATCTGAGGTGGTTTAGGCAGACATTCACCATAGTAAACTGGTGCCTCCTCAAAAGGAGGATGTGGGCGCCTGCTCCTGCTGACTCTCAGCCTTCCCTTCTGGGTAAGAACGCGGGTCGTTCAGGCGGTGCCCTCCCCAGCAGCCCACGCGAGCTACCAGGGACCCAGGAGTCAGGGGATACGATCCCCCTGGAAAGAAACGACGGCCCCTGATTGGTCAGGGGGGAGAGACAGGATAAAGGCCCCTGAAGTTCTGGGGACACCACTGTACCCAGGGGCCTTCAGTTCTCAGGGGGGCTTTCCCAGTTTCTGCTGCCCCCCCCGAGGAAAGGATAGGGGAACCCCCCAGGAAGGATAAATATATCCCGCCAGACCTAGAGGCTTCCCAGGCATTTGGTCCGGCTCCCAGGGGGAGACCACCAGCCCCCGGCTTCGGTCATTTGGAAAAAAACAAACAGTTTCGCCGTGTAGGGAGAAACACAATCAAAAACTGAGGATCAGGGGGAAGGGTGTGGACTTAAAACGGCTGTTGATTGATTGTGTTTCCTGTGGGGAGGAGCCTCTCATCTCTCAGGTGTGCCATCCTGGAAGATGACTTGAGAAAATTGTGTTGTATCGTTTGCGAGCGAAGGATATTCTATTTGTTGGCGTGAAGGTCGTCCATAAAACATCTCTTGAACATGATCAGGCATGAGCGGAACTAGTCGACGACCCCACTTGTACGTGAGACGTCAACACTACGTTTGAGATCGATTGCTCTTTTAAAGATTTTTTTTTTTGGATTGGTTAATGTTGGCGATGATTTCAACCAAGGAACGCCGTTTGGTTGGTCGGCGATCGGCCGAGTTTTTGAACCGTGTATTCCTGCAATTAGGAATAGGCTGGACAGCCTCTTAAAAGCTAAACTAAACCCTCCTCTTCTTTTCAGCCAAGGAAGCTGCCATCTTATCTGCTATATGGATCTCCAACTGCCATGGTGCTGCACATGTGATCAATTATGACCCCGGCCATTGGATGGTTTGACAGTTTGGTGGAGAACACAAGCAAATGTGACAGTTAGCATTACGGGTTACGGACGAGACATTCGGCTTCATATGTACTTGCCACTTATGCGTGATTCAAGAGGGTAGCCTTTTTTTTTTTTTTTTTTTTTTTAAATCTGATGGAGCACTTGAGATCGTTACTTTTTTTTATATGCACCTGGATACACTTGATTTTGCACCCCTCCCACCACTTCTAAAAGTGATCGCCGTGTAGATTACTTTTATCTGAAATTTGGGCGCCCGAAGGGAAAAAAAATAAAATAAAATAATACCAGGGTTATGGCGTCCAGCTGCAGCCATAACTCCGGTATTTACCGTCAAAGTAATGAAGTCTTTTCTCCAGTAAGGCGGTCGGCAAATGTTTTAATGACTTTCTTGGCTTATACTGCAAAGAGTTTTACACTACGGAGTTTTAATGACTTTCTTGGCTTATACTGCAAAGAACCTTTACTAGACGCAAGCAAAAAACACTGGATCACCCCCTAGTAGGATGGGTGCAAAGCCTGGCAAAGGTTGGTCCTCACCCCAAACTAGCCATAAATGCAAAAGAGTTTGGTGGCCCACCATGAACTCCTTCATAACTGATGCTTGTTTGGAACAATAGATCTTCACAAGGCCTTGCCTAGTGCAGGTCCCAGTAAAGGTTCACCGATGGAGGAGTTCATGGTGGGCCACCAGCTCCTCTCTTTCGCACTGTAAGAAGCTCGTGGTATCAGAGTGTACTTTCTGCAACTTACTATCCCCGTAGGGTTCTGTTCCTATGGTGGGGCTCATTTTGCACTGAGGCTGAAGAACACACTGCTCAGTCTATAGCAGGGATTATAGCAGTTGGAACAAGTAGTATTAATTGGAGAATTACAACACCCATCATTTCATCACCCTGCAGGTTATACGGGTTTACTTGGTGGGTGGCCAACCTCTGGTGTCTACCAATGTTTTAGAGTGTAATGACCTGTAGGAGAAGGATGAGGGATAGCAATATAAAAATAAGTTACCCTCTCGTCCTTGAAGGCCGGGCTGTCCTCTCCCAGAGCGATCCTGGAGGCGCTGGAGCGGAATTCTGGAAGTCCGAGGATGGGTAGGTACTCGTGGTTCAGCGAGTGGTCACTGGCTATCTTCTGCTCCACCTTCTTCACCACTGGCAGGACCCAAGGCTGGGAGTCATCCGTACGGTACGCTGGACAAACATCAGACAGAAAAAGGTTAGAAATAGAAAACATCTACTGGGTGTAGCTCTCCAGAATGTCCTCACCACTGACCGGACTGTGCCGATATCAGCCAATCAGAGATAACGGATTACTGGCAGAACTCCAAACTACGTCAGATACAAAGTCCTATCACACAGCCTTGATTTCTATTACACAACGTGTCCTGAGGAAACACTTCACCATAGAGAGCTCACCTAACCTGATCGTTCCATGTCAGGAGGTGGTTCAGCCGGTGGAATTATCCCCACAGGCTGCAATCTGTCACATACCATAAGACAATCTGTTCCAAAAAAAAAAAAAAAAAATGGTGTTCTGAGAACATTAGGTTTAATTTTCTAATGTTAGTGATGGGATCAATCAAATCAGAGAGCGCACACAACCAAAAGAAAGCAATTTTTGGGGGAAAAAAAATAAAAATACAAAATGATTTGGGTACAATGTCGTACGACCACGCAATTGTCATTCAAAGTATCGCAGTGCCGTATCACAAAAAAATGGCCGTCAGGAAGAGGGGGTAAAACTTTTCCGTAGGTTAAGGTGGCTGTGATCAGTGGCGGTGCGTCCATAAGGGCACAGCCCCCTCTATCAAAAATAGATTTATGCATTGCATGAATCTATGTATTGCCGCCCCCTATTCAGGCACCCGGCCCCTTTCGGACGCCTGAATTACAGGGGCGGGGGGGTGTTTTTGAAGCACCTTAGAGCCTCAGGCTCCAATAGGCGTCAAAAAAGGTGACCTGCGAGCGCCATGCTGAAGTCTCTCAGCTGTGTTAGAAAAGCGAATGAATATTTGCATTCCTAACACTAAACCGCATCTCCGCCAATCATGCGCTCGGATTTGTTACCCGTCACCTGATTGGCTGAAATGACAGGCGCTGCGATTGGTTGCCTATCAGGCGTCCAATCATAAAGGATGGGAAGAGAGGATGGGAGAAGACATTGAGGAGCTGTCCCACCGAGACAGGGCAAGTGCAGACGGCGGGCATAGTGGCAGCATTTGATGGGGCACAGTGACGGCAATTGATGGGCACAGTGGCTGCGTTTGATAGGTCTTTTTTTCAGAATTTTTTCAGTTTGTTTGCCCCCCCCAAAAAAAATTTTGAGCACCAGCCGCCACTGGCTCTGATGATGAAGTGTTGCTGAGTTGAAAGTTTTGCAAGTATAAGAACATAAAACGTATGGCTATTTTTGTTTATAGTGCAGAAGATCCCATGATAAGTATTTGCACGTTCTATACCCAGAGATCTCCCTCTTCTCAAGTCCCCCTGAAAACGATCTTGGATTGGAATGATTAAGACGCATTGGGGCTGCAAGATGCATTTTTTTTTTTTGATCGACAAGATATTAGGGCAGCACGGTGGTGTAGTGGGTAGCACTCTTGCCTAGCAGTATCAGTTCGAATCCCAACCATGGCACTACCTGTCTGGAGTTTGCATGTTCTCCCTGTGCGGGTTTCCTCCGGGTACTGCGGTTTCCTCCCACACTACAAAGACATGCTGGTAGGTTAATTGGCTTCTGTCTAAATTGTCCTTAGTATATGTATGAATGTGAGTTAGGGACCTTAGAGTGTAAGCTCCTTGAGGGTAGGGACTGATGTGAATGTACAATGTATATGTAAAGCGCTGCGTAAATTGACGGCGCTATATAAGTACCTGAAATAAATAAATAATATGCTCTTGGATGGATGTGTTATTCCAATTTGGGAGATTACATGTATGGCTTAGTCAGAGCTATTATATAGGTTTTTATTATTCACATGATGATTTTATAATATTTTTGAATAAAAAGTATATTTTTCACATCTACAAATGTGATATATTTCAAACTGCGTTAAAATCTTTTGCCAATTTAGGTCATTTGGGGACGAGCCGTTTATAGTCATCTTTATTGGCGAATGCTATAAATGAGGAATGCTTTCAGAAATCGATAATAGTTTATTTCTTATGAATGAACAAAATGGGATTCAAATAGAGAAATCAGAAACCAATCAATATTTGGGGTGACCCCCTTTGCCTTCTTCTAGGTAGACTTTCACACGGTTTTTGAAGGAACTCTTGTACATCTTGGAAGACTAAGCACAGATCTTCTGTGGATGTCGGCTGCCTCCAATCCTTCCGTCTCCTCATATCATCCCAAACAGACTCCATGAAGATGAAATCAGGGCTCTGTGAGGGACAAACCATCACTTCCAGGACTCCTTGTTTTTTTTTAGACTGAAGATAGTTCTTAATGACATAGGCGGTATGTTTGGGGTGGTTGTTATGCTGCAGAACAAAATTTAGGGCCAATCACACGCCTGCCTGATGGTATGACATTATGGAGAAGTACCTGCCTGTCTTTCTCAGCTCTAAAAGACATCATTGATCCTGACCAAATCTCCAACTCCATTTGCAGAAATGCAGCTCCAAACTTGCAAGAAGCCTCCACCATGCTTCACAGTTGGCTGCAGACACTCATTGTACCGCTCCCCATACCATTCACAAACAAACTGTCCCCTGCTACAGCCAAATATTTCACAATTTGACTCATCAGTCCAGAGCACCTGCTGCCCCTTTTCCGTCCCCCAGTTCCTATATTTACCTACATAGTTGAGTCACTTAGCCTTTCCACATCAGAGGCTTTTTTGCCGGCATTTCCCCCCATGAAGACCACTTCTGGCCAAGCTTTTTCAGACAGTAGATGGATGCACTAGGGTCCCACCAGTTCTGTGCTGATGGCAATGCTAGACATCTTCTGATGCGTTAGGGAATTAAGCATAATGTGCCTTTCATCTTCTGCATTAGGTTTCCTTGGCAGACCACCGCGCCTACGCTCCTCAACGTTCCCCCAGACCACCGCGCCTCCGCTCCTCAACGTGTCCCCAGACCACTGCGCCTACGCTCCTCAACGTTCCCCCAGACCACTGCGCCTACGCTCCTCAACGTTCCCCCAGACCACTGCGCCTACGCTCCTCAACGTTCCCCCAGACCACTGCGCCTACGCTCCTCAACCCTCCCCCAGACCACTGCGCCTACGCTCCTCAACCCTCCCCCGACCACTGCGCCTACGCTCCTCAACCCTCCCCCGACCACTGCGCCTACGCTCCTCAACGTTCCCCCAGACCACTGCGCCTACACTCCTCAACCCTCCCCCAGACCACTGCGCCTACGCTCCTCAACCCTCCCCCGACCACTGCGCCTACGCTCCTCAACCCTCCCCCGACCACTGCGCCTACGCTCCTCAACCTTCCCCCGACCGCTGCGCCTACGCACCTCAACCTTCCCCCGACCGCTGCGCCTACGCACCTCAACATTGAGCGTTTCTTTGTGCTTCTTCAAAAGGGATTGAACAGCACATCTTGAACCCCCAGTCTGCTGTGAAATCTTTGCCTGGGAGAGACCTTGCTGATGCAGTATAACTCCCTTGTGTTTGTGCTCAGTCTTGCCATGGTGTACACCCTTTCATATTAAACGCCAGACCACTGCGCCTACGCTCCTCAACGTTCCCCCAGACCACTGCGCCTACGCTCCTCAACGTTCCCCCAGACCACTGCGCCTACGCTCCTCAACGTTCCCCCAGACCACTGCGCCTACGCTCCTCAACGTTCCCCCAGACCACTGCGCCTACGCTCCTCAACGTTCCCCCAGACCACTGCGCCTACGCTCCTCAACGTTCCCCCAGACCACTGCGCCTACGCTCCTCAACGTTCCCCCAGACCACTGCGCCTACGCTCCTCAACGTTCCCCCAGACCACTGCGCCTACGCTCCTCAACCCTCCCCCAGACCACTGCGCCTACGCTCCTCAACCCTCCCCCGACCACTGCGCCTACGCTCCTCAACCCTCCCCCGACCACTGCGCCTACGCTCCTCAACCCTCCCCCGACCGCTGCGCCTATGCTCCTCAACCTTTCCCCGACCGCTGCGCCTACGCACCTCAACCTTCCCCCGACCGCTGCGCCGACGCACCTCAACATTGAGCGTTTCTTTGTGCTTCTTCAAAAGGGATTGAACAGCACATCTTGAACCCCCAGTCTGCTGTGAAATCTTTGCCTGGGAGAGACCTTGCTGATGCAGTATAACTCCCTTGTGTTTGTGCTCAGTCTTGCCATGGTGTACACCCTTTCATATTAAACGCCAGACCACTGCGCCTACGCTCCTCAACGTTCCCCCAGACCACTGCGCCTACGCTCCTCAACGTTCCCCCAGACCACTGCGCCTACGCTCCTCAACGTTCCCCCAGACCACTGCGCCTACGCTCCTCAACGTTCCCCCAGACCACTGCGCCTACGCTCCTCAACGTTCCCCCAGACCACTGCGCCTACGCTCCTCAACCCTCCCCCAGACCACTGCGCCTACGCTCCTCAACCCTCCCCCAGACCACTGCGCCTACGCTCCTCAACCCTCCCCCAGACCACTGCGCCTACGCTCCTCAACCCTCCCCCAGACCACTGCGCCTACGCTCCTCAACCCTCCCCCGACCACTGCGCCTACGCTCCTCAACCCTCCCCCGACCACTGCGCCTACGCTCCTCAACCCTCCCCCGACCGCTGCGCCTATGCTCCTCAACCTTTCCCCGACCGCTGCGCCTACGCACCTCAACCTTCCCCAGACCGCTGCGCCGACGCACCTCAACCTTCCCCCGACCGCTGCGCCTACGCACCTCAACATTGAGCGTTTCTTTGTGCTTCTTCAAAAGGGATTGAACAGCACATCTTGAACCCCCAGTCTGCTGTGAAATCTTTGCCTGGGAGAGACCTTGCTGACGCAGTATAACTCCCTTGTGTCTGTGCTCAGTCTTGCCATGGTGTACACCCTTTTACATTAAATGGTCTTCCACAGCCTCCCCTTAGTAGCAGAGTTTGGCTGTTCCTCACCCAGTCTTAAGCTTCCTACACAGCTGTTTCTATTTATGACTGTGCTGCAACCTACATATGAAATTGATGATCATTAGCACCTGCTTGGTATAATTGGTAAATCATACACCTTAATCCAATTCTACAAAATCCCTGACTTTGTGCAAGAACTGATGCTGGTTTGATGCCACAGGGTAGTCACACCAAATATTGATTGGATTTAGATTTTTCTTCTGTTCGCTCATTACGCATTTTGTAAATTGATAAAAATGATTAAAATATTTGTAAAATGATTCGTACTTTACAGCAATTCTTCACACCTGTTGAAAACATTTGCACAGTAGTGTATAATTATTAGTGGAGGATGGTGAGCGGTGAACAGACGGGCTGTAGGTTATACAATCACATGGAGATCACAGATGATTAGTACAAGTGGAGGGGACAGTGTGGGGTCAGAGAAGGGTCGGATATTTGTAGTGGAGCAGATGTCACTCTTTGATCTCTTGTCCTGGGGGGGGGGGGGGGGGGGGGGAGGAGGGGGGTGTACAGAGGGAGGATGTCCTCTATACCGGATCTGCTCCCTGTCTGGCTTTGTTGCTCATATTCTGGATGAAGTGCTTCCTCAGCTCACACATTCCTCTGTCTGAGGACATTCAATGTCAGGTGATCAGCGCTGAGCCTGGAGGACAGAAATCTGCACCAAACATTCCACCCCACCAAAATTCTTATAGGTCATTTAGTCCCCCCCTCCTCCTCTCCGGCTGGGAGTTGTAGTCCCCCCCCTCCTCCTCCTCTCCGGCTGGGAGTTGTAGTCCCCCCCTCCTCCTCCTCTCCGGCTGGGAGTTGTAGTCCCCCCTCTCCGGCTGGGAGTTGTAGTCCCCCCCTCCTCCTCCTCTCCGGCTGGGAGTTGTAGTCCCCCCCCTCCTCCTCCTCCTCTCCGGCTGGGAGTTGTAGTCCCCCCCTCCTCCTCCTCCTCTCCGGCTGGGAGTTGTAGTCCCCCCTCCTCCTCCTCCTCTCCGGCTCGGAGTTGTAGTCCCCCCCCCTCCTCCTCCTCTCCGGCTCGGAGTTGTAGTCCCCCCTCCTCCTCCTCCTCCTCCTCCTCTCCGGCTGGGAGTTGTAGTCCCCCCCTCCTCCTCCTCCTCCTCTCCGGCTGGGAGTTGTAGTCCCCCCCTCCTCCTCCTCCTCCTCTCCGGCTCGGAGTTGTAGTCCCCCCCTCCTCCTCCTCCTCCTCTCCGGCTCGGAGTTGTAGTCCCCCCCTCCTCCTCCTCCTCCTCTCCGGCTCGGAGTTGTAGTCCCCCCCCCCCTCCTCCTCTCAGGCTCGGAGTTGTAGTCCCCCCCCCCCCTCCTCCTCTCCGGCTCGGAGTTGTAGTCCCCCCCTCTCCGGCTCGGAGTTGTAGTCCCCCCCTCTCCGGCTCGGAGTTGTAGTCCCCCCCTCTCCGGCTCGGAGTTGTAGTCCCCCCCTCTCCGGCTCGGAGTTGTAGTCCCCCCCTCTCCGGCTCGGAGTTGTAGTCCCCCCCTCTCCGGCTCGGAGTTGTAGTCCCCCCCTCTCCGGCTCGGAGTTGTAGTCCCCCCCTCTCCGGCTCGGAGTTGTAGTCCCCCCCTCTCCGGCTCGGAGTTGTAGTCCCCCCCTCTCCGGCTCGGAGTTGTAGTCCCCCCCTCTCCGGCTCGGAGTTGTAGTCCCCCCCTCTCCGGCTCGGAGTTGTAGTCCCCCCCTCTCCGGCTCGGAGTTGTAGTCCCCCCCTCTCAGGCTGGGAGTTGTAGTCCCCCCCTCTCAGGCTGGGAGTTGTAGTCCCCCCCTCTCAGGCTGGGAGTTGTAGTCCCCCCCTCTCAGGCTGGGAGTTGTAGTCCCCCCCTCTCAGGCTGGGAGTTGTAGTCCCCCCCTCTCAGGCTGGGAGTTGTAGTCCCCCCCTCTCAGGCTGGGAGTTGTAGTCCCCCCCTCTCAGGCTGGGAGTTGTAGTCCCCCCCTCTCAGGCTGGGAGTTGTAGTCCTCCTCTCAGGCTGGGAGTTGTAGTCCCCCCCTCCTCCTCTCAGGCTGGGAGTTGTAGTCCTCCTCTCAGGCTGGGAGTTGTAGTCCTCCTCTCAGGCTGGGAGTTGTAGTCCCCCCCTCCTCCTCTCAGGCTGGGAGTTGTAGTCCTCCTCTCAGGCTGGGAGTTGTAGTCCCCCCCTCCTCCTCCTCCTCCTCCTCCTCCTCCTCTCCGGCTCGGAGTTGTAGTCCCCCCCTCCTCCTCCTCCTCCTCTCCGGCTCGGAGTTGTAGTCCCCCCCCTCCTCCTCTCAGGCTCGGAGTTGTAGTCCCCCCCTCTCCGGCTCGGAGTTGTAGTCCCCCCCCTCCTCCTCTCAGGCTCGGAGTTGTAGTCCCCCCCTCTCAGGCTCGGAGTTGTAGTCCCCCCCCTCCTCCTCTCAGGCTCGGAGTTGTAGTCCCCCCCTCTCAGGCTCGGAGTTGTAGTCCCCCTCCTCCTCTCAGGCTCGGAGTTGTAGTCCCCCCCTCTCCGGCTCGGAGTTGTAGTCCCCCCCTCTCCGGCTCGGAGTTGTAGTCCCCCCCTCTCCGGCTCGGAGTTGTAGTCCCCCCCTCTCCGGCTCGGAGTTGTAGTCCCCCCCTCCCCCTCTCCGGCTGGGAGTTGTAGTCCCCCCCTCCTCCTCTCAGGCTGGGAGTTGTAGTCCCCCCCTCCTCCTCTCAGGCTGGGAGTTGTAGTCCCCCCCTCCTCCTCTCAGGCTGGGAGTTGTAGTCCCCCCCTCCTCCTCTCAGGCTGGGAGTTGTAGTCCCCCCCTCCTCCTCTCAGGCTGGGAGTTGTAGTCCCCCCCTCCTCCTCTCAGGCTGGGAGTTGTAGTCCCCCCCTCCTCCTCTCAGGCTGGGAGTTGTAGTCCCCCCCTCCTCCTCTCAGGCTGGGAGTTGTAGTCCCCCCCTCCTCCTCTCAGGCTGGGAGTTGTAGTCCCCCCCCCTCCTCCTCTCAGGCTGGGAGTTGTAGTCCCCCCCCCTCCTCCTCTCAGGCTGGGAGTTGTAGTCCCCCCCCCTCCTCCTCTCAGGCTGGGAGTTGTAGTCCCCCCCCCTCCTCCTCTCAGGCTGGGAGTTGTAGTCCCCCCCCCTCCTCCTCTCAGGCTGGGAGTTGTAGTCCCCCCCCCTCCTCCTCTCAGGCTGGGAGTTGTAGTCCCCCCCCCTCCTCCTCTCAGGCTGGGAGTTGTAGTCCCCCCCCCTCCTCCTCTCAGGCTGGGAGTTGTAGTCCCCCCCCCTCCTCCTCTCAGGCTGGGAGTTGTAGTCCCCCCCCCTCCTCCTCTCAGGCTGGGAGTTGTAGTCCCCCCCCCTCCTCCTCTCAGGCTGGGAGTTGTAGTCCCCCCCCTCCTCCTCTCAGGCTGGGAGTTGTAGTCCCCCCCCCTCCTCCTCTCAGGCTGGGAGTTGTAGTCCCCCCCCCTCCTCCTCTCAGGCTGGGAGTTGTAGTCCCCCCCCCTCCTCCTCTCAGGCTGGGAGTTGTAGTCCCCCCCCCTCCTCCTCTCAGGCTGGGAGTTGTAGTCCCCCCCCCTCCTCCTCTCAGGCTGGGAGTTGTAGTCCCCCCCCCTCCTCCTCTCAGGCTGGGAGTTGTAGTCCCCCCCCTCCTCCTCTCAGGCTGGGAGTTGTAGTCCCCCCCCTCCTCCTCTCAGGCTGGGAGTTGTAGTCCCCCCCCTCCTCCTCTCAGGCTGGGAGTTGTAGTCCCCCCCTCCTCCTCTCAGGCTGGGAGTTGTAGTCCCCCCCTCCTCCTCTCAGGCTGGGAGTTGTAGTCCCCCCCTCCTCCTCTCAGGCTGGGAGTTGTAGTCCCCCCCTCCTCCTCTCAGGCTGGGAGTTGTAGTCCCCCCCTCCTCCTCTCAGGCTGGGAGTTGTAGTCCCCCCCTCCTCCTCTCAGGCTGGGAGTTGTAGTCCCCCCCTCCTCCTCTCAGGCTGGGAGTTGTAGTCCCCCCCTCCTCCTCTCAGGCTGGGAGTTGTAGTCCCCCCCTCCTCCTCTCAGGCTGGGAGTTGTAGTCCCCCCCTCCTCCTCTCAGGCTGGGAGTTGTAGTCCCCCCCTCCTCCTCTCAGGCTGGGAGTTGTAGTCCCCCCCTCCTCCTCTCAGGCTGGGAGTTGTAGTCCCCCCCTCCTCCTCTCAGGCTGGGAGTTGTAGTCCCCCCCTCCTCCTCTCAGGCTGGGAGTTGTAGTCCCCCCCCTCCTCCTCTCAGGCTGGGAGTTGTAGTCCCCCCCTCCTCCTCTCAGGCTGGGAGTTGTAGTCCCCCCCTCCTCCTCTCAGGCTGGGAGTTGTAGGCCCCCCCTCCTCCTCTCAGGCTGGGAGTTGTAGGCCCCCCCTCCTCCTCTCAGGCTGGGAGTTGTAGTCCCCCCCTCCTCCTCTCAGGCTGGGAGTTGTAGTCCCCCCCTCCTCCTCTCAGGCTGGGAGTTGTAGTCCCCCCCTCCTCCTCTCAGGCTGGGAGTTGTAGTCCCCCCCTCCTCCTCTCAGGCTGGGAGTTGTAGTCCCCCCCTCCTCCTCTCAGGCTGGGAGTTGTAGTCCCCCCCCTCAGGCTGGGAGTTGTAGTCCCCCCCTCCTCCTCTCAGGCTGGGAGTTGTAGTCCCCCCCTCCTCCTCAGGCTGGGAGTTGTAGTCCCCCCCTCCTCCTCAGGCTGGGAGTTGTAGTCCCCCCCTCCTCCTCAGGCTGGGAGTTGTAGTCCCCCCCTCCTCCTCAGGCTGGGAGTTGTAGTCCCCCCCTCCTCCTCTCATGCTGGGAGTTGTAGTCCCCCCCTCCTCCTCATGCTGGGAGTTGTAGTCCCCCCTCCTCCTCTCATGCTGGGAGTTGTAGTCCCCCCGGTAGGCCGCACTCACCTCCCACTCCCAGGTTGACCTTGCGGGAGTCGCTGTCCGCCCGGAAGTCGGCGGTGAGTTTGAAGACGGCGACCGGCGGTGCCTGAGGGACGGAGGAGAAGATGGAAGAAGCCGCCATAGTGATCAGTGATCGGGGGACACTGAGAGATAACCTTCACCTTCGCCGGCTTAGTACCAGGGGCGGGGACACCAAGAGCCAATCACTGCTCGGGAACAAGACAACGCCCACCAACGCAGAGCGTCACCCCTCCGAGAAGGGACCAGCTGTCACATTGGGCCAATCAGGAGGAAGAATGCAAATGAAGGACCAGAACGATGGCTTTGGGTTACTAGAGAGGCGTGTCAGACGGGGGAGTGGTTTCCGTGACGTCATCGCCGTGTGCCCCGGTGTCTCTTGACTACCAGGTGCGTGATGACGCCGCTCACCCACCTGACACGCCCACACACGCCCTGCAGTCCTATCCGCTGCGCGGCCACACCCCTTTCCAGGCAGTGATAAATGTGCTGAACACGTGGTGTCCTGGGCTGCAAATCATCCAGGGAAACCTTCATCCCTAAAAGGAAACTGCGACTGATTATAAAGTGTGAGATGGAGCTTGGGTTCAATTTGTTAGTGTATCTAAATCTGCTACTCCCCCCAATACAGACAATGCTGTGCCCCCTGTGCTCCTTCCCCCAGAGTCGGTGGTGCTGTAAGTCAGTGCTGGACGTACCCAAGGAAGTTTTGTCCTGGCGCCTGGGCTGCTGCCTAGAACATTTCTTTCTTTCGCCATATGGAATCGTCCGCTGTGCCCCATTAAAAATGCAGCCACTGTACCATATCAAACGCTGCCCACTGTGCCCCCCGCCGTCTGCACTCACCTGTCTCGGTGGGACAGCTCCTCGATGTCTTCTCCTGGCCTCTCTTCCCGTCCTCTGCTATGATTGGACGCCTGGCGTCCAATCACAGCGCCTGTCGTTTCAGCCAATCAGGTGACGGGTAACAGATCCGAGCACCTGATTGGCGGAGAGGCAGTTTAGTGTTAGGAAAGCGAATATTCACTTGCTTTTCTAACACAGCTGGGCGCTCGCAGGTCACCTTTTTTGATGCCTATTAGAGCCCATGGCTCTAATCAGATGCTTCAAAAAACACCCCCCCCCTCCCCCACTGTAATTCAGGCGCCCCGCGCCCGAAAAGAGGCCGGGCTCCTGAATAGGGGATGGCAGCAGCGGCCATAGAGTCATGCAATGCATGACTCATCTATTGGTGATGAAGGGGGGTGGCAGGAGAGAGGGGTGGCGGCGCCCGTGCGCCCTTATGGACGCACCGCCACTGTGTCTCTGCCATATCTTTGTTAATTGTTCGATCTTTATCCTAGTGATATTGATTATTTATTATCTTCCTCATAGATGGACCATTCATTTGGCATCTATCTGGAGCTGCACAATTTTGGCCAAAATGAGAATCACGATTTTTTTGCTTAGAATAAAGATCACGATTCTCACAGTGTAACATCTTTCACATTATACAAAAAAATTGGGCTAATTTTACTGTTTATTTTTTTTTTTATTATTATTCATTAAAAGTGTACTTTAAAAAAAAAAAATGCATTTGAAAGACCGCTGCGGCGCTGTGCAAATACGGTGTGACATAAAATATTGCAACAACCGCCATTTTATTCTCTAGTGTCTCTGCTAAAAAATATATATATATATATATATCATGTTTGGGTGTTTCAAGGAATTTTCTAGCAGAAAATAATGATTTTTACTTGTAATCAACAAATGTCAGAAAAGGTTTGGTCTTTAAATGGTTAAACTTCCTTCATTTACACTCCAGAGTTCTTTCCTTTGACAAAAGAAGGAAAAGATACTTTGTTTCTACTTATTTCACTAAACTTGACAAGCTGCCTGGATTTTTTATTTTTTTTTCCCAGCTGTGAGAACTCTCTGCACTTGTTCCGCCTGTCAGTTTTTTCAGGCGGATCTGAACGGTCGCCCCATGCATCTCTATGGAGCGCCGGATGTCAGCGGTGACATGTCCGCTGACATCCAATCCAATCCGCTCCTGAAAAATCCAGACGGATGGATCTCCTATTTTCCATCCGTCGGCTCAGCGGGGATCAACGGAGCGATCCCCCCCGCGGAGCAAGCGGATGGCTGGATACGGACTCGCACGTCTGAAAGGGCCCTTAGAAAGAATCATGACATGCTGCTTTGAAGATCGAGAAGAGAAAAAGATCACGATTTTGATTCTTAACAATTAATCGTGCAGCTCTACATCTATCCATATATATATATATCTCTATGGTTAAACCAATTGATCCAAATTGATTCATCCCTATGTCTCTGGAGCCTATATAATCCTTTCAGACCTACCCATTGAACATACAGGTAATTAAATTGACCCGGGTTTGCTGTTCGATCTCGAAGCCCCGCTCGTCCCCCCCCCCCCCCTCTGCTCAGCGGCGCCGGCATTTTAACTGTGGGCGCCCGGCTGTGAACTCACTGCGCATGCCCCAGCCGCGCACCGTCACTGGCCCCGCAATCATCTGGGACCGGTCACGTGTCCCAGATGATTGACAAGAGGGAGGGGAGAGAGGCGATCTCCCTTCCTGCGCCGCAGGAAGGGACTTCAGGAGCCCAGGCGCCGAAGGAGGCAGACTACGAGGGACCCCCTAGCAACAGGCATTTAGAGGTGAGCAAAAAGAAATTTTTTCTCTAAATGTTTTTTTTTTTTTTTAAGCACATTCATTTTTTTTTTTTTTTTTTTGGGGGGGGGGGGTGGAACTCTGCTTTAAATGTTTTTAATGCTTTTCAAATAAAATTGTATATTTTTCTAGTTTTGTCGTTGTACTTTTGTTTTACAAATGTTTTTTTTTTATTTTTTTTAAGCACATTAATTTTTTTTTTTTTTTTTTGGGGGGGGGGGACTCTGCTTTAAATGTTTTTAATGCTTTTCAAATAAAATTGTATATTTTTCTAGTTTTGTCGTTGTACTTTTGTTTTACAAATGTTTTTTTTTTATTTTTTTTTAAGCACATTAATTTTTTTTTTTTGGGGGGGGGGGGGGGGACTCTGCTTTAAATGGTTTTAATGCTTTTCAAATAAAATTGTATATTTTTTCTAGTTTTGTCGTTGTACTTTTGCACCTTCAAAATCCCAAAGTCCTTGATCTTTGTTATAGTAATATATGAAAAAAACCCACGCAAGGAAAAACCAAAAAAGAAAAAAAGACAAAAAATATATATAATATAATAAAAGGGAACTGCTGCCTCTACAAGTACTCCTCCACCTAGGTGGAGTGCAATAGGATGATAATGAAGGAGAATGTAGGCGTGGCCCTGTTCCGTTATAGTTAAAAAAACAAACAGATAAATTCTCTTCTAGTATTTATGTCTAAAATTACAAAAAAACACAAACATTATTATACCCTCTGGCAGTCGTTTGCCAAATGCAATCTTAAAAACCGAAAAGGGTAATCCTGCTTACTCCTCTATTTAATGGTCTAGATTAGGTTTAAGTGATTAGGGTGAGGTGTCCAAACTGTATTACACCCCCTGGGTGTCCTGTGAGTGAGAGCTATATGTGCAAACTTAAGCCCCATACACACGATACACATACAAATGGAGCTGGCCAGAAGTTTGTCTTGCATACAGACGACAGGACTTTTCCAGCCAACTTTCACCATATCACGTGGTTTTTCAGCTCTTTACCACCACCCTTTGGTCAACTTGTGTATTGTCTGATATTGTGTCAATCTCACCACTTTTATTGGCGAGATTGACACCTTGCGAGCCGGGTTGACACTGGTGCGGGGATCCGACTTGGATCCCCGCCAATGCCAGGCACTGTTTGGTATGAATCTTGAGGGGGAACTCCAGGCCAAATTTTATCATAGGATGACATGACCACGCCCCCCTTATGACCTCACAGTCCCAGCATGCCCCGGGACTGTGATGTCATAGGGGGGCGGGGTCACCGCCTATATAAGTCCGTTGCGGAGCGCACAGGCTGGAGAGAGCGTCGTGTCAACATCTCTGGAAGAGAAGAGGGAAGAAGACGATCCAGAAGTCCGGACCACCGCTGGCAAAAGAGCGCCCGAAGATAGCGGTGGAGCCGGCAGAAGATGCGGACACCGGGAGAAGACACCGGAGAGACCCCCGAAGTCGGAAGAGGACCCCTGAAGTGAAAAGAGGACCCCCGACGTCGGAAGAGGACCCCGGAGCTGTCTCATAAATTACTTTAAAAATCTGTGTACTGTGGTTTTTATTGACACTTTTTTCCCTAGGTGAATGGGTAGGGGTACCATGTACCCCATACTCATTCACATAGGGTGGGGGGCCGGGATCTGGGGGCCCCCTTATTAAAGGGGGCTCCCGGATTCCGATAAGCGCCCCGCCCGCAGACCCCGACAACCAACGGCCAGGGTTGTCGGGAAGAGGCCCTTGTCCTCATCAACATGGGCACAAGGTGCTTTGGGGTGGGGGGCCCGCAGGGCGCCCCCTTCCCCCAAAGCACCCCCCCATGTTGAGGGCATGCGGCCTGGTACGGCTCAGGAGGGGGGGGGGGGCGCTCGCTCGTCCCCACCCTCTTTCCTGACCGGCCGGGCTGCGTGCTCGGATAAGGGTATGGTATGGATTTGGGGGGGATCCTTGGGCGTAGGGGGTTCCTCTTAATATCCATACCAGACCGAAGGGCTTGGTATTCCCCAGAGGGGAATTGCCTCTCGCGCCCCCGCCGCACTAGGAAAATGTTTTTTTCCTATTGCAGCTAGTGCGAGATGTACAGTACTCTGCTGTCGAGAACCAGCGCGATCCGATCGCGCTTGAAACATTCTCGCGGCTGCGTACTGTAGTTTGTACAAAAGTCCAATGGCTTTGTGTACACACGATCGGACTTTGCTCCATCGGACTTTTGTTGCTGGAAAGTTTGTCAGTTCGCACAGCCAACAAAAGTCCGATGGAAACTGAAAAAGTTTGTCCGATGGAGCGTACACACGGTCAGATGTTGCTCCAAAACAGCTCATTTGCATGTTTGTTGTCAAAAAGTCCGATCGTGTGTACGGCCCTTAAGACCTTTACTATTCAACAGCTATATATATATATATATATACACTGATGGGCACTGACAATTGGCACTGATGGGCACTCATAGGTGACACTGATAACTGCTGATGGGGTGGCACTGATGGGCACTGATGAGATGGCACTGATGAGGTGGCACTGACAAGTGGCACTGATGGGCACTGAAAAGTGGCACTGATGGGCACTGATGAGGTGGTACTAATAGGCAGCACTGATGAGGCTGCAATGATGGGTACTAATGGGGACTAATAGGGAGCACTATAAGCACTGATTAGGTGGCAATGACAGGCACTCATAGGTGACACTGATAACCGCTGATGAGGTGGCACTAACAGGTTGCACTGAGGGGCACTGATAGGTGACACTGATAAACGCTGATGAGGTGGCACTCCCCGTCCACAGCGGCGGTAAGGAAGGGGCGACCAATCAAGCCCGCAACCTCCACCCCACCTGTCAAACTGGGAAGATGAAGTCTGAGGTGGGTGGGCAGTGAGAACAAGCCACGCTCATCACTGCACTGCCCACCAGAGGAGGGCGCTGGTTTGCAGAAAGGAGCGTGTATCCCGCTCCAGCAGGCTGCAAAGCCACGCCCTCAATTTTGGTCAGCCCGACCCAGATCCACCCACGCGGGAGGCAGTTCAGGTGCCTGGACGCAATTTTTAGTCTCTATTGCAACCTGGCGCCTGGGTTTTGTCCAGCCCTGCTCTAAAATTTACTTTTAGGACTGGTTCACATCACAAAAACGCAACTCCAGATACGTTCCGAATACGTTTTTTATGTTTTTTGAAGAGTTCCAGTGCATTTTTGATGCGTTTCTGGATGTATTCTCGATGTTTTCTTTCCTGTTTTTTTTTTCACTGCACTGGGGTCCGGTGCGTTTTGATGTGTTTTGCCGTATTCCAGTACAGTCCAGTGCAGGAAAAATGCTGCATGTTCTACTATTTTCTGGAACTGACCGCATTGGTGTGAACTAGGCCACATAAACTACTTTCCATGTGTTTTTGATGCAATAAAAATGCATGTGGTGTGAACAGGAACAGAGGGGAAATCTTCCAAAGGGGACACCAGTCCTGGTTACAAATAAATATGTGAAAAGTGTGGGGGGCATTTGTATTCAGCCCCCTTTACTCTAAAATCTAGTGAACCCAATTGCCTTCAGAAGTCACCTAATTAGTAAATAGAGTCCACCTGTATGTAATTTAATCTCAGTATAAATACAGCTGTTCTGTGAAGCCCTCAGAGGTTTGTTAGAGAACCTTAGTGAACAAACAGCATCATGAAGGCCAAGGAACACACCAGACAGGTCAGGGATAAAGTTGTGGAGAAGTGTAAAGCAGGGTTAGGTTATAAAAAAATATTCCAAGCTTTGAACATCTCACGGAGCACTGTTTAATCCATCATCCGAAAATGGAAAGAGTATGACACAACTGCAAAGCTACCAAGACATGACCGTCCACCTAAACTGACCAGCCGGGCAAGGAGAGCATTCATCAGAGGAGCAGCCAAAAGGGCCATGGTAACTGGCCTTTATGGAAGTGTCAGGAAGTGCCCAGTGGAAAACACATTGCTGCTGCCCGAGCTGGTGCACATGAGCACGTGAGTGCGTGCATGCGTGATTCTCTGCGCCAAACCGCCTATTTAAACAGGAGATGCAGACGGGACCAGTGCTGTCTGATCTGCAGCTTCCTGTGACCCCTGTTCCTGTTAATCTGCTCTTGTTTTCAACTTCATGAATGACCCAGCTTGCCCTTGCTCTCTGCCTGCACCTGACCCCGGTTCACCTCTGACCTTGATCTAGCCTGCTTCTTTGAATACCACGCTGCCCACCAGTTACCGACCCGGCCTGTGACCCGACCTGCTTGCCTTTGCACCTGCTCCAGCATCCCCTATCTGTGCAGAGATCCAGTCTGCCTGCACCTGCCTATATCCACACTCCTCTGGACTGATCCACTATCTGCCTTGTTTCTGCATCTGGGTGTGGGTGTGTCCGGATATCGGGTGTTCAAATCTTCGGCCTGTCTGCTGTTCTGATCCTCCTGCCAGCTGGTCCTCATCCCTGGCAGCATCAGGAATCTTGGAGCGGCCTTCCTAACAGCTGACCCACCAGGCAGTCATACCATTCTGCACTCCAGTGCCACCTGTTTGCTCTACCAGGGGCTGCCAGTCAGATACATAAGGGAGGCCTTCCTAGGCACTATCGGGCTCAACTGTCAGGTACGCAATTAGCGGACCTCCAGCTGTTTCAGAACTACAAGTCCCATGAGGCATTGCAAGACTCAGACAGCCACAAGCATGGAACCCAGAGGCAGAGGCATGATGGGACTTGTAGTTTTGCAACAGCTGGAGGTCCGCTAATGCATAGAATGCATAGAATGCATTAAGATAAAAAAAAGTTCTGCCTTCACAACCCCTTTAGGCTGGGTTCACAAATATGCAAATTGGTGTTCTGCCATCACCATCCATCCCTGCCAGGACTTGATGTGTGACCAGCACTGCACGGACTTGCTGAGACTTGTGGTCCTCCAGCCTTTTCTCTACTCAGAGATGCACCGGAACGCAATACTACAGTCCTCCATGTGAGTGGATATTGTTTGTTGTAATAAATGATTATTGATTTATACTCAGAGGCGCCCCTTTTCCTTGTTTTTATCTTCCTCAGCCTATTGGACCCTGCTTCTGGTCTTTTTTTGGTGGCAGCCCTGATAGACTTCCTCTTGTGTATATGTCTATATACACCTACAGTCACCTACCCTGCCATTGGACTATTTAGGATCTGTTATGTGAGGTATACCTGCTTTGCGCCTTTTTACTTGTTTTTTGTTCTACATAGAAGCTCCTAGTGCTGCATGCACATGTATACTCATATTTAACATCACTATGTCTGTAATTACTTGCCTTATGAATTCATTACAAATGGTTCCTTGTACATCATTTTTTATTTAAATCTATTGCATCTGCACTGTTATTTGTTTGTAGTGTCCCTATAGACATATACGTATACCAATAACCTCCATAGTGCTTTCCACTCCCTTCCTCCCCCCGTCCGTCCTCCCCACCCCCCCCCCCCCCTCATTTAACCTAGCTTTGGTCATCTATCATGGAATTCCTAGATGACATAGAAACTCATAAGTATAAGGTATTGGAAGAACTATATGCCATTCTACCTTCCCATATGTTCTCCAATGACATTAAGCTAACCGGCACTACTAGATATTCTCTGTGTGGCAAATTTAAACATCTAGAAAGAATTATCAAACACATTAACTTACAATGGTGGGATAAATTCTTTCTGGAAAGGTATATCTCCACTAAGATCTCGCCCAGAGGTCTTAGAGTCACCAAGGACTGCCCCTTTCTTGATACTGCTCGTAAAAAAGAATGGGAAAATATTTCCGAATTTTGTACCTCAAAATGGATGGAAATCCTGGTTGAACATAGATTACATCTTTTTGAAAAACTCAGGTTGGAAGCCAATGCCATAGCTAAGACCATCATTGACCAGAAAGTCATCATCCCACTCTCTTGGTTCATGATTTTGAAGAAAAACACCAAGTCCGATGAGGACTTTATGTTAAAAGGCAAACTAGGTAAATTCAAGAGAGATCTTGACGATTTTAATCTAGATCGTGTTTTCAATTGGAAACAAAAATTGCCACAGTCCACCCACGACATTAAATCGTCGTGTCCTTCTCATCCCTGCTTCCCTTCCCCTCCCCCACCCCACATATCATCACATGTTTCTCACCCACATCCACCACCCCCAATCCAACCTCCCAATCACCCCCCTCCCCTAATGGGAATTCGTTTCCCTTACAAAAACTCTGTACATCTGTTGCCCAATACCCATGATCGTACGGTACGTAAAACTCCCATTACCACTAAAAATAAACATAAAACCAGTAATCTATTAATTGATCTCAACAGATTTTACAACAGACCATCACATGCTACAAAAAGCACCAATGCTGCCACAATTGCTACACCGACTTTTCGTCAGACGTCAGACAACCAGCCAGGAGCTATACCTGGGATAGCTCACTCGAATAATGCTGCCGACCCACGTCATTCCAAAGTACCCACTACTACCAATGATGATCATATGGAAGTACAGTTAGGTATTACCACTGATCTTCCTATAACCACATACGTGTCCAGACCTAATCTTGGGGACACACCCAGCCATTCCACCACAGACTTGCTCTCCCCCACACTTCCCCTTTCCCACATCCCTCCCCTTTCCTCCCCTATCCCATCTACACACATACCCCATGCCCCAGGTCCCTTCTCACCCACTGACCCTTCTTTTTTAGCTCATTGTCCTCCTCCAACCAACCGGAGAAAAAGAAAATTCACCGGAGAGGTTGTAGAGGAGGACGAACCAAGTCCAAAAAGCAACCTACTCAAATTCCGCAAACTATGAAGATTTTTAATCTGTCTTCCTTAGAACTCTCCACTGCAGACACCAGTCTGCTATGCAGAGGACTCAATTTCGCTCCCATCAACAAGCCCAACCCCTTCCTCTTGTTTAAAGATCTCAACCGCTATATCCGTAATCTAACCCTTAAAAGGTTTTTTAATGCAAAACAAAATAAACCCGTAAAAGAGGATCCAGACCCACCCACATGTACTTCACCCCCCAATGTTTTCGAATATGACGGTGATGTCATAGATATCCTAGATTCCATCAGGGAAGAAGAGGACCTGCTTGATCTCTTCACACAACACATGGCCACCTCCCCGCCCATTATTCACTCCTCTTTTAAACCGAAGTCGGTTTTTTTCCCTGCCCAATCGAAAGGCCCTTTCCTAGAAAGCTTCTACAGAGTGGTATACGCTGACTTTGTGAAGCTTTGTCAATCATCCTCCACCATCCCTATTCATAAACACAATCTTACAGTCGCCGAAACTCGAGCATTAGATTCTCTCATTCAAAACACTAATGTAGTCATCAAAACGGCAGATAAAGGAGGAAGTATAGTGGTACTGGACAGAGCAGACTACATCAAAGAGGCCCATAGACTCCTCTCAGACCAAACCACATACATTAAACTTAAAAAAGACCCCACTAGCGAATTTGCTCTGGAGGCGAGCAATTTGGTCCAATCAGCCCTTAATAATGGAGTGATCAATAAAACGGAAGCCTCCTTTTTTCTGAAAAGCTTCTACCAGGTTCCCTATTTCTACTATTTGCCCAAAATCCACAAGAACACAACCACTCCCCCGGGAAGACCCATCGTGGCGGCGATGGACAGTGTCACCACGGGATTCAGCCAATATATTGATCAATTTTTACAGCCACTAGTTAAGGATTTACCGTCATATATCAGAGATGGTTCACATCTCCTAGAACTCCTAGCACCGTACAAGTGGGAATCGACCTACTTGTGGCTTTCATTGGATGTTACCTCACTCTACACCTCCATCCCCCACTCATTTGGATTATTAGCTCTGGAATTCTTTCTTGCCCAGGACCCTCTTTTAAACCCCAGACAAGCTGCTTTCATCATGGAGGCTACCAATTTTTGTTTAACCCACAACTACTTTGATTTTAATGGTGAGTTCTTCCTGCAAGCACAGGGGACCGCCATGGGAGCAAATTTCGCCCCCTCCTATGCCAACCTGGCTATGGGTTACTGGGAGAAAAACTTTATATGGCAAAATAACCCACACTCAGCAAACATCATTTTCTTTGGGCGCTATATAGATGATCTGATCGTGATCTGGGACGGCTCCCCAGATCAGATTACATCATTTGTGGACCACTGTAACCATAATCCCTATGGACTTGCCTTCACCCACACCTCCGACCCCACCCATTTAGCATATCTCGATTTGGAATTGGGTCACATGGACGATAGAATCATTGCTAAAAATTACACCAAGCCAACTGCTGGGAATTCCTTTTTACATTTTCACAGCTGCCACTATCCGAAGTGGACGAAAAATATACCAAAGGGACAGTTCTGCCGTCTCAGACAGAACTGTACCCTCGATAGTGATTATGCAGCCTCCAGCATTCCATTAAAAAACAAATTCGCTGAAAAACAATACCCTAAAGAATTGGTTGATGTAGCTTGTGCATCCTATTCCAAGGGTAAACCAGCCAAAACAAATACTTGCCCAACAGATCACTCCACCAGATTTATCACGACCTTTCACTTCGAATATAAAAAAATGGAAAACATCATGAAAAAACATTGGGGGATTCTATTACAGGACCCCCTTCTCAAAACTCTTCTCCCTACAGTACCACGAATCACTTACCGTAAAGCACCTAACTTGAAAAGTAAAATTGCCCCAAGCAAACTCAAAACCACTGTGACCAACGACCATGCCACCACACTTATACCTTTGGTTGGCATGTATCGATGCAAAAAAACCCTATGCAAAACTTGTGCCTTTGTTAAACATGGACAAAAGTCATTCCTTTCCAAAGGTAAAACGTACCAGATAGACCAATTCTACAATTGTTCTTCTGATTTTGTAGTCTACGGCCTCATGTGCCCCTGTGGACTGATCTATGTCGGTAGAACAATCTGCCCCCTCAGACAGCGTTTCGGTCAACACCGGAGACTGATAGAGGGTGGCAAAGACATGCACAGTGTCCCACGACATTTTGCTAGTTTTCACCATAAATCCACCACGGGCCTCACTGTATGGGTAATTGAACAAATCCCCAAGTCATATACTCCCGCCGAACGTTTCAAAAAGCTCTGTGCAAGGGAAACGTTCTGGATTTACAATCTCGACGTCCTCTCGCCTGGGGGCTTGAATGAGGGCATCGAGATTGCCACCATATTATAGATATATATTGCTTTTATTTGCTTATATATGGTATGTGTATATTCATTGCTTGTATTTTTATCATCCTTACCACAGGTTGTACACACACTAACATATCTATTATTGTGGGGGTGGCGGGTCCACGAGTAAGTATATTCCATCCCCCGCCCCCTCCCCTGCCCTCGTTCTTTCCCATTACCCCCCCACCCTTTTTTCTCCATTCCTTTCTTCCCCCCCCCCCTCCTTTCCCTTCTTGCTTTTCCTTCCCCCCCCCCTCCCCCCCCCCTTTTTTTCCCCTCCCCTTGCTCCTTTCTCCTGGTTTTTCCCTTGCGGACTGTGTTACATCGCTAATTATGTTTACAGTGTGTACTGATATTTATATTTATATAATCACCATCTCTTGTGTATTTTACATATATAAATTTCTTATTTTATATATATATATATTTTTTATCTTGCACTGGTCCATGATCATTAATATTATTATTATTAATTTTTAGTACCATCCCAATTCTCAATTGATACACTTACATGTTCTTATATATGGTCCATATTGGTTGCATATGCACCAGATTTTATTCTGCAGGTGGATGTGTACTGGTTTTTAATCAAATATTTTTTATTTCCAATTTTAATTTTTAATTTTCATTTTCCAATTCTATGTATAACTATGCTCATATGTCTCCTATATATGTATGTACAGATACTCCATGCTTAAACTTTATTAACTTGTGCCCCACTTCCATGTGCATTATATCTAGTATTGCCAAAAAGCTGCATTGTATCCGGATACTGTTTATTATTCTCAGCCCCGCCCCTTCCCCCTCCCTCCCAAAGACTACAAAAGGACTGCCATTACATCTGCCCCCTATGCTTGAAAAAGGAGTGCCGCTATTCCTGTCATCTATAGCGCGCAGACTCGGAAACGCGTCGCAGAGCTGTGACGTCACGGCCCGGCGCCGCGCTGCGCTTGCTTTCCAGGCCTCGTTCTGGCTCCCTGTACGGCCGTCACCATCTCTCTCCACGGAGCCGTACGAGCCTCAGACGGCAGCGCGCCTGGCGATCGGCTTTGACGTCCCCCCATCCCCTCCCTGGAACCCACAGACCGTTGGTCTTTGTTATTCAACCTACTACCTATTCTGAAGTGCTATCTGGAGACCCGAGGGAACTCCCACCGTGTTCTGCCATCACCATCCATCCCTGCCAGGACTTGATGTGTGACCAGCACTGCACGGACTTGCTGAGACTTGTGGTCCTCCAGCCTTTTCTCTACTCAGAGATGCACCGGAACGCAATACTACAGTCCTCCATGTGAGTGGATATTGTTTGTTGTAATAAATGATTATTGATTTATACTCAGAGGCGCCCCTTTTCCTTGTTTTTACATGTAAAAATCATCATTCTTTTGCTAGAAAATTACTCTGAACCCCCAAACATTATATATGATTTTTTAGCAGACACCCTAGAGAATAAAATAACGGTCGCCTCCCCCTTGCATCAGGGTTCCCAGAGAGCCCCTCTTACATTAGAGTCCCCAGAGAGCCTCCCCCTTAAAATCAGGGTCCCGA
Organism: Aquarana catesbeiana; assembly: GCF_042186555.1. NCBI lineage: Eukaryota > Metazoa > Chordata > Amphibia > Anura > Ranidae > Aquarana > Aquarana catesbeiana. The sequence continues at coordinate 16,749,307 of NC_133331.1, forward strand.
GAGAGCCTCCCCCTTGCATCAGGGTCCCCAGAGAGAGCCCCCCACTTACATCAGGGTCCCCAGAGAGCCTCCCCTCCCCTTGGGGACCCCTGCAGAGACTCGGGACTATGGGCCCCAGATTCGGGGCTACAGCCCCAAAAGCCACCCCCTAGAGACGCCACTGTTGCTGACCATGTCTATCCCTTTATGACTACAGCGTCCCCATCAGAACTCCTGCTCCTTCCAGCAGGATAATGCACCATGTCACAAAGCTCCAATCATCTCACCACTGGACAATGAGGTCACTGTACTCCAATGGCCTCCACACTCACCAGATCTGGTGAAATCTGCAGCAACTGCGTGATGCTATCATGTCACTATGGACCAAAATCTCTGAGGAACATTTCCAACTTTCCAACACCTTGTTGTATCTATGCCACGAAGAATGAAGGCAAAAGGGGGTCCAACCCGGGACCAGGAAGGTGTACCTAATAAAGTGGCCGGTGAGTGTAATATATAGAATATATAGATGGTTTTGATTTATATATATATATATATATATATATATTTGTTTCAATAACTCTCGGGACACAAGGGTGAGATTATTTAGTACAAATTGTATTATTTTAGTTTTCAACACAACACAATTCTCTAATATATTGTCTCTCCTGAGATGTTTTATCCCTCAGATCTTTCACCATTTGTGTTGCCGGTCTCCCCGGACTCGTTCCATTTTATAAGGAGGATTATCATTTTATTCTGCATGATTTGCCATCCTCCCATAATCAGAGAGAATAAATTGTAAAACAAAAAGATAAAAACTACATAAACTTCCTTTCCAGATGTGGATGAGAAGTGCGGAGGAGAAATGACAGTTCACAGTCGGTCATTTGGCTCCACCTGCTGGAAAATATCTGTTATTGAACGTTCCTTCTCAGGATTTGTATCTGAGTTTTTATTATTAACCACTTGACAACTGGGCACTTAAACCCCCTTCCTAACCAGACCAATTTTCAGCTTTTGGTGCTCTCACATTTTGAATGACAATTACTCAGTCATGCAACACTGTATCTTTATGAAATTTTTGCCCTTTTTTTCACACAAATAGAGCTTTCTTTTGGTGGTATTTAATCACTGCTGGGTTCTTTATTTTTTGCGCTGTAAAAGAAAAAAGACTGAAAAATCTGTAAAAAAATAAATTTTTCTTCATTTCTGTTATAATATTTTGCAAATTAGTAATTTTTCTTCATATATTTTGGCCAAAATTTATACCGCTACATATCTTTGGTAAAAATAACCCAAATCGGTGGATATTATTTGGTCTTTTTGAAAGTTATAGAGTCCAAAAGCTATGGTGCGAATATCTGAAAATTGATCACACCTGAAGTACTGACGGCCTATCTAATTTCTTGAGACCCTAACATGCCAGAAAAGTACAAATACCCCCCAAATGACCCCTTTTTGGAAAGAAGACATTCCAAGGTATTTAGAAAGATGCATGGTGAGTTTTTTGAAGTTGTCATTTTTTCCCACAATTCTTTGCAAAATCAAGGTTTTTTTTTTACTTTTTTTTTTTTCCACAAAATTGTCATATTAGCAGGGTATTTCTCACAGACCGCATATGCATACCACAAATTACACCACAAAACACATTCTGCTATTACTCCCGAGTACGGTGATACCACATGTGTGAGACTTTTACACAGCGTGGCCACATACAGAGGCCCAACATGCAGGGAGCACCTTCAGGCGTTCTGGAGCACCCAGGCCAATTCTGACATTTCTCTCCTACATGTAAAAATCATCATTTATTAGCTAGAAAATTACTTAGAACCCCAAAACATTATATATGTTTTTTTAGCAAAGACCCTAGAGAATACAATGGCGGTCGTTGCAACTTTTTATCTCGCACGGTATTTGCGCAGCAATTTTTTTAACGCTTTTTTTTGGAAAAAAAACTGTTTTGTGCTTTACAAAAACCAAAACAGTAAAGTTAGCCCAATGTTTTTGCATAATGTGAAAGATGAAGTTACGCCGAGTAAATAGATACCCAACATGTCACCCTTCAAAATTGCACACGCTTGTGGAATGGCGCCAAACTTTGCTACTCAAAAATTCCCATAGGCGACGCTTTAAAATTTTTTACTGGTTACATGTTTTGAGTTACAGAGGAGGTCTAGGGCCAAAATTATTGCTCTCGCTCTACCGATCGCAGCGATACCTCACATGTGTGGTTTGAACACCGTTTTCATATGTGGGCGGGACTTATGTATGCGTTCGCTTCTGCATGCGAGCACACAGGGACAGGGGCGCTTTAAAAATTTTTTTTTTTTGTTATTGTTCATTTTACTTTATTTATTTTAGTTTGATGCTTTTTTCCAAAAAAAAAAAAAATTTTGACCACTTTTATTCCTATTACAAGGAATATAAACATCCTTGTAATAGGAATATGGCATGACAGGTCCTCTTTACAGTGAGATATGGGGTCAATAAGACCCCACATCTCACCTCTAGGCTGGGAAGCCTGAAATTAAAAAAAAAAAAAAAAAAAAAAAGATCCTGGCTTCGATCGTAGCGGTGAGTCGGTAGAAGCACCGCAAGGCGGCGGGAAGGGGGGACGTCCCCTCTCGCCTCCCGTAAGAACGATCAAGCAGTGGAACAGCTGCTATGATCATTCTCATGGTGTAGGGAATCGCCGGCTGAAAAAGCTGATATCCGAATGATGCCTGTAGCTGCAACCATCATTCAGATATCTCCGCACAAAGTCAAGGACGTTGTATGACGGCCGGCGGGCGGGAAGTGGTTAAAACGCTTTTTTTTTTTTTTAACACAAAGTTGTCCATTTATACAATATTTCTACCACATAACATGTACATACCAAAAATGACACCCCAAAATAGATTCTCCTGCTCCTCCTGAGTACGGCGATACCCCATGTGTGAGACTTCCACAGCCTGGCCACATACAGAGGGCGAGTACAGCTGAGCATGGCTCGGTATGGCGGGGTATTGCGGAGTATGGCGGGGTATGGCGGGGTATTGCGGAGTATGGCGGGGTATTGCGGAGTATGGCGGAGTATGGCGGGGTATGGCGGAGTATGGCGGGGTATGGCGGGGTATGGCGGAGTATGGCGGGGTATTGCGGAGTATGGCGGGGTATGGCGGGGGCATGGCAGAGTATGGCGGGGGCATGGCAGAGTATGGCGGGGGCATGGCAGAGTATTGCACAGCATTGCAGTGTATTGTGGGGGCATTGCAGAGTATTGCACAGCATTGCAGAGTATTGTGGGGGCATTGCAGAGTATTGTGGGGGCATTGCAGAGTATTGTGGGGGCATTGCAGAGTATTGCACAGCATTGCAGACTATTGTGGGGGTATTGCAGAGTATTGTGGGGGTATTGCAGAGTATTGCACAGCATTGCAGAGTATTGCACAGCATTGCAGAGTATTGTGGGGGCATTGCAGAGTATTGTGGGGGCATTGCAGAGTATTGTGGGGGCATTGCAGAGTATTGCACAGCATTGCAGACTATTGTGGGGGTATTGCAGAGTATTGTGGGGGTATTGCAGAGTATTGTGGGGGTATTGCAGAGTATTGCACAGCATTGCAGAGTATTGTGGGGGTATTGCAGAGTATTGCACAGCATTGCAGAGTATTGTGGGGGTATTGCAGAGTATTGCACAGCATTAGTAGTGAGGGATGGCTGAGCATGGATGGATGTCTCTGTGCAGCGCTGTGGGCACTACACATCCAGCCCACAGCGCTGCAGACATCCATCCATCCCCCTCCCCGCTCACTGTGTACCGATCGGTACACAGGAGGGGAGGAGAGGAACTGGCATCATCAGATGACGCCGGTCTGTTTACATGTGATCGCGCCGTCATTTGACGGCTCGATCACATGGTAAACGGCCGCGATCAGCGGCCATTTACCGGGATCCGTGATGCGCCGGGTCCCCTGGACCCGGCGGTCATGGATGTGTTCAGGTGCGCGCCCCAGGGGGCGCGCGAGAGGGAAATTCTGGGAGGACGTCATAGTACGTCCACCCAGAGTTATCCAACCGCCCTGCAGCTGTCATTCGGCTATGGGCCGGTTGGTAACTGGTTAATATACAGGATGTATAGAGCCATACCTACCAACATTTTGAGATGGGAATGAGGGACACCTACTTACAAACATATGTAGGCATAGGACACGCCCCCTGACACACCCCCTTAAAGGAGAATTAACCAAAAAAAAGGTTAATTAAATCCACAAGGACTTTTTTTTACCACTACTATTCCTTTATATTGGCTTTTAAAATGTACAAATGCAGCAATTTAGAAATCGGATGAAAGGTTTAGCACTGGAAAATACATTTTGAAAGATAAAAAGTGCATTTTATATACATCTATAAAGATCAGACCAAAATGAGGGACAAATGAGGAGGAAAAGAGGGACAGAGGGACATTGCTCCAAATCAGGGACAGTCCCTCGAAATCAGGCACAGTTGGGAGCTATGATATAGCGCCAACAGTATGCACAGTGCTTTACAATATAAAGGGAGACAATACAGGAACAATAGAAGAGGGTTAGGAGGGCCCTGCTCCCGGGAGCTTACAATCTAATAGTAATTCCGATCAATAAGTAGAACAAATCACACAGAGAACTGGAAGGATACATAAAAATATTCAATGTCAAGAAAAAGACACAAAAAAAATTCAGGTTCTGCACTTGCTCTATCCACCAGACACAGCTGATGACAGATCACTGTACCGTCCCACTGCCAGTACCATGTGATCGCTGTGACCAATCACAGCAGCGCACATGACAATTGTAAACAATGGATGGCTTCCTTTCATGCCAATCATTATATACATTTACATCGCTTGCTGTGATTGGTTACAGTGTTCACATGATATTCACAGGGCCAATCACAGCTAATCACAATACACACTAAATGAATCAGATTTATTCAATAAAAATGGCTGCTTATACCAAATAAATTCATTGGTACAAGCAATCATAATGTGTAAAAAAAAAAATCCTGATCACTTCCCCAGAGTAGTACAGTGTTATGCCGCGTACGCACGATCGGAATTCTAGTCCCGCAAAAGACCGATGAGAGATTTTCGTTGGAAAATGCGACCGTGTGTAATGCTCCATCGGACTTTTGCTGGCCGAATTCCAGCCAGCAAAAGATTGAGAGCAGGTTCTTAATTTTTCGGTCGTAAAAAGTTCAGAAAATGCGATCGTCTGTGGCAATTCCCGACGCGCAAAATTCCTACGCATGCTCGGAAACAATTCGACGCATGCTGGGAAGCATTAAACTTCATTTTCTCGGCTAGCGTCGTAGTGTTGTACGTCACCGCGTTCTTGGCGGTCGAAAGTTCAGCAAACTTTTGTGTGACCGTGTGTATGCAAGGCAAGCTTGAGCGGAATCCCGTCGGAAAAGCCGTCATATCTTTTTCCGACGAGAAGTCCGATCGTGGGTACGTGGCATTACTATAAAAACACTGTATTGCTCTGGTCCCAGTATGTTAAAAAAAAAAATAAAAAATCGTAAAAAAATGTAATAAAAAAAATTATTACATTTTCTTTCTTTTTTTTTTTTTTAATATACTTTAAAAAAAATCGTAAAACAAAGTAATAAAAAAAATTATTACATTTTCTTTCTTTTTTTTTTTAACATACTTAAAAAGAAAAAAATCGTAAAAAAAGGTAATAAAAAAAAAATAGTTTTTTGTTTTTTACATACTGTGTTACCAGTCAGTCATCGCCACAACAGTCATATGATGCACTGGTGACAGTATGTTAAAAAAAAAAAAAAAAAATTGTGAAAAAAATTTTTTAAAAAAGATATCTTAATTTTCGAAAAAATTGTAACAAAAAATGACAATTTACAAAAACTCGCCATGCCTCTTACTAAGTACCTTTGACTGTCTACTTTCCAAAAAGGGGTCAGTTGGGGGGGGTATTTGGACTGTCCTGACATTTTTGTACCCCAAGAAATGAGCCGTCAGTACATAAGGAATGATCAATTTTCAGATATATATCCCATAGTTTGTGGACTCTATAACTTTCCTACAGGCTAAATATTATACAATGATTTGGGTTATTTTCACCAAAGACATGTAGCAGAACACATTTTGTCCTAAATTTATGAAGAAAGATTATTTATTTGCAACATTTTTTTACAGAAATGAGGAAAAACAATTTTTTTTTTCAAAATTTTCAGGTCTTTTTTTCATTTATTTAGCCAAAAAAATAAAAATAAATCAGTGGTGATAAATACCACCAAAAGAAATCTCTATTTGTGTGAAAAAAATGATAAAAAGTTCATATGGTTACAGTGTTGTATGACCGTTGTGACAGCACTGAAAACTGAAAATTGGTCTGGGCAGGAAGGGGGTGAAAGGTGCCCCTTATTGAAGTGGTTAAGGAACTCCTAAAGACCCCTGGAGGAACCTAGGTTGAGAATAACATGGGGGGGGGAGTTTTGTTTGTGATGCAATAAGGTTGATTTACTAATGGCAAATAGACTTTTGCGCAGTTGCTAAGCAGGGAAATAACTTCTCCGCAGGATGTGGAAACTTCGCAGGAAGATCTGAACAAATTAATGGGGTGGGCAACTACATGGCAAATGAGGTCCAGTGTAGAAAAATGTAAAATATTGCATTTGGGTGGCAAAAATATGAATGCAATCTATAGACTGGGGGGAGAACCTCTGGGGGAATCTAGGATGGAAAAGGACCTGGGGGTCCTAGTAGATGATCGGCTCAGCAATGGCATGCAATGCCAAGCTGCTGCTAACAAAGCAAACAGAATATTGGCATTAAAAGGGGATCAACTCCAGAGATAAAACGATAATTCTCCCGCTCTACAAGACTCTGGTCCGGCCGCGCATAGAGTATGCTGTCCAGTTCTGGGCACCAGTCCTCAGGAGGGACGTACTGGAAATGGAGCGAGTACAAAGAAGGGCAACAAAGCTAATAAAGGGTCTGGAGGATCTTAGTTATGAGGAAAGGTTGCGAGCACTGAACTTATTCTCTCTGGAGAAGAGACGCTTGAGAGGGGATATGATTTCAATATACAAATACCGTACTGGTGACCCCACAATAGGGAGAAAATGTTTCCGCAGAAGAGAGTTTAATAAGACTCGTGGCCACTCATTAAAATTAGAAGAAAAGAGGTTTAACCTTAAACTACGTAGAGGGTTCTTTACTGTAAGAGTGGCAAGGATGTGGAATTCCCTTCCACAAGCGGTGGTCTCAGCCGGGAGCATTGATAGCTTCAACAAGAAATTATTAGATAAGCACCTGAATGACCACAACATACAGGGATATATAATGTAATACTGACACATAATCACACATAGGTTGGACTTGATGGACTTGTGTCCTTTTTCAACCTCACTTACTATGTAACCATGCCCCAGAGCTTAGAAAATGAGCAGAAGCTCTGCTGACTTTCATCATCCAATCATGTGCAAGCAGGATTTTTTTTAAATTTTCCTTGCATGTGATTGAGTATTCTTTGCAACGTGAAGATGACCTCATCTACGAAGCTCTAGAGTAACTGCAAAGTGCGCAGTCTAGTTGCCTTTAGTAATTCAACCCCAATGACTTGCTAAGGGCTATCATTCTTTTGATGTTATTTGCTTTCTAGATGATAATTTTCATCTTTTTGGGGCAGAACTGATCCTAATTTTAGATCATGGAGCAGTGGCGGCTGGCGCCCAATATTTTGGCGCTCGATTGAACGGTCGGGAAGGCGGCGGTAGAGGTGCGGGGGAGGAGGACGATGATGAGGTGGTGGTGTTGGTGCACTGCTGAATCCAGGGTAGGGCTCCTGGAGGAGGCTGTTGCTGCCAGGGTCGTTGCTTCTCCTCCCCAGGGCAAACAGGAAGCGGGTCCTGTGACCCGATTGGCCGGGGAGTCCTAAGACTCCCGGCCAATCGAGTCGCAGGACCCGCTTCCTGATGTGCCTGGAGGAGAAGCAGGATAAATATTCGCTAATTTGGTGTTGGTGGGTTCAGGACGCAGTGCCCTGTGCCCCGAGCCCACCCTTTTCTAAGCCAAATAGAGCCTCAGGCTCTAATCACGTGCTTCAAAAAAAGAAGAACCTAATTGAAATCCATGCGTCCGGTGCCCAGCAAGGAGATTAGTGGCCGGGTACATGGATTAGGGCGGGCGGCGCCCCTAATGAGCGGGCCGTCACTGTCATGGAGTAATAGATGCCTTTTTTTTTTATAACTTGCTCTATAATTAGTTGATGTTTATTGGTTTTGGGTGGCAATATTAGATATTATTGGGGTGCTTTTGCAATTTTGTCAAGGTGACAACCCTTCCCAGGAACTTTTCCCGTAGGATGGCACTTTGTCTGATATACCGTATTTATCGGCGTATAACACGCACTTTTTTACCCTGAAAACAGAGGGCAAACCGTGCCTGCGTGTTATACGCCAGTATCTGTTTTTTTTTTACCAACGGGGGAGCAGGGATGGGGCGGTCCACCCCGGATGCCACCCATTGGGAGGGTGTCAGGCCGGCCGCTCGCCTCTCCTGGTCCTGGGACAGCGCTGCCAGCACATTCCAAACTCCAGAAAACACCACTGCCAGCCCCCTCCCACACACCGCTCCCCCCCGTGCCACTATCAATGCGAATCCACGCCTCCAAATCCCTCCACCAACGCCGCTCGTTCTGGCCGCTCTCCTCCTCCCGCTCCACCCCCTCCTCGAGCGTAGCTTTTGATTGGAGGAGGAGAGTGGTCACGTGACCGTCAATGAAAGAGAGGAGAACAGTCACATGACCGGGTCCACGGCGCCAATGGAGGTATTCAATAAAAAGTATAAAATATATAAAAAGTGCGCTTACAATGTGGAAAAACATATATGAATCCAAATAATCAAATATGCAACACAGGATGTGTAGAAAACAAGCTGATAACTCAATATGTTAAATAATGTGTACAGGTAAAACGTGAAAAATATCAAAATATAAAGTGAAAGCAAAATGGGACCTGTGAAAGTGTGCACATAAAAATAAATGAAAATGTAATTTGGATGAAAATGCGAAAACTAAAGAATCCCAGTTCATGAAGTGAATCATATGGAGTTCATCAGTGAAAAAACGCTTTCATCCACTTTGCAGCAAACAATATCCCTATAGATGGATCCGCAGGGAGAAGGGATATGCAAGATGACACAGACTTCACTAGCAGTGGCTCCAACAGGTAGAAGTAAAATAAAAATGGACCCTTACCCTCCGCGTTGGACCCTCTCACTGGCAGGGTCTATCGAGCGAGCAGACTTTGCCCTCTGCAGGGACCGTGTTGAGATGATCTCCGTATCAGCTGACAGGAATGCTGCCTCCGATCTGGGCCAGTCCAAGTAGTACGCCTGGAGAGGGGGGGAGAGAGGGTTCCCTTGCTCCCGGTGTGGTAGAAGAAAAAGCAGAAGAGCGGAGCTCCAATAGTGTAAAAAACGTTACAAGTTTATTGGTAAAAATAAAAGCCAAAGCGGAGAGTGCACGCTCCGTAAGGCAATAAAACAATGAAAAACAAGCCGGCATAAAAAAGGCAGTAACCCGTGCAGAACATGGGGCAATCGTGACGGCTTACAACACGTAGCCACGCCCTACATGTTTCGTCATTAGTTGACATCTTCAAAGGGGCACGGGCTACGTGTTAAGCCGTCCCCTATATAGTATCAAGTGCGCACCAAGCCTCGTCTTCACCTCCGGTCAGAGAATGTAGAAGCCAAGCCTCTACTTAGTGCTCTTCAATCAATGGATGTTACCGCGGTGACGCATTGAGTAAAGGAAGCAATCAAGCACGGCCTTCACTGCTCTAAAGTTGCCACCACCGCTGGCCACCTAGAGGGGAGACCTAGTACTACTAGGCTATTAGCAAATCTGTCCTCTGATCACAAGATACTCTTGCCAACATTTCTCTATAAAGAAGATCCTCAATAAACATTGGCACATTATCAAAAATGACCCCTTACTCGGACTGTCACTTCCTGATAGACCTCAGTTGGTTTTTAGGGGTGCCCCCTCAATCAGTTCACGAGTAGTTTCTGTCGCATGTGACCCTCCACTGCATAAGCCTATGTTTTTTCAGCATTTGACAGGCTATTTCAAATGCAGAAATTGTGAGGTTTGTTCCATCAACGCCCTAACAGAAAGAAAGGTGTGTCAATTTCGCACTTTTATATATTTTATACTTTTTATGTTGTACACAGATATTGGTGTGTTTTAAAGTGCAGCTATCAATTTGTCCTTTCCTTAATTCTGCTCTGTAGCGCGTTTTTTTCTTTCTTATTTCCATTTCTGCCGGAGGTATTCAATAGCTCCGATCCACAACGAGTGACGCAGGAGGAGCGGCGCACGAGAAGGGGCCGGCAGCGATGCCCTCTATACTCCAGAGCATGCTGGCAATGCCGTCCCAGGAGACTGGGGGTCTCCTGGGAGTGCAGAGAAGGAGGGGGGACTTGATAATGAAAGGGGTCTGTGTACTATGCGGGGGTCTGTGTACTATGCAAACCCATAATCTGAAATCGCTATGTCTATTCCAATCAAGGAGTCTACTTAGATGTACAGCCTGGTAGTATTTGCGTGTGTCTGGCACCGCCAGTCCCCCATAATGTTTAGGTAGTGTGAGCTGGCTTTGCTTCAATCGTGGGTGTTCATGGGCCCATATGGGTGCAAAAAATATCCTTTGGATCTGTTTGAAATAGCTAGATGGGATGTAGATTGGTAGGGCTTGTTGGAGATACAGGAACTTAGGAAGGATACTAATTTTGAGAATGTTGCAGCGGCCAAACCACGAGTGGACTCCGGTGGTCCATTTGTCCAGAAGAGCTCTGACTTTTTTCAGTAGTGGGGGAAAGTTTAATTCAAATATCCTGGATATGTTGGAAGGGATAAGCGTGCCTAGGTATGTCAACGCCGTGCTGTTCCATTGTAATCTAAATATTGGAAAATATATATATTAAATATATACGGTCGAGCTAATGGTGTATCAAACAACAAAAAATTGCAGCTGCTATACACAAAGTGCTAATCACTTGAAAAACATATAAATATAATTATAGCGCTCGCAAACACAATAAGTGAAAATTTGTTGACCAAAAAGAAAGTCCAAAAATACAATAAGTGAAAATAAAGTCCAAATAAAGGTGCTCCAATCCAAAGTGAAGGAAATATAAGGTGCTTCAGAAAAATTCAGGTGTGCAACACCCCCTCATGTATCCCCACTCACCAGATCAGAACGACCCCCAGCTTTTCAGTCTGGTGGGTCATTTAAAGCTTGGTAAGGAATCCTGGGATGGCGGATAAGGTGATAGGCCTTCAGCTCCGGAAATCCTTAAGCCCAGTTTCACACATGTGCGGTGCGAATTGAAGCTCAGGTTTCACTGGGGAGATAAAAATCTCCTGTTCAACGGAATCATTGCGTTTTAGCTCAGGATCAGTGAGCAGGGAGAGGGGGAGGTGTAGTGAGGAGAAGTAGAAAATCCTTGTTCAGAACGCAATGCATTAGCGAATAGAGAGATAATAGGCTTGTAGTTCGCAACGCAATGCCCAAAAAACGCACACTTTTTTGTGCAATGCGCAGTGCGAATGCAACGCACATATGTGAACCAGATGCATTCATATGAATGTATTTTAAAATGTCCTGCGAATTAGATGCGGTGTAAGCCGCATCTAATTTGCATAGGTGTGAACCCGGGCTTAAAGAGTTTCTCAGCCAAAACACAGCAGGTAAGTGTAATGCATTGTCAGACAGAAATTCACAGGGGATCACAGAGGGGCTTGAAGTCTGAAAGCTGGCAAAAGAACACGAGGGAAACCAAGGCACAAGGAGACTGAAATGCTCAGAGGACATAACAGGTGCAAGGACACATGTTGCAAACAGGAACACACAGAGGAGTGAATGAGGACAGGACAGCCAGGGATCGGTATCAGGGTATGCACCTGTAGAGTTCTCAGGAAGAACGGGGGGCCCTCTAAAGTGCATGTAAGAGAAAGAGCAGGCTACCCCAGCTGTATGTGACTGGCGGGGACTGCTAGGAACGTCCGCCATTTGTTCCGTATTCACGTACCTCACTGGAGCCGGAGTAGAGTTGGTGCCATCTAGGACTCCCGAGAGTGTTCCCCGGAGGGGGCACGGGATCTCCTCCATGATCTCGGCTGGGGTACCTCTGGGGCCCAGGAAGGCCAGGGCGACCCACTGGGCGTGAAATAATCTGGAGCCAATTCAGGATCTGGATGGGTTCCACATCAAGGAAGGTAAATAGTTCCGGTAGGTCAGCAGGTGTATGTAGGGTGAAAGAAGTGGAGGCTCTCCGAAGGGTGACCGCCAGCGGGTATCCCTATCTGTAGGTGCAATGCCGGTCTCTAATTAGGTCAAGAACAGGGCGCAGGCGGGCCCTGCGCTGAAGTGTTGCCCTAGACAGATCTAGGAGAATTTTGATGGGGGCTCCATCAAACTCTATCTCACTGGCTTCCCAGGCTGAACGGAGGATCTGTTCTTTCTGTGGGTAGAGATGGAGGTGACACACCACATACCGGGGCCTCTCGGGATTGTTAGATCTGGGGCCCAGGGCCCTATGAACTCTATCCAACTCCACTGTAAGCAGAGGGGATTTGAGGACTCTTTGAAAGATGGCACTAACCGTGGCTGAAAAATCCTCAGTGTCTGTAGCCTCTGGTAGCCCCCGCAGCCGCAAGTTATTTCTGCGGCTTTTGTTTTCCAGGTCTTCCAGGTGGAGTTGAAGGTTGACCACTGTGTCTGCCTGAGAGATGCGAGAGCGTTTCAGGGCCACTACACGATGTTCCAGGGAGGATATCGATGTCTCCCCTGTATCCACTCTCTCTGCGAGCGAGTGGACGTCCGCTCTCACCGCCTGGATATCCCGGTGGTGTGTCTCCTCCACTCAGAGTATCAAGGCCTTAATGTCCTGCCTTGTGGGTAGGGCCTGTAGTAGTGCCCAGATATCCCCATCCAGTCGTCTTGCATCCTCCTTTAGTGAGGAGTTGGCCATCTCCGATAAGTCTGGACGGAAAAGTGCAGGCGTCTCCGCTAAAAGGTCAGAGACGGAGAAGGAGGTAGGAAGACGAATTCGGCATGGTCTGACTGCTCATGGCGGGCAAGGGAGGTGCAGTGTGTGTGCAAGAAATAATGCTTTATTTCCCCCTGGGAGGTGCAGGATCTGGCTGCTCGGGCTGACGATCTGGTCCTGTACTTTCTCGCCACTAGCATGCCGGTGTAGCAGATGCTTGATGTCGGCAATGTGTCGGGATAGGCAGGGGAAGCCCGGAGCTCACAGAAGACAAGTCCTGATACCGCCATGTCCAGGCCACGCCCCCCGTGATAACAGTTTAATGTATTTAATTTCACTTGATGATACAATGTAATACTAGCAAATGGGATGACTCGTGTCTTTGATATAGAGTTTAATGTTTAGTGTTCATCAAATAGCACTACGGACTTTTCCTTTGTTTTTGTCATATAACTGTAACAAACAAAATATCATTATATAATTTTTCTGCTTAACCCCTTCCTGCCGATGTAACATAAAGTAGGAAGTGGGCTTTTTTCCATGAGACCGCATTTTTGCGTATCTCCCTTTGTGGTGGGAGCGTGCCGCACAGCGCGTCCCCAGCTCAGAGACCCAGGTACTAATGATCGGGACCCCGAAATCAGGATCAAGATTATTCCGGGTCACTTGATGTCTGTGGTAGTCTCTGATTGGCTACCACAGTAATCGGTCATCATGAAGCCCGCCCCTGTGTTTTTCTCTTTCTGTGAATGGAGTGGAAAGATACAATGTATCTTTCTCTTTTCTTGCAGAGCGGGGAAAAAAAGTGTTTGTAAAAAAATAAATATTAAATTTTTTTTTTTTTTAAATAGAATAAAAAAATTAAGAAAAAATACCTAGAGCAAGGTTTGATCTATGGTAGGTCAGTACTAGGGTTAGCGTTTGGGTCAAAGGTCAGAGCCAGTATATTTTGGGCAGAATTTTTTATTTTTTTTACATCAGTGTCAGTGTGTTTTCGGTAGGACAAAAAAGAAAAAAAAAAAAGAGAAATGCACACTATTGTTTCTGGTCTGTACTACGGGTACAAACAACAACTGACATACACATATGTGGTATTGTTGTGATCGTCAGGAGCAAGAGAATTTATTTTGGGTTGTTCTTTTGGTGGTAGGTTATGGTAGTAAGAAGAAATATGCTAAACCACTTCCGGACCGCCGCATGCCGATATACGTCCTTACTTTGAAGGGGGATATCGTTGTTATGGTATCCTCTTCTTCGGTCGGCGGTCCGCTTTCCGATAAGAGTGGTCTCTGTGGCAGATTTGCTGCGAGATCACTTTTATCGGGAGAGGGACCCCCCTCCTGCCTCGCTCCGGTGCCCTCCGCCGCTTACCGGAGACGTCGGCAGCAGCGGAGACGATCGGATGTTCACCCTTGCTGGGCATGGAGATGAGTGAGGGGAAGATGGCCCCCACCCGTCTCCATAACAATGCAGGGCGGATGCGACATCAAAACTTCACTTCCGCCCATAGCTCTTAAAGGGACATTTAAAAAAAAAAAAATTTTAAATGACAATTTTTTTCATTTTTTTTTAATTGCATTTAAGTGTAAATATGAGGTCTGTGGTCCTTTAGACCCCAAATCTCATATTTAAGAGATCCTGTCATGCTTTTTTTCTATTACAAGGGATGTTTATATTCCTTGCAATAGGAATAAAAGTGACACAATTTATTTATTTTTTTTTAAAAACAGCGTAAAAATAAAAAATAAAAGGTAAAATAAAGAAGAAAAAAAAAATTGAAACGTGCCCCGTCCTGCCGAGCTCGCTTGCAGAAGCAAACGCACACTTGAGTAGCGCCCGCATATGAAAACGGTGTTCAAACCACACATGTGAGGTATCGCCGCGATCGGTAGAGTGAGAGCAATAATTCTATCCCTAGACCTCCTCTGTAACTTAAAACATGCAACCTGTAGAATTTTTTAAACGTTGCCTATGGAGATTTTTAAGGGTAAAAGTTTGTCGCCATTCCAGTGAGTGGGCGCAATTTTGAAGCGTGACATGTTGGGTATCAATTTAATCGGCGTAACATTATCTTTCACAATATATATTGGGCTAACTTAACTGTTGCCTTATTTTTTAATTCAAAAAAGTGTATTTTTTCCAAAAAAAAGTGCGCTTGTAAGACCGCTGCACAAATACGGTGTGATAGAAAGTATTGCAACAACCGCCATTTTATTCTCTAGGTTGTTAGAAAAAAATGTATAATGTTTGGGGGTTCTAAAAGTAATTTTCTAGCAAAAAAAAAACTGTTTTTAACTTGTAAACAACACATCTCAGAAAGAGGCTTGATCCTTAAGTGGTTAAAAAAAACTTTTTTTTTTTTTACTATTTTGGGACAGTTTTCCTTTCATAATAAAAAAAATCAGGAGATATCCATAACCATTTACTACCAAGTAAAAGCCTAATTTGTCCTGAAAAAAAACGCGGTATAATCCACCTGGATGCACAAAGTAGTTGTGATGATAGTTGACAGTAGATAGATGTCAGTTTTACTAACACATGTCAAAATTGCAAAATTGTGCTTAGGCATTTAGATTTGTTTTACCCTTGGGTGCGAAGGGGTTAATTTAATAAAACGTTAAATGACAAAAAAAAAAAAAAGTCAATGTTTGAGAATGACATGTGATTCAATGTGATAACAAAAACCCTTTTCCTCTGCTCCCTATTTTCTTGGATCTCTACCAGTTTGGCAGTAGAAATCTCTTCATCGCAGGATTTACGAGTCTCCTATTGAGCTTTTCTTTGTTCGTATGCGAGCTTTTCCAAGAATGTAACGTGGGCGGAGCCTGAAATATTCAAACCTCACTTTCCACTTTCGCTTACTGATTCTAGATCAGCTTATGTAATGATTACATGTCCTGTACTGTACAGACTCTCCGCCAAATACTCTACTACAGGAACATTTCAGGTTACTCTCAAAGTCCACTTCCCGGAAGGGAAGTCATTTGGAAACAGCTGCACATTCCCTTGTGTGAAGATGACCGGTGTGGGCATGCAATGTATGAAGCAAACTCGATACCTCGGCCCAAGAGCTTACTCCAAAATCACAGGACGGCTGAAGCTGAAATATGACGCTGTGATCATCGGAGGAGGTAAGAACGTTCGTGGAATGTTCCTGGATCTCCTCTCCTATAGAGAGCTGGGAAACGTTCAACTGCCTGTGTCTTCCTTGCAACACGGACTACTGGAATCCTTCAGGCTACGTTCACACTTGTGCGACTCAAAAGTCACATGATTTCCAGCGCCACTTTAGAGTGCGACTCTGCGTTGCCAACCGCCAGTAAATTTACTGACAGTTTGTAAAAATCTGTGATTTTTTTTTTTTACAACTGCCAGTAAATATCAGGGGCTGATAATTTCATGCTGTGTTGACCCCTAAATGCCGTGTACACACGATAGGATTTTTCGACGGAAAATATGCGATCGGAGCTTGTTGTCGGAAATTCCGACCGTGTGTGGGCTCCATCACACATTTTCCATCGGATTTTCCGACACACAAAGTTTGAGAGCAGGCTATAAAATTTTCAGACAACAAAATCCGTTGTCGGAAATTCCGATCGCGTGTACAGAAATCCGACGCACAAAGTGCCAGGCATGCTCAGAATAAATTAAGAGACGAAAGCTATTGGCTACTGCCCCGTCTATAGTCCCGACGTAAGTGTTTTACGTCACCGCGTTCAGAACGATCGGATTTTCCGACAACTTTGTGTGACCGTGTGTATGCAAGGCAAGTTTGAGCCAACATCCGTCGGAAAAAATCCATGGATTTTGTTGTCGGAATGTCCGATCAATGTCCGACCGTGTGTACGGGGCATAAGGCTGGATTCACATCTATGGCATTTTTAGTGCTTTTTGCATTTTCCAGATTTGCTCTACAGAACGTCTTCCATAGGAAACCATGTTAAACGGACTGTAGTGTAAATCTGCAAAATGCAAAAAAGCACTAAAAATGCATAAATGTGAATCAAGCCTAAATCAAGCAAATGACTTTGTTATGGGTATTGTCAGTGTCTCCATATCACGTTTATACTCTTCAAATATTCACTGTGTTAGTTTTTAATAGGAGTTCTGTCATTTCTCAGGTTGCCAGTAGAAAATGTGCTGCGCCAGTACATTTTCCATGTTTTGCCAGTAAAAAAATGCTGCAGGAGGTTGGCAACCCTGGTCTGCGACTTTTGATTTGACTTTACACTTTCCGGAGCTAAAGTTGCATCAAAGTAGTGGAGGAAGCTTTTCAAAGTCGCTGCAACTTTAAGTCACATAGGTGCCAACGGGTGCCATTGAAAACAATGGGCTGCTTTGTCATGCGACTTTATGTATCCAAATTTGCTTGACGAGTCGCACGGAGTGTGGATTGTATGTTGAAAAGTCTTTTTAGGATTAAGCTATGAGGATGTAGTGTGAGATCTGCAATAGTCCTTATAATTTGTTTTTTTCTTTTAATAATTTCATGTATTTGTGCGCATTGTAACGTTGCTCTAGTCCCCGTTTTGTCCTGTCTCTGTACATTGCTGAACAAGATGTGAGCACTCCATAAATCACTAACGAAAAAATAATAGGGATTGAACCGCTTTTGCGGAGGCCGAATCCCCTTTCTTGGGCCTCAACATCACAGGAGTTTCCTTCCAGCATTGATTTGGGATTTTTTTTCCTGCACTGAATAGGAAACATTGCCATGGTGATGGTGGTAAAGATTGGGCTAGTTGGATGTTATCCAGCAACATGAGACTTTTTACAGCAGCTAAAATGTACTTCAGGATCCCTCACTGTTTCCAATGGCCACATACAGCGCCTTGAAAAAGTATTCATACCCCTTGAAATGTTCAACATTTTGTCATGTTACAACCAAAAACGTAAATGTATTTTATTGGGATTTTATGTGATAGACCAACACAAAGTGGCTCATAATTGTGAAGTGGAAGGGAAATGATAAATGGTTTTCAAATTTTTTTTACAAATAAATATGTCAAAAGTGTGGCCCCCTTTACTCTGATACCCCTAAATAAAATAAAATAGTGGAACCAATTGCCCATACCTCCCAACTTTTTGAGATGGGAATGAGGGACACCTATCAGCAAAAGTATGCAGGCATAGGACACACCCCCTTACAGGAGAATTGTAAAAAAAAAACAAGATTGGTTAAACCCACAAGTGCTTTTTTTACCACTAATATTCCTTTATATTGGCTTTTGTCATTTGTGACTGCAGCAATTTAGAAATTAGATGAAAGGGAACTTTTTAATGGATAAAAAGTTCATTTTATATACAACTATATAGATCAGACCAAAATGAGGGACAAATGAGGAGGAATGAGGGACAGAGGGACATTGCTCGAAATCAGGGACAGTCCCTCGAAATCAGGAGCTAGACAGTTGGGAGCTATGAATTGCCTTCAGAAGTCACCCAATTCGTAGATATAGTCCACCTGTGTGTGATTTAATCTCCATATAAATACAGCTGTTCTGTGAAGCCCTGGGAGATTTGTTAGATAACCTTACTGAACACACAGCATCATGAAGGCCAAGGAACACACCAGACAGGTCAGGGATAAAGTTGTGGAGAAGTATAAAGCAGGGTTAGGTTATAAAAAAATCTCCCAAGCTTTGAACATCTCACGGAGCTCTGTTCAATCCATCATCCGAAAATGGAAAGAGCATGGTACAACTGCAAACCTACCAAGACATGGCCGTCCACCTAAACTGACCAGCCGGGCAAGGAGAGCATTCATCAGAGAAGAGCCAAGAGGTCCATGGTAACTCTGGAGGAGCTGCAGAGATCCACAGCTCAGGTGGGAGAATCTCTCCACAGGACAACTATTAGTCGTGTTCTCCACAAATCTGCCCTTTATGGAAGAGTGACAAGAAGAAAGTCATAAGAAGTCCAGTTTGCAGTTTGTGAGAAGCCATGTGGAGGACACAGCAAACATGTGGAAGAAGGTGATCTGGTCGGATGAGAACAAAATGTAACCTTTTGTGCCTAAATGCAAAACGCACATCACCCTGAAAACACCATCCCCAAACATGGTGGTGGCAGCATGATGTTGTGGAGATGCTTTTGTTCAGCAGGGACAGAGAAGCTGGTCAGAGTTGATGGGAAGATGGATGAAGCCAAATACAGGACAATCTTAGAAGAAAACCTGTTATGCCGCGTACACACGCTCAGATTTTCCGAAGGAAAATGTTCGATGGGAGCTATTTGTCGGATATTCTGACCGTGTGTAGGCTCCATTGGACATTTTCCATTGAAATTTCCGACACAAAATTTGAGATCTGGATCTCAAATTTTACGACAACAAAATCTGTTGTTGGAAATTCCGATTGTGTGTACACAATTCCGAAGCACAAAGTTCTATGCATGCTCGGAATCAAGCAGAAGAGCCGCACTGGCTATTGAACTTCAATTTTCTCGGCTCGTCGTACCTCACCGCGTTCTTGACGTTCGGAATTTCCGACAACATTGTGTGACCGTGTGTATGCAAGACAAGTTTGAGCCAACATCCGTCGGAAAAAATCCCATGGATTTTGTTGTCGGAATGTCCGATCAATGTCCGATCGTGTGTACGCGGCATTAGAGTTTGCAAAAGACTTGAGACTGGGGCGGAGGTTCACCTTCCAGCAGAACAATGACCCTAAACACACAGCCAGAGCTATAATGGAATGGTTTCAATCAAAGCATATTCATGTGTTAGAATGGCCCAGTCACAGTCCAGACCTAAATCCAATTGAAAATCTGTGGCAAGACTTGAAAATTGCTGTTCACAGACGCTCTCCATCCAATCTGACAGAGCTTGAGATATTTTGCAAAGAAGAATGGGCAAAAAATCTATTCTTTAAATGTGCAAAGCTGGTAGAGACATCCCTAAAAAGACTTGCAGCTGTAATTGCAGTGAAAGGCGGTTCTACAAAGTATTGACTCCGGGGGGCGCCATACAAATGTACACCAGACTTTTCACATATTTATTTGTAAAAGGTTTTGAAAAACATTTATCATTTTCCTTCGACTTCACAATTATGTGCCACTTTGCGTTGGTCTATCGCACAAAATCCCAATAAAATACATTTACGTTTTTGGTTGTAACATGACAAAATATTGAAAATTTCGTACGAATACTTTTTCAAAGCACTGGGCTGCAGATTTATCTGGTTTAAAGGACAACAATTCTTATGTTCTACTCGGAGCTGCACAACTTTTCCTCCAAAAAAGTTCACTTCATGCTGCACTTGCATGCCGCAGCCCTTCCATTCCTAAGGGAAAGCCATACTCTGAGTGACCACTTGGAGCCACCAAGAATCCGTGGCGTATTTTGGTTTTGCGCTGCTCTAGGCAAGACTAAAATCGGGTGCCCGCCCCCATCTAAATTTGTCCCACCCCAGCCGCGGTATACCGTTTTTGTCTCAGGGTCTGATGAGGAAGCTGTAGCCATTCACAGTGAACAGCTGCAGCTTCTTCTTAAGACCCTGAGACATGATTCCTCCAAGTGCAACATGTGTACTCAATGGGGCAGAGGAGGGGGTCAGCGGGACATAGGACAGGGTCAGCGGGCACAGGATGAGGCGGCACTGGTGGGCACTGAGGAGGAGACATTAATGAAGCTGCACTGATATGCGGCACTGATGGGCACTGATAGGCAGCACTGCTGGGCACTGAGAGGTGGCACTGATAGGCGCTCACTGATATGTAGCACTGATAGGTGGGACTGTTGAGGAGGCACTGATTGGCAGCACTGATGGGCACTGATTGGGAGCACTGATGGGCACTGATAGGCAGCACTGCTGGGCACTGTTGGGGCTGCACTGATCATCAGGACACTGATGATCAGTGCCCTGATTATCAGTGTAGATGTCCCCTTGCACATTGGCCGGTTATGTGACAGCGCGAGGAAAAGAATGCTGATAACCGGCAAGTGTATTTACATTGTGATCAGCTGTGATTGGACACAGCTGATCACATGGTAAAGAGCCGCTGTGATTTGGCTCTTTACTTTACTTACCGAAGGACACAGCGATCAAAGAGCACGCTGGGTGTGCGCCACAGCGGGCACGCAGGGGGGCGCGGTTCTGGGAGGATGTCAATAGACGCCCTCCCAGAACTGGATGCCCACACTGTAGCCGTACTGTACACCTTGTTTGCCTTGAGGTAGATACGCCCCTGCCATAAATAAGGCTTTCCCATAGGAATGAATGGGGAACAACAGCACATACATCGTACAAAGCAGCCAAGTTTGCTGCATCAGGGCTCTAGGTAAGTATGCATTGATTAAAGCATTGGCTTTATCTGATTTTGTTTATTTAGGACTGTATCCATATTAACAATGATATAGGCAACTTAAAGAGGAACTGCAGTCTGCTCACATAATTTGTAATAAAAACATCTTTGCCATTCTGAAGCTTCCCTCTAACAACTTTGCGTATTATTTTATATACACTGGGATTCTGTACTTGCCAAATATGCTGCAGAAATCTCCCTCCACTGAGTCTGGCTGCAGCCATTTTAACTGTGGGCAGCTGAAGCTGCTGCCAGTTCACTTCCTTTATTTACACAGACACACAGAGGCACACCTCCAGCTCTGCAGCTCTCATTGGCCCTCTTATGACTCACCCCCCCTCCCTTCCTGGTAAACTCTCACGAGTATGAGAGTGAGAGAGAGCTGCGCATGATGTCATAAGCCTAGGATAATGACCAGACAAGAAACAGGAAGTGGGCTCTATAATGTATTTACTGGCAGAAAAAAAATGTTTTACTATCCAAAGTTAAAACAACAAGGGCAGAAGATTTAATAATTGGAAAGATGAAAAAATGACTGAAGGTCCACTTCAAGGGTTTTTTTTACACTTAAAGCGGAGGTCCACCCTAAAAAAAAAATTGCATTAAAATGCTCCTAAAAATGTGAAAAAAAAAAATAGAAAAAAAAAAAAATTTTACTTACCAGAAGTGGCTGTTGCTAGGCAGATTGTCCTAATCTGCCACTTCCTACACCACGGTGATCTTCAGTTTTCTCCTCCTCGCGTTGTCTTCTGGGGAAGGTGGCGCGGTGTGTTCTGGGAACTGTGTGTGTCCCAGAACACATCGCGTCCCATTCACAAAGCGCCACACGACTCGCACATGCGCAGTAGGAAACGGGCAATGAAGCTGCAAGGCTCCACTGCCTGTTTCCCTTACTTCTAATGGAGGCGCCAGGACCCGATCCGATGGACGAATTGGTCTCGGGCGGCCGATTTCACCCTGAACAGGTAAGTGTGCTTATTAAAAGTCAGCAGCTATGGTGTTTGTAGCTGCTGACGTTTAACATTTTTATTTTATTTAACCGGACCTCCTCTTTAACCACCTCAATACTGGGCATTTTCGCCCCCTTCCTGCCCAAGCCATTTTTCAGCTTTCAGCGCTGTCGCACTTTGAATGACAATTGCGCAGTCATACAACACTGTACTCAAATGAAATTGTTATCATTTTTCCCCTACAAATAGAGCTTTCTTTTGGTGGTATTTGATCACCTCTGCGGTTTTTATTTTTTGCGCTATAAACAAAAGAAGAGTGACAAGTTTTAAAAAAAACACAATCATTTTTACCTTTTGCGATAATAAATATCCATTTTTTTTTTCTTTAAAACAAATTTTTTCTCAGTTTAGGCCGATATGTATTCTTGTACATATTTTTGGTAAAAAAAAAATCACAATAAGCCTATATAGATTGGTTTGCGCAAAAGTTATAGCGTCTACAAAATAGGGGATAGTTTTATAACATTTTAATTTTAAAAATTTTTTTTACTAGTAATGGCGGCGATCTGCAATTTTTATCGTGACTATCGGCGATATTGCGGCGGACACATCGGACACTTTTGACACATATTTGGGACCATTCACATTTATACAGCGATCCATGCTATAAAAATGCATTGATTACTGTATAAATGTGATAGGCAGTGAAGGGGTTAACACTAGGTGGTGATTGAGGGGTTAACTGTGTTGCTAGGGAGTGATTCTAACTGTAGGGGGGCGGGGACTCACTAGGGGAGGAGACCGATCGGTGTTCCGCTGTACTGGGAACATACCATCGGTCTCCTCTCCTCTGACAGGACCGTGGATCTGTGTGTTTACACACACAGATCCACGGTCCTGCTGTGTCACCGGTAATCACGAGTGCCCGGCGGATATCGCGGCCACCGGGCACGCGCACCGGGTGCCTAGTGACACACGCGTGATCGCCGGCGGCGGCGCGCGCGCGCCCCCTGGCGGCCTAGGAAAGCGAGGACGTCATATGACGCCCACCCGCAACGAGAGCTGCGCCGCCTGGCCGTCAATTGACGGCCGGCGGTCGGCAGGCGGTTAAAGTGGAGTTCCACCCCAAAAAAAAAAAAAATAGTAAAGTGCTTAAAAAAAATTAAAAAAAAAACATTTGGAGAAATTTTTTTTTTTACTCACCTCTAAATGCCTGTTGCTAGGGGGTCCCTCGTAGTCTGCCTCCTTCGGTGCCTGGGCTCCTAACGTCACTTCCCTCGGCGCAGGAAGGGAGATCACCTCTACACCCTCCCTCTTGTCAATCATCTGGGACACGTGACCGGTCCCAGATGATTGCAGGGCCAGTGACGGCGCGCGGCGCGGCTCGCGCATGCGCAGTGGGTGCCCGGCTGTGAAGCCACAGCCGGGCGCCCCCAGTTAAAATGCCGGTGCCGCCGAGCGGAGGGGGGACGAGCGGGGCTTCTATCCCCCCGCATCGCTGGACCCAGGGACAGGTAAGTGTCCGATTAAAAGTCAGCAGCTGCAGTATTTGTAGCTGCTGACTTAAAATTTTTTTTTTTTTTTTAATGGGAACCCCGCTTTAAGCGCAGATGTGTTTTATATTTTCATACAAATGGCTAATTGACTGTCGTAAACGTAACTTAGCAAAGTCTAGAAAGGCAGAGACTTTTAATACAGCACTATTGTACATAGTCATTAAAAACTGGAACGGTTTACAGCAAATACACAACCTGGTATTTTTTTTTTTTAACTACTGGAACCAAAATCTATTCATATTTTATAAACCCTGTTATGATAAAAAAAATCACATTCATAAAAAACAATTACATGGATGTATGAAAAAATAACCATTGCTTAGATATCAAACATATCTATATTATGAGGGGTAGAAGGAGGGTGGGACACATTAGGGGAGATTTACTAAAACTGGAACGTGCAAAGTCTAGTGCAGCTCTGCATAGAAACCAATCAGCTTCCAGGTTTTATTGTCAAAGCCTAATTCAACAAGCTGAAGTTAGAAGCCGATTGGCTACCATGCACAGCTGCGTCAGATTTTAAATGCCCCAGTTTTAGTAAATCTCCCCCATTATGTCTTCTAAGCGATATATATGCATTGGATTTGTATCATGTTTGATGTTTAATAAATCATAATTTCTTTCCATTCAATAATGTTGATTGTCAGATTATAAAACCATGTCATATAGAAAAAATGATATCATTCATATTCTCTTTGAAACCTGTATAATAGAAACAAAGTCTGCATAGCGTGCTATCTCCTCTTCAGACCTCAGGGCCACTACTTCCAAGTATGTAGCCTGTTCTGCTTGTATCATTTTGGTTACTTTGTAAAGCAAGAAAGCAGAAACCCCTGTAGGCCATTAATGTTCTTTTACTGAACAAGAATGCTGTACATACAAACTACTTACAATTGTAGGAAAACAATACAAGATACACAGACTATTAAAAATATGCATAAAACACATGCACACTATCTAACCTTCCTAGCAAAAGAACATTACCAATGGTTTGTATGCAATAGAGATACACTAAAAATTCACTTAGCTTGGGTTATAGTTCACAGTTTCTTTAACATACAAGACTTGAGTGATTGCAAGAAACCGTGATTTAGGGTCATCTCCAGGTGAATTTCCTTCTTTGGTCTTATGATGTCCCCTCTGGCTTTCCTTCTACCCAGGTCTTCTTATAGAGTTTCTTCCTTTTACCCAGGTCTTCTTCTTATGGAGTTTCTTCTTTCTACCCAGGTCTTCTTACGGAGTTTCTTCCTTCTACCCAGGTCTTCCTCCTCTTATGGGGCCTCTTCTTTCTACCCTGGTCTTCTTATGGAGTTTCTTCCTTCTACCCAGGTCTTCCTATTTTTTGGAGCCTCTTCCTGCTACCTAGGTCTTCTTATGGAGTTTCTTCCTTCTACCCAGGTCTTCTTCTTATGGAGCCTCTTCCTTCTATCCAGGTCTTCTTATGGAGTTTACTTCCTTCTACCTAGGTCTTCTTATGGACTTTCTTCCTTCTACCCAGGTCTTCTTCTTATGGAGCCTCTTCCTTCTATCCAGGTCTTCTTATGGAGTTTACTTCCTTCTACCCAGGTCTTCTTCTTCTTATAGAGCCTCTTCCTTCTACCCAGGTCTTCTTCTTATGGAGTTTCTTCTTTCTACCTAGGTCTTCTTACGGAGTTTCTTCCTTCTACCCAGGTCTTCCTCCTCTTATGGGGCCTCTTCTTTCTACCCTGGTCTTTTTATAGAGTTTCTTCCTTCTACCCAGGTCTTCCTATTTTTTGGAGCCTCTTCCTGCTACCTAGGTCTTCTTATGGACTTTCTTCCTTCTACCCAGGTCTTCTTCTTATGGAGCCTCTTCCTTCTATCCAGGTCTTCTTATGGAGTTTTCTTCCTTCTACCCAGGTCTTCTTTTTCTTATGGAACCTCTTCCTTCTACCCAGGTCCTCTTCTTCTTATGGAGCCTCTTCTTCCAGACTCCTCTCCTATGTTCAACACATGGCTGCGTTACCTCATTTTCTGCCTTCACCTACTTCCTGCCAACATCACCACCTGTTTATCTAGCCTTTGTGAACCAGTTAATCAGGTTAGTTAATATTTGAATAGAGGAGGTCCAGCTTCTGAATTCTAGATGGTAGCTAAAATGTATTAATCCAGAGCCGATCCGCCCTATACGCTCACTAAGCAACCTGCTTAGGGCCCCGCAAATTACTCGAGGCCCCGCCTCTCCCTCGTGTCATAAAGCATCAATTAATATTAACAACATGCAGTGGTGGAACTTTAGGGGTCGCTGCAGTCGCATTTGCGACTGGGCCCTTCCCTTATTCCGCTGTGGGGGGCCCCCAAGACCCAGCATCCCCCCTGCACCTCTGGCTGGCCTTTTAGAGTGCAGTGGGGAGGGGTTGGAGGAGGTGGAAGGCGGCGATCGGCAGTTCTATGGTGCCTGTGTGGGCGGCGGGATCTCCCTGGGGCTTGTAGTACTCTCTTGAGTTTCAGTGTATACAGTGGAGAGGAGAAGGGAGGGGCCTCTGACCAGGGCAGGTATCAGTTTCACTTTCACTCTGCTTGAACACTGTTGCTGATACCCGGGTCAGAGGCCCCTCCCCTGTCCGCTGTATACATTCGGAGATAGAACTACAAGCCCCAGGGAGATCCCCCTGCCTGTGGACACCATAGGGCTGCCGATCACCTCCTCCCACCTCCACCAGCCAGGTACTGGGGAACCTCTGCATGGGGGGAGTCAGCTGTTTGGGGACCCTGATATAAGAGGGGGGGCTTTCTGGGGACACTAATGTAAGGAAGGGGCCCTTTGGGGACACTGATATAAGAGGGGGGCCTCTGGGGACACTAATGTAAGGATGGGGCCCTCTGGGGACACTGATGTAAGAGGGGGGCCTCTGGGGACACTAATGTAAGAGGGGGGGCTCTCTGGGGACACTAATGTAAGGACGGGGCCCTCTGGGGACACTGATGTAAGAGAGAGCCCTCTGGGGACACTGATGTAAGAGGGGGCCCTATGGGGACACTAATGTAAGAGGGGGGGCTCTCTGGGGACCCTGTATAAGGAGGGGCTCTCTAGGGACCCTGTATAAGGAGGGGCTCTCTGGGAACACTAATGTAAGAGGGAAGGCTCTCTGGGGACACTAATGTAAGGGGAGGCTTTCTTGGGACCCTGGTGTAAGGGGGGGCTCTCTGGGGACCCTGGTGTAAGGGGGGGGCTTTCTGGGGACCCTGGTGTAAGGGGGGCTCTCTGAGGACCCTGAAGGAAGGTGGATTGTATTGGGAGCACTGAAGTGTCAGGTATGACTGTGTGGCAATGGCAAATGGTTTACATAGCTCACGGCATCACGGGTCAGGTAGAGAGCCCCTTAGCAGAATTTTGCTTAGGCCCCCAGGGAGGTCAGGATCGGCACTGTATTAATCCATACATTTATACTATAAAAACAATCACTAAAATATCTATGGCAACACATAGCCCAGTACATCCAGGTATGGGGCACATGTCGTCAGCCTAATACAGTGCTTCTTGTCCAAGTGGCATATTTCTAGGTCCATGCACTGCCATGTGGGGTTGGGGAAATTTGTTTAGGCCTGTGCATGTTTCTCTGTATGTCACACTTACATATGTATTTCTGGGGCTCCAGTAACAGATTCTAATACCAAGTAAGTGTCCCTAAAGCACAAGTCCCCCCACCCCCCTAAGTACAGAATGCTATGTTTAATGCTTTCCTTCCTCCCAATGGCAGGGATCTTCACTAGATGGCCCTGCCTTCCTCCGCACAGCCTTTCTTCATGCCAAGATCCTATTCATACCTATAGGAGAGCCGCATTGCAAATACATGCTGAATACAACTCATTCATAGGAATGAATGGGGTTATAGCACCCACAGCAAGAAAAGGAACCAACAGAGCCACATGGAAAAGATTGCTGGGATTTTGAGAAAAGCAAGTATTTAATAGGGCAATCTGCACTCAGGTGGGTGGGGGGATTTATATAAGGACTAGGGATGAGCTTCGAGTTCGAGTCGAACTCATGTTCGACTCGAACATTGGCTGTTCGCAAGTTCACCGAACAGCGAACAATTTGGGGTGTTCGCGGCAAATTCGAATGCCGCGGAACACCCTTTAAAAGTCTATAGGAGAAATCAAAAGTGCTAATTTTAAAGGCTAATATGCAAGTTATTGTCATAAAAAGTGTTTGGGGACCTGGGTCCTGCCCCAGGGGACATGGATCAATGCAAAAAAAAGTTTTAAAAACGGCCGTTTTTTCAGGAGCAGTGATTTTAATAATACTTTAAGTCAATCAATAAAAGTGTAATATCCCTTTAAATTTCGTACCTGGGGGGTGTCTATAGTGTGCCTGTAAAGGGGCGCATGTTTCCTGTGTTTAGAACAGTCTGACAGCAAAATGACATTTTGAAGGAAAAAACTCATTTAAAACTACCCGCGGCTATTGCATTGCCGACAATACACATAGAAGTTCATTGATAAAAACGGCATGGGAATTCCCCAAAGGGGAACCCCGAACCAAAATTTAAAAAAAAAATGACGTGGGGGTCCCCCTAAATTCCATACCAGGCCCTTCAGGTCTGGTATGGATATTAAGGGGAACCCCGGCCAAAATTTAAAAAAAAAAATGACGTGGGGTTCCCCCTAAATTCCATACCAGACCCTTCAGGTCTGGTATGGATTTTAAGGGGAACCCCGCGCCAAAAAAAAAAAAAAAAAACGGCGTGGGGTCCCCCCAAAAATCCATACCAGACCCTTATCCGAGCACGCAACCTGGCAGGCCGCAGGAAAAGAGGGGGGGACGAGAGTGCGGCCCCCCCTCCCTCCTGAACCGTACCAGGCCACATGCCCTCAACATTGGGAGGGTGCTTTGGGGTAGCCCCCCAAAACACCTTGTCCCCATGTTGATGAGGACAAGGGCCTCATCCCCACAACCCTGGCCGGTGGTTGTGGGGGTCTGCGGGCGGGGGGCTTATCGGAATCTGGAAGCCCCCTTTAACAAGGTGACCCCCAGATCCCGGCCCCCCCCCTGTGTATTTCACGAAAAAAGTGTCAAAAATGTTAAAAATGACAAGAGACAATTTTTGACAATTCCTTTATTTAAATGCTTCTTCTTTCTTCTATCTTGCTTCATCTTCTGGTTCTTCTGGCTCTTCTGGTTCTTCTGGTTCTTCCTCCGGCGTTCTCGTCCAGCATCTCCTCCGCGGCGTCTTCTGTCTTCTTCTCCTCGGGCCGCTCCGCACCCATGGCATGGGGGGGAGGCTCCCGCTCTTCTCTTCTTCTCTTCTTCTTTTCTTCTTTTCTTCTTTTCTTCTCTTCTTCTCTTCTTCTTCATTTTCTTCTCCGGGCCGCTCCGCAATCCATGCTGGCATGGAGGGAGGCTCCCGCTGTGTGACGGCGCTCCTCGTCTGACAGTTCTTAAATAACGGGGGGGGGGCGGGGCCACCCGGTGACCCCGCCCCCCTCTGACGCACGGTGACTTGACGGGACTTCCCTGTGGCATTCCCCGTGACGTCACAGGGAAGTCCCGTCAAGTCACCGTGCGTCAGAGGGGGGCGGGGTCACCGGGTGGCCCCGCCCCCCCGTTATTTAAGAACTGTCAGACGAGGAGCGCCGTCACACAGCGGGAGCCTCCCTCCATGCCAGCATGGATTGCGGAGCGGCCCGGAGAAGAAAATGAAGAAGAGAAGAAGAGAAGAAAAGAAGAAAAGAAGAAGAGAAGAAGAGAAGAAGAGAAGAGCGGGAGCCTCCCCCCCATGCCATGGGTGCGGAGCGGCCCGAGGAGAAGAAGACAGAAGACGCCGCGGAGGAGATGCTGGACGAGAACGCCGGAGGAAGAACCAGAAGAACCAAAAGAGCCAGAAGAACCAGAAGATGAAGCAAGATAGAAGAAAGAAGAAGCATTTAAATAAAGGAATTGTCAAAAACTGTCTCTTGTCATTTTTAACATTTTTGACACTTTTTTCGTGAAATGGTAGGGGTACTTATGTACCCCCTTACCATTTCACACAGGGGGGGGGCCGGGATCTGGGGGTCACCTTGTTAAAGGGGGCTTCCAGATTCCGATAAGCCCCCCGCCCGCAGACCCCCACAACCACCGGCCAGGGTTGTGGGGATGAGGCCCTTGTCCTCATCAACATGGGGACAAGGTGTTTTGGGGGGCTACCCCAAAGCACCCTCCCAATGTTGAGGGCATGTGGCCTGGTACGGTTCAGGAGGGAGGGGGGGCCGCACTCTCGTCCCCCCCTCTTTTCCTGCGGCCTGCCAGGTTGCGTGCTCGGATAAGGGTCTGGTATGGATTTTTGGGGGGACCCCACGCCGTTTTTTTTTTTTTTTTTGGCGCGGGGTTCCCCTTAAAATCCATACCAGACCTGAAGGGTCTGGTATGGAATTTAGGGGGAACCCCACGTCATTTTTTTTTAAAAATTTTGTCCGGGGTTCCCCTTAATATCCATACCAGACCTGAAGGGCCTGGTATGGAATTTAGGGGGACCCCCACGTCATTTTTTTTTTTAAATTTTGGTTCGGGGTTCCCCTTTGGGGAATTCCCATGCCGTTTTTATCAATGAACTTCTATGTGTATTGTCGGCAATGCAATAGCCGCGGGTAGTTTTAAATGAGTTTTTTCCTTCAAAATGTCATTTTGCTGTCAGACTGTTCTAAACACAGGAAACATGCGCCCCTTTACAGGCATACTATAGACACCCCCCAGGTACGAAATTTAAAGGGATATTACACTTTTATTGTTTGACTTTAAGCATTATTAAAATCACTGCTCCTGAAAAAACGGCCGTTTTTAAAACTTTTTTTTGCATTGATCCATGTCCCCTGGAGCAGGACCCAGGTCCCCAAACATTTTTTATGACAATAACTTGCATATAAGCCTTGAAAATTAGCACTTTTGATTATTCATGTTCGTGTCCCATAGACTTTAACGGTGTTCGCATGTTCGAACGAACTTTTTTCCTGTTCGCATGTTCTGGTGCGAACCGAACAGGGGGGTGTTCGGCTCATCCCTAATAAGGACACATTTACTAACAGGAACCTTGACCTTTAAGGTAAGGCAAGCAGGCTTCATTTTATGGTTGTCATCTATAGAGTTATTCCAAGGAAAGACCATCTCTTGCCTATAGTCAGCTTTACTAAAAGAAGTCTATAGTGGCTGCCAAAATACCAACAGGAAAGGGAGAGAGCTGTACATTGACCCTGAAGACATTACAAATTTCACTGAAATTAAATTTTCAGAACTCCACATTGACTGCAATGTATGTTCTGGTTTAGGGTTTCTGGCCCTTTAGTTTCTACTATACGGACAATATGGGTTATGATGAGGTTGTCTTCTCCAGGTCATCTATGGTGGACAGTACTGGAAGACCTTGGAGCAGAGATGTAAAGATGCAACAGAGTTCCTTCTAATGCCGCGTACACACGATCACACATTCCGACAACAAAATACGTGTTTTTTTTTCCAACGGATGTTGGCTCAAACTTGTCTTGCATACACATGGTCACACAAATCTTGTCAAAAATTCCAAACGTCAAGAACACAGTGACGTACAACGCGTACGACGAGCCGAGAAAAATGAAGTTCAATAGCCAGTGCGGCTCTTCTGCTTGATTCCGAGCATGCATGGAATTTTGTGCGTCGGAATTGTGTACACACGATCGGAATTTCCGACAATGGATTTTGTTGTCGGAAAATTTGAGACCCAGATCTCAAATTTTGTTTGTCGGAAATTCCGATGGAAAATGTCCGATGGAGCCTACACACAGTCGGAATTTCCGACAACAAGCGCTCCCATTGAACATTCGTTGTCGGAAAATCCGATCGTGTGTACGCAGCATAATAGTCTTTTATATAATTTGACATTAATCATAGAACACTTGCTGCCCAGATAGCAAGCAGTTGAGCTGCATGTTTGAAAATGACTCGCTTAAGCTATTGCTAGACTTGCCAGGCTTCGCAAATTTGTTGCGCAATTGCAGCAAGTCCTCATTGCATGACTCCAGATGAACTTTCTTTGCACACATTCTGCAAGTCTTCTCCTAGTTCTGGTTCATTTATATTGTGCAATAGTCATCCCACCACAGGGGGTCACTGTGGCTGAATTTTCATGCTGTAGACTCGCCACTGCAATTTCGCTCTTGCTAAAGACTTGCCACGCAAATTTGCTACAAATTGGAAAAGTGTCACCTAGAACTTGTACTTAAAGTGGAGTTCCACCCACTTTTACAACTCTTCATCATCCCTCACTAAACTGTGCACTGTAAACAAATTGGATATTTTTTAATTTTTTTTCTCAGCACCTACTGTATATCTGCTGTATTCATTTTTCACTTCCTCCTCCCTGGCCGTGGCCCATCGCATCATTTCCTGTTTGCAATGCCTTTTGGGAAGGGGTGGCAACTTCCTCTGAAACTGCCGTTGCTATGGAAACCTGACCTGAAACCTATTACACTGCTAGGGCTGCACTGAGCATGTGCGAGATCTGCAAGGATGAGATCCAGGAAGAAATACAGTCTGGCTTCAGATGCCCACATAAGATGGCCACGGCCTGCTGTAAGTTTATAAAATAACAAACTACTGCTATAAACTAACAAAACAGACCTTAGTTTACAGACTAACTTTACTAGAATACATTAAGCTTGTGTATTATAGGGGTATTTTTATTTAAAAAGTATAATTTCGGCCGGAACATCACTTTAAAATGCTCTGCAAGTGTACAACTTGCCAGTGAAAATGTGCAGCAAGTCAACAGACTTACAATTCAACACTGCCACAAATTTGTGGCAAGTTATCCTTGCTATCTGGGTGGGAGCATCCTAGTGTGATCTTCAGAGGAAACTATGGTTTGGTTGATCTTGGATCCTATATCTTCTCTGTACAGAACCCATATTTGCCTTACTAACGCTATCACAGCAGGAATGTCATTGTACAGACACTGGAGCCTGGGGAAGGAGGGGGAACATGGAAATTACTAAGAAGAAGAATATTGCATCTCTCTAATTATGAATTATTCTCTTCTTATATTTGCATTCCAGTTAGTAATTAGCTCACTGCTGACCAGTTTTATTACATTAAATGGCACTTGTATTACAATAGGTAGTCTATGTAAGTGTATATCTGAAAAAGAGGTAATAATTATTATTTTAGTGTAGGCACCATGGTCAGGATGGCACAACATTTCATGGTAACCTCACAGCTCGTGTTCAGGCACTGCTAAGGGGCCACGATTTTAGCCTAAATGTTAAATATCACAGTGTTACTGCAAATACAATATCTTGGGCTTGGTGACCATTGACTTCTTTTTATCTGTTGTCTGGAATAACCTTTTAAAGTTGAACCCCAGTCATCTGAATAAAATCCACCTTGTATTGGGGTTCCTCCCCCATTGTACGGGGTAATTGTTCTTTTTTGTCTCATGGGTAAGGAATAAAGTCCAGTACTTACCTTATTCATCACTCTAGCAGGCTTCCTCTCCTGATCTATGACTGGGTTGCAAAACAATCCATTTCAACACTCAACTGAAAGTGAGGGTGCCGAGGGCCTACCCCCATACCAAGAGCATCAAAGGGCGCAGAAGAGCGCCAGCTGCTGGGAGAGCGAGGAATAATGTAAGTGTTTCACCTTATTCATTACCCACTGGACAAAACAAGCAATTACCCTTGCAGTGCTTGGGGTGGGGGTTTCTCAGCTGACTGCAGCTTTAATAAAAACACCAAACTATTTGGGGAGAGGGTCATTTTTCTTTTCATATTCAATTTTTTCCCTTTTCTTCTATTACAGGGCACAATGGTCTAGTAGCGGTAAGTTTTAATCCTGAAGTGCTTTGAAATGTTCATTTTAGCTTAATCAGATGTTGAGCTGCTTATACATGACGGATTGGCTGTAGGACATTCAGAGAAATATTTGCTAAATTTGCAAAAATTATTCTAAAACACTGATCATCCACCATTTTTCCCCCAGTGCTGCAAAGATTAAAAAAGAAAAAAGCTGAAAGATCTTGGATATTTAGACAATATAAACAAAATACAGTTTTGTGACTGATAATAATATACATATTATGTATGTATATAAACATGCAGAGTGGGGGTCGTTTACTATTGATCCTGCAGTCTCGGAAAATAACACCCCCCAAATTAAGGCCAATTAGGACTTCAACTCTCAGAAACTGGGCGCTAATGCAAATGGAAAGCAGCAATATTGCCGGAGAACATGCCTGTCAGATCACATATGCGGGAATAGTGGAAGTCAATGGGGCTCGAACCTGCAAAATCCAAAGTTCTCACTGAAGGCTTATATGCAAGTTTGTTGCCATAAAAAGTGTATGAGGACCCGGGTCCTGTCCCGGGGGACATGGATCAATTGCAAAACAATGTTTTTAAAACGGACGTTTTTTCAGGAGCAGTGATTTTAATAATGCTTAAAGTGAAACAATAAAAATTAAAAATTCCTTTAACCACTTGCTTACAGGGCACTTAAACCCCCCTCCTATCCAGACCAATTTTCAGCTTTCAGTGCTGACGTACTTTGAATGACAATTGCGCGGTCATACACCACTGTACCCATATGAAATTTTTATAATTTTTTCACCACAAATAGAGCTTTCTTTTGGTGGTATTTGATCACCTCTGCAGTTTTTACTTTTTGTTAAAAAAAAATGTAAAAAACTGCATTTTTAAAAAAAAAAATTTTTAATTTTTTTATATTTTGTTATAAAAAATTCAAAACAGGTAATTTTTCTCCTTCATTGATGTACGCTGATGAGGCGGCAGTGATGGGCACTGATAGGTGGCAGTGATGGGCACTGATCAGTTACACTGATAGGCAGCACTTCTGGGTGGCACTGATTGGCACTACTGGTGGGCATTGATAGCTGGCACTTGTGGGCATTGATAGGTGGCACTTGTGGGCACTGATAGGTGGCACTGTGGGCACTGTTAGGTGGCACTGTGGGCACTGTTAGGTGGCACTATTAGGTGGCACTGATGAGGCATACGTGCCTCTTCCACTTCGGGAACGATGTCCCTCACATCTGAGCCGGTGATCGGCTTTTTTTTCTACTCATGCTGTCAGCGTGAGTAGAAAAAAAAACGATTACCGATCTTTTGTTTACATCATGTGATCAGCTGTCATTGGCTGACAGCTGATTACATGGTAAGGGGCCGGGACCGCCCCCTTCCTTAGATCGGTGATCACCCGAGTCTCAGTGACTCGGTGATCACAGCACCCTGCAAGGCACGCGCGGAGCGCGTGCACAGGGGAGGCCGTCATGTGACGGCCTCCCGGGAAATCAGGTCCGCGCTGTGGCCGTCATTCGGCCATAGCGCGGATGCCAAGTGGTTAAATATCGTGCCTGGGGGGTTTCCTTAGTATGCCTGTAAAGTAGTGCATCTTTCTCATGTTTATTACTGTACCACAGCAAAATGACATTTCTAAAGGAAAAAAAGTTAATTTAAAATTGCTCGCGTCTGTAATGAATTGCCAGTTCCCGGCAATATAGAATAAAAATCAAAGAAATAAACAGTGTAGGTTCCTTCCACCAATCCATACCTGATCCTTTGAGTCTGGTATAAATATTAAGGGGAACTCCATGCCAAAATTTGAAAAAAAAAATGGCGTAGGGGCCCCCCCAAAATCCATACCAGACCCTTATCTGAGCACGCAACCTGGCAGCTCAGGAAAGGAGGGGGACGAGCTAGAGCCCCCACTCCTGAACCATACCAGGCCACCGGCCCTCAACACGGGGAGGGTGCTTTGGGATCCCCCCAAAACACCTTGTCCCCATGTTGATTGGGACAAGGGCCTCATCCCTATCAACTTTGTGGGAACAGTTTGGGGACGGCTCCTTCCTGTTCCAACATAACTGTGCACCAGTGCACAAAGCAAGGTCCATAAAGACATAGATGAGCGAGTTTGGGATGGAAGAACTTGACTGGCATGCACAGAGTCCTGACCCCACCCCGATAGAACACATTTAGGCTGAATTAGAGCAGAGACTGCTAGCCAGGCTTTCCCATCCAACATCAGTGCCTGGCCTCACAAATGCACTTCTGGAAGAATGGTCAAACATTCCCATAGACACACTAAACCTTGTGGACAGTCTTCCTAGCCTTCCCAGAAGCTGTTCTTAGCTGCAAAGGGTGGGCCAAATCAATTTTATAACCCTATGGAATAAGACTGGGCTGCCATTAAGGCTACATAGTGTATCTGGCAAGATATACTATGGTGGTGGAACCCTCCTACACATAAATACTACATTTAGACATAACTAGACATGAAGTGGCATGTTTGGGATTTGAACCCAGACGCTCTGCAGAAGTTCTAACCTCTAAGCCACAGAGCTGCCAACATGTGAAAACCTCCTACATATAAATACACATAACTACACATAAATACTGCATTTCTTTGGACATACAGGGGATGGAATTACATTACTAAAGAGTTATTCTTCTTGATTTATTCTGTGATATTTGGTGGTTCTTTGTGGGTGAGTGTAGAATAGTGATATTACCCTCAAATTTTTGGGAATTACATTTTGATTTCTGATGTTGGTACACATATCACATTTTTGGGCTCTAATTATGATTATTTGGAAATAATAAAAAGCACAAAAAATTGTGACTCATTTTAAATTAGCATCAGCAATTGTTTGTGGTTTGTAAAGACACCTGTGTGAGTTTGGGGTAAAGATTGTAGTGAGATGGAGAGTAACAAGTGAAAGTGACAGAGAAAAATATATTTTACCAAAACATCAAAACATTCCACATTCTTAAAAACAAAATATTTTAAGTAGAAGCAACAATGTTGCAAAGGAAAATTTATTTCAGAGAAAGATACATTTCATCTCAACATTAAAAGGATTTATTTGTGAAAGTTACAATTGTTCCATTAGAATCAATGGCTAAAACTTGCATTGGACTATAATAGCGCCGATTTTCACTCTCAAAAAATGCTCTTTAACACAGCGCTCCTTCTGGTATTTACTATATTGCCCTGTAAAAAAGACATTGGAGCTAAAATGAGAGCTATTTACAAGTCTGAGCATGCTCAGTTGTGTTGGCACCTAGACGGGGAATTTATCTCCTCTCAGACTTTTAAAGATATTTCAGTGTAGAAATCACTTTTTCACACAGTTTAAAAGCAGATTATCTTTAAATAATATACTGCACATTTCAGTACCATTTAGGCAATTATATCATGTTCTAAACATTATTTCCATGTGCACTACTCCAGGTTTTAGCAGAGTAAGGGTTTGGGCGCTATTTGGTTTCAGGGAACTATAGTAAATTCGATTTTAGGAGTATTTTTTTACCAGTGCTATAGTGAATACCGTTTTAGCGCTAATTTGCGGTAGTTAGTGCTAATTAGCGCCGCGGTTCTATAGAAAATGACCCCCGGTGTGTCCTGATCCTATTTTATGCATTTAATAGGCGGCTTATCTGCAGAAATCTGGACTGAGTGTTGTGGTTCTTGAAAGAAGACATGTGATTGGAGGAGCCGCGGTGACAGAAGAGATCATTCCAGGTAGATTACCATGTAGACACTCTGTAATCTAATTCTAATTACCAATACAGGACCAGCAGTACGTCTCCTCTATAGACTGTTGTCTTGTTTTTTCTAGGTTTTAAATTCTCCAGAGCGTCATATCTGCTCAGCCTCCTGAGACCGCAGATTTATAAAGACCTGGAGCTGAAGGTAAGGAGTCTCTCTGTACAGAAATATGGGAGCTACCAGCCATTGCTGACTTAATTCTGAAGGTGCAAGCTCTGGGGTTGTCATCATGGCCTCACTCCTTAATGAGCCATACTCCTCTCTGGTTGCACGTTCCTCTCTGGTTGTACCCTCCTCTCTGGATGCATACTCCTCTCTTTTTACATTCTTCTCTCTGGTTACATGCTCATTTCTGGTTGCATACTCCTCTCTGGTTGCCTGTTCCTCTCTGGCTGCATGCTCGTCTCTGCTCTGGTTGCATGATCCTCTCTGAATGCATACTCATATCTGGTTGTATACTTCTCTCTGAATGCATGCTCCTCTCTGGTTACGTACTCCTCTCTGGTTACATGCTCCTCTCTGGTTACATGCTCCTCTCTGGCTGCATTCTCCCCTGGTAACATGCTCCTCTCTGGTTACGTACTCCTCTCTGATTACATGCTCCTCTCTGGTTACATGCTCCTCTCTGGCGGCATTCTCCCCTTTGGTTACACGCTCCTGTCTGGTTGTATGCTTCTCTCTGGTTGCATTCTCTTTGGTTGCATCCTCCTGTCTGGCTGCATTCTCCTCTTTGGTTACATGCTCCTTTCTGTTTGCATGCTCCTCTTTGGTTAAATTTCCCTCTCTGGTTGCATGCTTCTCTCACATAGTTCCCAGCTGTCCCTGATTTCGAGGGACTGTTCCTGATTTCGAGGGACTGTCCCTGATTTGGAACAAAGTCCCTCTGTCCCTCATTCCTCCTCATTTGTCCCTCATTTTGGTCTGATCAATAAAGTTGTATATAAAATGTACTGGCTATCTTTCAAAAAGAGTTTCCCAGTGATAAACCTTTCATCTAATTAGTAACCTAATTAATTTGTAATCTAATTTCTAACCTTTAATCTGCATTTGTAAATTTCAAAAGCCAGTATACAGAAATAGTAGTGGTTAAAAAAAACACTTGTGGGTTCAACTAATATTTTTTTTGTATAGTTCTTCTTTAGGGGTCGTGGCGGGGGGTGTGTCCTATGCCTACATACCTTTGCAAATAGGTGTCCCTCGTTCCTCGATCTCAAAAAGTTGTGAGGTATGCTCTCGGGTTACATGCTTCTTTCTGGTTACATACTCCCCTCTGATTACATGCTCCTCTTGTTACATGAAGAGATGAAGAGTTATTGTATTCTTGTACTTGTTGCAATAGGGATCATGATTAAATGCGCTGACTTTCCTTCTGTCACACACCCCCCCCCCCCACATGGTGTTTGGTTGTTGTTTTATGTTACATGGTTACATAGTTAGTCTGGTTGAAAAAAGACACAATTCCAATTAGTTCAACCAATAGGCTGGGAAAAAAAATCATACAGTGCCATATACACAATTCTTTACCCACAATTGATCTAGAGCAGTGGTTGTCAACTCCGGTCCTCAGGACCCACTAACAGGCCAGGTTTGCAAGATAACTGAAATACATCGCAGGTGATATAATTTGCTGCTCAGTGATTGCAGTATTCTAGTCTGTATCTCCCCCAAGGTAATACTTAAAATCTGGCCTATTAGTGGGTCCTGAGGACAAGAATTGAGAACCACTGATCTAAAGGAAGGCAAAAAACCCCAATAAAGTATGATCCAATTTGCTACAGCAGGGGAAAAAAATCCTTCCTGATCCCCCAAGAGGCAATTGGATATTCCCTGGATGAACTTTACCTATAAATGTCAGTACCCATTCATATTATGTAGATTTAGGAAATAATCCAGGCTTTTTTTTAAATCAATCTACTGATGCCTCTTATCAGTTTGGTTGCCCTTCCCTGCACTTCTCTGAAGCCCAAAACTGAACTGCGTATTCCAGATGAGGTCTTACCAATGATTCGTACAGATGATATCTCTCTCTCTCTGCTATCCATACCTCTCTTGATACAAGAAAGGATTTTGCTCATTTTGGACACCGCAGCTTGGCATTGCATGCTATTATTAAGCTCATGATCTACCAAAACACCCAGGTCCTTCTCCACCATTGAGTCCTCAAGTTGTACTCCCCCTAGTATGTATGATGGATGCATTTTCTTGGCCCCAAGTGCATAACTTCATATTTTTCAACATTACATCTCATCTATCACATAGTTTCCCAATTAAACACTGCATGTTGTTTAACATACACCTATAATACCAATATACCTGTATATGTCAATATAAAAAATGAGCAATTATTAAACTTTGTCATTAATAACACAGAAATTTGCCTTCTCTCGCATTGTGATATTCATGGTTATGACTACATCTCATAGTTTATGCATCTCATTACTTTATAAAATATTAACAACATGTATTAATGTATATACTTTGTAACATGTACTTTCTATTATTGTTTTATTTTTCCAGAGGCATGGGTTAAAAATTTACTTTCGAGATCCTTATTCATTTACTCCATTGTTGGAGAGTGTGGATGGACGTCCACCAAGGTCTCTTCTTCTATGGGCGGATATGGTGAAGAACCAGCAGCAGATTGCTCAGTTTTCTAAGAAAGATTCCGAGGTAAGTGGCGTATTAGGTGAGAGGGGTAGGAGGTAAGTGGGGTGTGTCCTTATGGTGTACCGTGGATTGTAAATTAATAGCTTCGTATAACAGAACAATGTGCTGAGGTTTTTTCACTTCTACACAATGGCAGATCTGTATCCATCACAGCTGATGGTGCCAACATAAGCAAGCTATAAAGGTTTAATTATCCCATTAGTGGCTCACTAAGTCTTTAGCCTTTACATTTCTATAGAATGTGGTGATTGTGCAGCTTGCCATGGACCTCCTCCTGTCAGAACGTTTATGGAAAAAAAATATATATATTTTATCATTTTTAATTTTGGACAATAGGAGACTTCTAACCACGCTAAGAGACATGGGCCCTATTAAAAAAAAATTTTCCCAATATCATTTTTATTGGATCCCAGAAAGGCCAAAGCCAAGTAATAACAACAACAATATATAAAAACAGTGAAAACTGCAATGATGTAAAGTACAACTAATCTGACAAATAGACAAAGAGATCCCCGGTAGGTCCCGTAAAGGAAAGCCCCAGATAAATTCCTCAATTTATATTTATATTGTTTGTCATAGCATTAACAAAAATGTATCAGTAATGGGGCGTACACACGGTCGGACTTTTCAGCTACAAAAGTCCGACAGCCTGTCCAACAGACTTTCGACGGACTTTCGACGGACTTGCGGCGGACTTTCTAACGAACAGACTTGCCTACACACGATCACACAAAAGTCCGTCGAATTCTTACGTGATGACGTACACCGGACTAAAATAAGGAAGTTGATAGCCAGTAGCCAATAGCTGCCCTAGCGTGGGTTTTTGTCCGTC
The DNA here is from genome assembly GCF_042186555.1 of Aquarana catesbeiana. Classification (NCBI taxonomy): domain Eukaryota; kingdom Metazoa; phylum Chordata; class Amphibia; order Anura; family Ranidae; genus Aquarana; species Aquarana catesbeiana. Next base: position 16,790,174 of record NC_133331.1, read on the forward strand.
AGACTAGCATACAGACGAGCGGATTTTTCGACCGGACTCGAGTCCGTCGGAAAGATTTGAAGCATGTTTCAAATCTAAAGTCCGTCGGATTTGAGGCTGAAAAAGTCCGTTGAAAGTCCGGAGAAGCCCACACACGATCGGATTACCAGCCAGCTTTAGTCCGTCAGCGTCCGTTGGACTTTTGTAGACGAAAAGTCCGACCGTGTGTACGCGGCATAAGATGTGAGGCTGCCCAATCCCATTTTCCGTTTTCTAGAAAGAGGAGTAAAAAAAAGTAGATAGTTCGGGAAAGAAAGGAGGGGGAAAGTAAAAAAAGAAAAAGGCAATGGAGGGGGAGGGGAGGGGAGGGAGGAGGGCAAAAGGTCTGTAAATGGAAGGTTACCTTGGTCAGCCTAGATGACTTGTGGTGGCACTTATGGGCTGAAAAGGGCCTTACCCTCTTCAGAAAGGACAAAGAAATTCCAGAGCCCCCAGGTTTTAGAATACTTCTGGCCCTATTAACAGTTAACCAGACCAAGGGAAAGATACTGCCGGAGGTGTTAGATCAACAAACTTGCTTACAGAACAAATTCTCTGGACAATGGGATTTCTGTTATCCGCACACACACCTGAAGCTTAGGTAGAGGTCCTCTTATTACTCTGAAACTGGGCTGAATTTACAAACGAACCATGTGATTTGACCAGCCTGAATGGGGGGGACTTCTTGTATAGGGAAAAGTCCACGTATTGTGTCAATTGTGAACAAAACAATTAACAAGCCTTGAACACAACAAACATAGCCCACTGTTATAGGGGGAGAAAAATAATATATATTACTTTCTATTTCCTAGAACAATCTAGCCTCGTCTATTCAGCAGCTTGCCATTGTCTCAGTGCTGGGAAAATAAGCAATCCCTCCTAAAAGAAATGAACTGCTTGTGATCTACTATTCCCTAGCTAAATTGTCCCACTGGTGGTCTCAGTGGAAGAAATGGTGTCCTATCATTGGCATCAGTGGGAGAAGTAGTGCCCCACGGGCAACGGTCTGCATCTGGCCCGTGGGCCGCAGTTTGGAGACCACTGCTGTAAGGCAATAGGATATTTCCTGGATCAACAATCTCTGGTGTTAATACTTATAAATATTATTATCCAATTATATTCATGGTATTTAGAAATACATTAAAGTGGATGTAAACCCGAATTTTTTTTTTTATGCCATAATATAGAGTATAAGATTTCCTATCATTTGAGCCCAGTCTTGCCACGAAGAGTTAATCCATCTCTGAGCAATCCTCTTTTATTGCTCAGTGAGATAAATCTTGACAAACAGAGAAAAACTTTGTCAAATCCTCCCCCTTGCTGTGAGTGACAGGTGATTTACATATCTCGTGCACTAGCCTAAGACATGCATTATTTTTTTAATTCCCTCCCCCACTCCTTTCTTCAGCAGCTCTGCAAGGATTGGCTGTTCCACACCTCAGCATGATTGGGCATGCTGAAGTCATGTGGTTACTTTCCTGTCTTTTCACTGGATGTTAGAGATCATAGCAGAAGTTCAGTGTAAGAAATACACAGGAGAAAATGCATATTGACAAGGGGAGTGTAGAGATGGGCGGAGTGTCTACTGACATCATGACTCCACCCACCGAGCTCCAGACAAAAGACCCGCCCACAAAATCTGCAGTTTTTTGGGTCTCATAACAGACAGAGGGGAGACATTTAACAGGTAAAGATACATGCAGGAGACATGTATATCCTTATAGATAACCCCTATGGCAGGAGTTTAGAAAGGATGACATTGGGTTTACATCCACTTGAAGGTTTTAAAAGTGAGCTGGATAGACCAGGTTCTCGAGGGAGTCTGTGCCTTGTTTTCAGGGCTCTTACAGTAGAGAGATTATAGGGGTTGATTTACTAAAGGCAAATAGACTGTGCACGCTGCAAGTGCAGTTGCTCCAGAGCTTAACAAATGAGGTAAAGCTTCACTTTGTAAAGAATACCCAATCACAAGCCAGGAAAATAAAAAATAACTACATTTTTGCTTGCACGTGATTGGATGATGGAAGTCAGCAGAGCTTCCCCTCATTTACTAAGTTTTGGAGCAACTGCAATTGTAAAGTGCACAGTCTCTTTGCCTTTTGTAAATCAATTCTTGAATATCTTTTCCTCCAGACATGAAGAGTCCCCCCTTATCCTCTTCAATGACCTTAAGGTGAATAACTTTTAATGGTGTCAGTGGAAGAAATAGTGTCCCATTGTTGGTGTCATTAGGAGGAATAGTGCCCCATCGTTGGCATCAGTGGGAGAAATAGTGCCCCATCATTGGTGTCAGTGGAAGGAATAGTGCCTCATCATTGGTGTCAGTGGAAGGAATGGTGTTCCATCATTGGTGTCAATGGAAGAAAAAGTGTCCCATTGTTGGTGTCAGTTGGAGGAATAGTGCCCCATCATTGGTGTTAGTGGGATGAATAGTTCCCCAGCATTGGTGTTACTGGGATGAATAGTGCCCCATTATTGGTGTCAGTCGAAGGAATGGTGTTTCATCATTAGTGTCAATGGGAGAAAAAGTGTCCCATTGTTGGTGTCAGTGGGAGGAATAGTGTTCCATCATTGGTGTCAGTGGGAGGAATAGTGCCCCATCATTGGTGTAAGTGGGAGGAATAGTGCCCCATCATTGGTGTAAGTGGGAGGAATGGTGTTCCATCATTGGTGTCAGTGGGAGGAATGGTGTTCCTTCATTGGTGTCAGTGGGAGGAATGGTGTTCCTTCATACAGTGTTAATGGGAGAAATAGTGTCACATTGTTGGTGTCAGTGGGAGGAATAGTGCCCCATCATTAGTGCCAGTGGGAGGAATGGTGCCCCATCATTAGTGCCAGTGGGAGGAATAGTGTCCCAATTACATTGCAAAGAATACCCAATCACAGCAAGGAAAATGAAAACAAAACAACATTTGGGAGAAGAAATCAGATTCTTCTAGCTTATACATTTGCAGTCTAGTTGGATCAATTTGATGCAACCGAACTGAAGATAATACAGAACGTAGAAGGGTAGTTAAAGTGCAGACTACTGATGACTTCCCCCGTATTTCACTTGACATTTATTGAGAAACTTTTTAGTGAGAAACTCAGTATTACCATTATCTGTATGTTTGATGGACATGAAGTTCCCCTTTTTGAAAGTTTGAACCCAAGAAAGCTCAACCACAGCTCCGCCATATATATATAAACATATATATTATACCCTTGTTTACAAATGACCAAAATTTGTTGTTAACAATAATATAGGATTTTGATATGAGCCCTTACTGGTAGCTTGCTTCCTTTTTTTTTTTCTTTCTCCATAGGCATACCCAAAATATTTGGACTTTATGGATCGCTTGGTGTCAGCAATAGATCCTCTTCTTGATGCTCCTCCAGTAGACATGGCAGCCATAACTCAGGGGTCACTACTAGAGAGAGTGAAATCACTTAGATCTCTACAACCTTTAATCAAAGCAGGTGATTGCTACTCTATACTTCCGTAGGAATGTCGTAAGTTTTTACTTTCCATTTTATTTCAGATGATAGTTGGCAGAAGATGCAGAAAATAATTCCTGGTGTGATTGGCACAGTATACTACCTTTTGTTTTTTTAGGCTAATAGTAGTTGTTTATCATATTCTGAGAAAGATTTTCAGAGATAATATATTAAATGAATACCAATTTATTGGTAACCTTGACACTTCTCCCTCTTCTATCTTCACATGCCAGGAATTACACTGGGGAGTCAGTTTCCTAAGTATTACGAAGTTCTTACTGGTCCGGTATCCAAGGTAACCAACTTTTTTTTTTATTGTAAAAGTTTGCAAACAAGAAACTTGGGGTTTGTAAGAAGATTACTTGTTTAATTGTAGTGTGAAAGGAAGGAAACCGATCCCCGCTATGGTCAACGATTGAGACGCTTGTTGTATTCTGTTTCAGATCAAAAATACACTGAGCGTGAAGTCATCGTAGAGTTATTAATGTACATGAAGGTCATTGCAGGGAGCAAATGCAACCACATAACTGCACTGTACACGACTACTATTTCCTATCATATGCCAAAAGGCATCTTCATTTTCATGACTATTGGGTTACATTGCCACCTCTAGGTATATGAGCACTAGCCAAAAATTGTCAGGCTTCCCTGCACAGGCATAACCCCCCCTGGCACAGTTCATTCCCAGTTTTAAGGGATGTCATGATAGATGTACCTGTGAAGTCTCAAGATTTTTTCCTGTGGGCATTTGCATGTTGCCTTGTGTGCTCTGCTCATTCGGGCACTCCTCTAGGAAGAGGAGGAAGTGCTTTTTTTTTTTTTCAAATATTTTATTTAAGCTGAAAAAAAGGCAATTTTATATCACCAAGTCATTAATACAAAAAATAATGGTACATTAATCCACATAGTATAGATGTATCAACTGTGAGTGCAAAATGAGCATTTAGAAAGTCAATAAATCAGCAAAATAAACTCTTTGATGAGAGAAGTACCAAACTCTTAAGCAAACCCAAATGGTCTCCAGGTAATGGCCATTTGGGGGAACATATGGGATTACCCAATCCATTTCTCTTTTTTTACACTTAGCGTGAAGAAGAATACAGACCAGCAGGAGAGAGGGAAAGAAAAAAGAGAGATAGAAAAAGAAAAGAGAGGAGTCGGAGGAAAAAAAAAAAAGGGGGGGCGAATGAATCAGAAGCCCAAGCGGTTGCCTAATGCCCCGTACACACGGTCGGACTTTGTTCGGACATTCCGACAACAAAATCCTAGGATTTTTTCCGACGGATGTTGGCTCAAACTTGTCTTGCATACACACGGTCACACAAAGTTGTTGGAAAATCTGATCGTTCTAAACGCGGTGACGTAAAACACGTACGTCGGGACTATAAACGGGGCAGTGGCCAATAGCTTTCATCCCTTTATTTATTCTGAGCATGCGTGGCACTTTGTGCGTCGGATTTGTGTACACACGATCGGAATTTGCGACAATGGATTTTGTTGTCGGAAAATTTTATATCCTGCTCTCAAACTTTGTGGGTCGGAAAATCCGATGGAAAATGTGTGATGGAGCCCACACACGGTCGGAATTTCCCACAACAAGGTCCTATCACACATTTTCCGTAGGAAAATCCAACCGTGTGTACGGGGCATTACAGTAGGTTTATATTCAGAAAAGAGCTGCCCCATCTTCAGAACAGATGGACATATTCTCTACGTTTGAGAATACTTTTTATGTTTGTGTTGTGCTGTGAGGATTAAGTCCTCCATTGTATTTATTTCCTCTACTTTGTGGAGCCAGAGACCAGTAATCAGTGATTATGTACTTTTCCAGTTATGGGGGGCACAGGATTTGGTTGCATTCAGGAGATGACGCATGGTTTTTTATATATTTTTGTTGGAATGCTCGAGATATGTAATAAGAAGAAGGCTGGATCGTAAGAAACCTCATATTCAGTGAACTTTTAACAAACTCTACAGACTTCTTTCCAAAAGTATTTGAATTTAGGGCAGGATCAAAATATATGGAGTAGCGTTCTCCCTCCTGGCATCTCCAACACCGATCAGTGGAATTGGGAAAGAATTTAAGTAGGTAGGGGGAAATGCTTTATCTTGATACGATCTGAGGCCCAGAGGTACAGTACCCAGTTGTGACAAACCCATCCGGGACAGAAGCTTTTGGAGGAGTCCATAGACTAGCCTTCTACCCACTAATTATGGCCCATGGAGGAGACTGGGATTTTTTTTTGCTTCTCCTGGTCAGAGCATGGAGGAGAGCCAGATCCTGAAACCCTTTGACTGGCCAGGAGTATCCACCGGGATTATGCAGCCAGGAAGTCCCCAGAACAGTGTTGTGTCTGCGGGAACATTGTATCGGACATGTTGTGCAGACGTACCTTCACCAGCCGGGATATGGAACTTTCTTGGGCGTAATTCTTATCTTGCCCTGGCTTGTACTCGAGAGGTGCATAATACAGCATCCCCCCCCGGTACTGCCAACTTTATACTATTAGCTTTTTATATTATTTCTGCTGAAGATGTGCCAATTGGTAACCTGGATCTGAGCTGGATCTGGTGTAGGACATTTAGAGATGAGTGGTGTAATGTATTTTATGCATCCGGGGCTGTGGAACTGTTTCTGGGCATCCTGGTGGGCACGCCCTGGCTAATTAGGACTTATTGTGGACATGTTTTTCAGCACTTAGACAAGGGAGACAGGGTGGGGAATTCCTATAACTACTAGCCATACTGATAGCTTTAGCTTCCAAGAAGCAGTCCTTTCATCAACCACAAGACTCATGCTGTAAGCCGAAGCCTTCCACTAAGTTCTGCAAAAAGAACTGGATCTCACAGACCTCCAAGCCTGGAGAGAAGTCTTCTTTCCAGTGAAGAGACGTTCTCACTCCTGTGCGTAGGGGACACTTATCCATTTTCACAGGTTAATGGCTCCGCAGTGTGGTGTCGAAAGGCTACAAGCTGGAGCACCAACACTTTTCCCCTCCAAGCTTTTTGCACTCACATGTCTCTTTGGAGCCTCAAAAAACAGCAGTTATCCTTGCAGTACTGGAAAAGTTACTGTTTCAGGGTGTCATCATGCCAACACTCAACATGGCCACACTAATTTGCACAGAAATGCACGCAGACATTGTGTACGGGTGCTTGAGTGTATGCCCGTGTGAATATGCGTGCGCGTGCATCCGCGCAAAGTGTGACAGATCTTGGTGCCCAGTGACCTATTTAAAGCCAGCAGTCTGGTCCACAAGTTGCTGGATGATTGTCAGTCCTCCCCTGTTCCTGTGCTTCTGTGTTGCTGTATTCTGGAATTCTCTGTTGCTGACCTGGCTTGCCCTTGGACCTGTCTTGGTTTCCCCTCTGGCTCTAACCCCGGCTTGTTTCACAGACTTAGCTTATTGCCTGCCACCTGTGTATGACCTCAGTTTGATCTTGCCCATGCTTCTGCTCCTGTTCTTGACTGACCTTGTTTGCGGGATCATTTTTCTCTCTCCTTCCTAAATCTCTTACCTGTTAAGATCCTCCTGTGCATCTAGAGTTACTTCTGTCTTACTGGTACCTCTGCATGGTCAAGACTTCACCTGCTCATCTAGAGTGTCACTGCCCATGGCCAAGTCTCCTTCTGGTGCCTCATCTACTCATATCTTCTGGCAAGTTCACAGCTGGCAACCCATGCTTCTTTGGGCGCAGCACTCCCTGTCTCCACCTTCAGGGGTGCTATGCATTCAGCCGCAAAGGAAGCCCTCTCAATACTTCGGCCTCCGACCAGGTACATGACAATTCTGCAGCTTCATTTCAGTAGTCTGACTCTGTTTACTATGCCTGAGGGTCATCACAGGGCAAAGCTGCTTCTCCATCCACTATTTCTGGGATGATCCATCAATTCATCTCTCAGGCCGATGACCTTAAGGGTTAGGTGCCTCCTTTTCCAGTCTAGACCTATTTAACCAGGAGTGTCAGTGCTTCCTTGGCGATTCAACATTAAGCTTTTATTCTTCATGTTTGTAAGGCTGCTACCTGGTCTTCTGTGCATATATATACTAAGTTCCACCAGGTAGATGTTCACACCTCAAATACAAGTTTTGGGCAGAAGGTCTTGCAGGTGGCTCTCTAATGGGGTTTTCTCTGTTCTGTTTGAGGGGGTTTGTTCTCACCACCACTATTGCTTTGTTGCCCTCCCCTCATGTTTGGTGCTTTGGGACATCCCATATAGTCATGAATATCGAGATGCCCTGTGCCCTGTGATGTACAATTAAGGAAGTAAGATTTTTGGTTTACCTGTAAAATCTTTTTTCATAGTGTACATCACAGGGTACACGACCCTCCCCCCTTGTCTGTTCCTGACCTGGGAGGGGTTATGCCAGGATGGGGAAGCCTATTTTTTGCGGCCAGTGTCTATTCACCTGAAGATGGCAGCATAACCCAATGGACATGAATATGGAGATGCCTTGTGTCCTGTGTGTACTCCAAGAAAAGGATTTTACAGGTGAACAAATTTGATACCTGTAGTTGGCCTTTCCTCTTATTAGGAACAAATATTGTGACTAAAGTATGTATATGTATATTTATGAACCACATGAGTAATTTATTTATACATTTAGTTTTTTGAGCCAACTGATATAGACACTGAATCTTTGCACAGGCAGTGTGAATGTAATTGTGTACTCATTATGTACCACATTATGTCATACATCACTGCAATAGAAGCCTCATTACATTGCTCTACTTTCTAATCCATTGCTATAGAGTAAAATGCTCTTGATGCCTGAAAAGTGAAAACGAATGCAGCCACCACATCTAAGGACCAATAAGCTGCAATATGAGACATTTTTGTTTTTGGGTTTAGATACATCTAAACCAAACTAAAGTGAGCTGTGGGATGCATGCAAGCCCTAACGGTCATGTGCACTCCACGCTAGGTGGCGCTTCTCGATGTGTCTCTCAATAGCCATGTTCATGCACGCACACCTGGCCCATGACGCATTGAGATGTTGGACCATTCACCAAACTTTTTACACACACCTTGTATACCGCGTTTCCCTCAAAAAAAGACTGTGTCTTATATTAATTTCTGCTACAAAAAAACACACTAGGGCTTATTTTCGGGGGATGTCTCCTGTCTTCTCTCCCCCTTTCCCCCTGTCAGCTCAGGAGTCATCATTATGACATTTTTTATCCCAGAAATTAAAAAAAATATGTAATCCTTTTGGAAAAATAATATATAATGTCCAGTTGGTCTCCTTTTGTAACTTTAATGCTGAAGATACCTTATTTACAGCACTGCTGGGTGGTCATATGATCCGCCAGAGCTCTTATTCCCCGCTCCGAGTACTGCCGAGGAAGGGGCCGAGATGCCTACTGACATCAGCCTCGCTCTGAGCACTGCAGAAGGAGGGGCCGCTGACATCAGCCGGGAGGAGAGGAGAAGATCTCCAGCGGGTCACGTGAGCGCCCAGCAGTGCTGTCAATAAGGTATTTTTTCGGCAAGAAAGTTACAAAAGGAGACACAGTGGACATTATATAACATTTTTAAAAAGCCGATTATATATTTTTATATTTTTACATGGACTTTACTAGGGCTTATTTTTAGGGTAGGGCTTATATTGCAGCCCTCCCCGAAAATCAGGCTATGTCTTACTTTTGGGGTAGGGATTATTTTCTTGGGAAACAAGGTATTATCTTTTAAGCTGCTGATGTTCTTTTTACTTTTTCACTTGTGAATACGTCAATGTGGTCTACAAACTGGGTGATTGCAAGACGATTCCTCAGCACTCCATGTCTTCTTGAGGATCGATGTTTTTGATCTTGCAGGACTTTTCTTTTATCCTTGTTTAATTTTAGGGTCTAACACTTTAGCACAGGCTTTATGCTATTTTGGTCTTTTGGGACTGGATTTACACATTGATCATTTTTTTTATTTTGTTTCACTATTTTATGTATTATTTCTCATGATATATGTGAATTTATGCATTATGTACACTGGGGTTAGCGCTGCACTGTCCTATATTTTTAGAAATTTAGATCTGAAATGGAAGCGTTTGCTTTTTACGGAAACAGTAAAGAAGAGGCATTTTCATTTCGCAATAGAAGCAGCTTATCCTAGATAATGTACCACCAATCATCTTATTCCAGGATGACCCAATTTCCTAAAATAACACGTAGAATGATGTGGCTTGTCTTCCAGATCCTGGATCGGTGGTTTGAGTCTGAACCTTTGAAAGGTACTCTGGCTGTAGATGCAGTTATTGGTGCAATGGTCGGACCATCTACACCCGGAAGTGGGTATGTCATCTGTATTTGTATGGTTTTATTGTTTATCTACACTTCACTTTCTGATTGGCTGATTGTCACTTATCTGTAGATCTCCACAGTAAGGACTGTTGGTTATCTGTCTGGCTTTAAAATATTACACACCGAGTGGCTGATTCATTCAAAGGAGTGCATGTTACTGGCCACAGAAGTCAGATTTATTTTCTTTAAAGTGATTTTAAAGGCTCTTTTTTTTTCTTTTAAAATAACAAACATGACATACTTAGTGGCCCCGATCCTCGACTTCTGGGGTCCCTCGGCGGCTCTTGCGGCTCCTCCTCACTTCAGATAACCCCCTAGGAGAAGCGCCCTGCCAGGGGGTTACCTTGCGAGAGCGCTCCCGAGTCCAGCATTTGCGTCCAAAGATACGAATGCCGGACTCGGCCCCACCCCCTGGTGCCCACGTCATTGGATCTGATTAACGGCAACGGGGGCCAATGGCTGCGCTGCTATCAATCTATCCAATCAAGACCTGGGACCCCATGCAGAGAGGGACAGCGCGTCTCCGGCATGAAAATTACGGGGTTCGGGTAAGTAAAACAGGGGGGACTGGGGGGCCGGTGACTGCCAGAAGTTTTTTCACTTTAATGCATAGGATGCATTAAGGTGAAAAAATATGAGGGTTCACAACCCCTTTAATGTTTCCATAGTTGAGCACTGTACATAATACTATATTATTTGCACTTTCCAGACAACCTTTAGGGTATACCCCCTTCTTCTAAGGACCAAGTGGTACTGACATTAGGCCCACAGGCCCAAAGGCCCACATTCAGTCCATTATCTCTTGGGCCAAACAGAATTATCATTTGTAGTTCAAAGGTTTTCCTTTCCTGAGTACCTATTTAATTCCCTTTAAGAACCAAAACAGTCATGTCTTCTATAGAATGGTCTGATTCCCGATCCTGCAATATTGAAGGTTACTTTTGTGTGTGTGGCACAGTTTGCAGAGTTTGTTGCATGGTTTTGTTCCCTTGTTTGTGTCCCTGTAATCAGAATGAAGTTTCCAGCTGATTAATGTACTGTATGTCTAAGGTCGGGTGGTTGTCTGTAGGCCAGCATTGGGGATTGTTGGTAATGATATATTTTTTTCATTGGTTCATCCTTTGCTGAGATAAGTTGCAGCTTTTTAATTATCTTTCTCATACCTGCTAGTGCTGAATTGTATGTGATTACTACAGGTACACAATAATTTGTTTTTTTCTTTTTGTATTGTCGAACATTTTTATCTTTGGGCTCCCAAGGCCATGTTTATAGTTGTATTGATGTTTTTTGTTGCTGTCATCTTTCTTATTGAGGGATTCCACTAGTAATCTTAGATGTCTTCTGGGTCAGAACATATGATGTTGATGTGGTATCTTGTGGCCTGGCCACGTATGATGACTTGTGTTGGGGTTGGAAGCTTGAACTGTGGAGAAAGTTGTATCAGTCAATGGGTTTCATGTATTAGGATTGCAGTTTTTCATCCCTGATTGATACTGTGGTGTCTAGGATGTCCACATGTGTTCTTGAATGGTGCCATTTTTAGTTTTCTTTTATTTGAGGCTGAATTGTCAGTATAACTAAAGGCAATACTTGTTTGCTTTTTAGTGTGCCGAGGGATTAGACTCCCTGTCAATTCTTATTGCTGTCTGTGCCCCATTAGGGAAATTCACCTTCTATATTTGTCCTGTTTATCATTATCACTGAAAGTGAACGTAAAACAAAATCCCATATTTTGGGTTGTCCTTAGGAAAGTAATAGAGGGGAAATCTTCCAATGGGGATACTAGTTCTGATGACCTGGGGGTCCCCAAGAGATTCCCTTAATTTGCAGGGATTTCCTCTCACTTCCTGTTTGGCTATGGGACAGGAAGTGAAGGGAAATCTCCCCAGTCCCCAATGGGACACAGATGGCAAAAAAGAAATCTGACAGGAGTTATAACTCTCCCTTACTCTATCCATCTATAAATGAAAAGAATTAATTTTCATAGACTCACCATGAAGGAACATAAGGAAGAGGATTACTTCCCACCTGTGGGACATTCCTTACAACCAGACCAAGAACAAGGGAACCCAACTGTAGTGAGGTCCCGAGCCCCCAGAGGCCTAATGGTGACCTCCAAAGTTAGGGACAGCTGACATCCTTCTGTGTAGATTGGGTTACAAAGCATGGTGGTTGTAATGCAAGGTAGATTGATGGGCTCCAGACACTTCTTGAATGCAAAGACATTTATTGTCTCTTGAACAGAACTGTGGGAGAGAGGGTTGGGGCCAGGACACCCTTTAATAGGTGAAATGTTAATTGGCAGACTCTGAGACTTCTATAGGCAGACAGCCATGCAGGGAAAGGCATCCAGCTAGACACCACATCTGCACGAGTAGGACTGCTGTCTCCTATGGCAACAATCTTGTAACAGTTTCTAACAAAGGTTGCAATGAACTCCTTCACTTCTTCTACAATCTCCCCTTTGTGGAACTTCACTCAGCTGAGCTCCCAGTCTTTCACTAGACTACCAGATCCACGCGTCACTGGATCTCCTGAGCGCTTCCAATCTTCTCACTCAGTATCTTCCTCAAGCGTCACCCCCGCTTCCCTGCTGGTTCCCTAGCTTGGCACTCACAGATACTTCTCAAGCATCACCTCGCTGGCCTGCTTGGTCCCTGGCTTGGCACACAATAATGCTCTGCAAGCGTCACCTCCACTGGCTGGGTCCCTGGCTTGGCACTTGCTGAAGTTTCCCAATTCTTCACCGTCCCCGGTTGGTGAGAATACTGCTCAGGTACTTGCTTCAGGTACTCACAGTGGCCCCTGGTAACAAGGATGGACCCTTAGTGGCGACAGCTTCCCCTCTACCTTCAAACACAGCTGGTTCTCTGGAACCATAACTTCTGGTTGGACCTCGAAGCCACAGTCCCAACCCTATGCTGCTCTTTTGCTTCTGGATAGGCCCTCAGACAGCCTAGCAGCCAGATGTCCCTGGGATAGGCCTAAGGCTTCCGGCCTAGCAGCCCAGGGCAAAATGACACGCGTCCACCCAGACTGACGTCCAGGTGGCACAGAACCCCGATCACCTGACTCCACCCAAATAAATAGGCTTTCCCAGCAGGCCAAGGGACCCAAGAAGATCCCTGCCTGAGACACCCCAATCATTCCTAATCTGTCCTTGCAATGCCCTTGTCTTATCCAATGCCAACAGGTACCTGGCCACCTAGTGGCAGAAGAGAGAAATGCAGCAATTCCAGAATTAGGGTGAAATCAATTGACCTCCTGACAATGGGCCAAGGCAACTATCACTTGGCAAATAAATTTAATAGCAACCCTGCCTAAACATCAGGTTGTTACACAACCATGCAACAACAAACGCTGCAAACTGGACAGCCACCCAACCCATAAAAATGTGTCAGCCACAAAAGTAGCCTTCAAGAGATGGGAAATCCAATCATTGAACTATAAATTATCACTTTTTACCCTGCCCCCCCCCCTCAATTCCATATTTCACTCTTATTATTATCTTCTTATCTGACTTTCTCCTATTATTTTTTTCTCAGAGATTGTCATTCTTAGCATTTATGCTAATCCCTTGTCTATCACTGCTGCTTGGACCTTAGAAAAAGGAGGTTTACCCCAAATACTGCTTCAAACACCTCAATGTTTGTATGAAATGAAATGTGAAACCAGATTGGATGCATTAAGATCTCCATGTTTGAAAAAGGAGGCATATGTTTTTTTTGTTGCCACTTCACAATTTTTCCTCAACTGTTGCACAGTTGCTTATTGGACACATCTCCAGTGAGTTCCCACCAATGACTGTCTTCTGCCATTTTTGGGGGATACCTACCACAAATCTCAGTGTAGAGCTATAAGCTGCTTTGTATATAGTGATTGTCATGTACAGATGGGCTTGTGCTTTCCATTGTATTCGTATTTTGTATAGCTTCAAAATGATTTAGGTGTCGATGGTAAGGGTTTGATGGAATAAAAATGTTCTGGAAAGACTTCTGCAGCTTGTGCTTCCTCTATGACAGCTATGTTTTACTACATCACGTCATGGGAGATATAGAGGGAAGGAAAGGCTCGTGGGGTTATGTAGAAGGAGGAATGGGCATGGTGTCCAACGCAATTGCCAAAGCAGCGACGGAAGCAGGAGCTGAGATTTACACAGAAAAGGTATGTGCATCCAATCTGCTAAAGCTGACCATAGATGGATCGAAATTGGGCTGGTTCAGCAGGGACTGGCAAAATCCATCTATGGCCATTCTAATTCAAGAGACGTTGATCTAATGGTTGGACTGTTGAAAAACTTTCTTTCGATTAGCACATGCAGTCCCCACTGTTAAAATAAAATGGGACAATGCTGAGGATTCCTCCATACACCTGGCTTGTGTGAAAGGGAAAATCCATTGGCTGATCAGAAAAGAATGATCTATCTATGGCCAGCTTAAGACTACGACACAGGAAGAGAGGGATTTTATAAAAAGACCTTTGTGCCCATTTTATGATAACGTAAATACAGATATTGATCTGTTCTCTGTATCAATAAAGCCATTTTATCATTATGGAAACACAGAGATACAAACACTCTTCCCAAGTCTGCCATTTTTTTGTAGTGATAATTCTACTCGAAAATCTGCCTCACTGTTCACAACAATTCAATGGCAGTCTAACATACAACTAAATACATTATCCTTCAAAAAAATAAAAAATACATTCTTCTGTATGACGATCTGAATAACTCCCAAATCGACTTACTATATGATGCAAAAACCTCATAAAGTAAACAAAAAACTTCTTTCACCTTTGTGTCTCACACGCTCCCCCTGGGTTTTAGTAGGACTGCCATGTCAATCGAGAAAACAGTGGGTGGGGCTGGGTGTGGCCAGGTGCTGATTGACAAGCTACAGTTGTAAATCAGCAGTGACAGTGGAAGCAGGCACAGCCTACATGAGGGTGATAACTCTGCCCTGAATTTAAGAGCAGTGCAGCATTGTTGTCACCCCATCAGAGGAAGCTGCATTAAGTGGACTTCACTGGCAGGATCAACAGATATTTGGGGGGGGGGGGGGGGGGGGGGCAAAACTGTAAGTGAAGATGCATTTATAATTAAGTGCTGCAGCACACATTTCTTTAATGGGAGGCATTAGTTCTAAATTAAAGGCCAGCTCCAACCATGTCAGCTTGTAGAAGTAAGAGAAGATGAAGGCTTTTCATTGACTCTAAAAACTTTTTCTATCTTTGGAAGGTAGTAGAGAAGATCTTAGTGGATAACAATGGCAAAGCTTATGGTGTTGTTCTACAAGATGGAACAGAAGTGCACAGCAGGTTGGTCCTGTCCAATGCCTCACCTCATCACACATTTTTAAAACTGACTCCAC
This sequence comes from Aquarana catesbeiana, assembly GCF_042186555.1. Lineage (NCBI taxonomy): Eukaryota > Metazoa > Chordata > Amphibia > Anura > Ranidae > Aquarana > Aquarana catesbeiana. The sequence goes on from NC_133331.1 coordinate 16,805,338, forward strand.
AGGTAGGTACTTTGAAGTATATTTGGAATTTTTTGAGTTTCTAATCTTCTTTCGAGCCTGTGTGCGGTACGCTAAAACAAAACACCATACGTGAACCAAAAAAAGTGCACTTAGGTTATGTCTTATAGTCCCCCCCGAATTGGAAAGACCCCTCCCTGAACCTCCCCGGAGCTTAAGACTCTTGGGGGCAAGGTACACTCAGGTCTACTTAGCTAAAAGGCCAGGCGACCCCCTCTCCTCATAATCAGATGTAACGCTATCGGTAACCAATCCTGGCAAATTTGGCTCCACTGATGCCCAATAGGTACATGTTGTTAAATCAGGTTAGGGAGTCTCTAAAACAAGACATTCAGATGAGATAGTAGAGCCAGATCTTTGTAAAGTATAAGTAGGTACTTTATTCATACACTGCAGTGGAGAGACACAACACAGTTCTCGACAACATAAGCGAGTAAAAGTGAAAGTGTTTCTGACTTACAAACATCAAGTTTAACAATATATAGGTATGAATATGCATAAGGTCTAGGTGTTACACTGGCTGGTGACCCTACCCATAGACTTTAATAGGAAGGTTTCCCAAACATCTTCAATCTCAGGAGATCACCCTATTCAGGTCTATAAGATCTTACTGCACATATATGGCCACTGAGGGAGATTTTGACTAAAGGATGTAAATATCGGGACAAGCCATGGCTGTTCTAACCTGATAAGTTTGTAGATGAGGGGATGTTACTTTTCTGAAAGTCCAGAACATTAGGTGGGTGGGTAAGTGTAGAGTTTTATTCATCCTTTAAAATGACGGGCAGCCCCAGCTACCATTAGGAAAGCTCACAAGACAGGAACAAGCTTCACTTTTACAGGAAGACTCAAGAATATTGAAGACACACTTCACATGAAAGGTAGGAATTTTTTGTAGTTGGCGGATGCGGAGGCACGTGTGGGCGCCATTACAGGAATCCTGGTGTATCCTCCCAGGGCTAGCAGTTTCATCACTGTTGTTGCAATCCCTAGCTGATTGCTTCAGCCAGTCACAATTTCATACAGATATGATTTCTGTTGATTAAAAAGGCGCCTGCATTTAATGCTTTCCGCGTTCTCTTCTACATTTATGCCTGTCTACTTGAAAGTGGGTATGTTAACTTATCTCCTCTCCCTGCGGTCTTCCAATGGCCCCCTGTAAGCACTGGAGGTGACTGTCCTTGTTTTGTGACCAATGACCGCCCATGGGACCCTTTGAGTGGTGTCACGTACCATGGTTAGAGGCCGAAGTGAGAGGGCTTCCCCTTGTGGCTCTTGCCTGAGTAAATCCAAGAGTGGAGACAGGGCACAAAGTAGCACAGGTCATCAGGAAGCAGTAGTCTATGAGCTGTAGTCAGCAGCGACGGAGGCACACCAAAAGAGGACCAAGAATGGAGGTCCCCAGGATGGCACCCAAGAAACTGGACATTGTAAGCTTGGTAAAGAGACTGCGAGGACACTCAGTCAGAGGCAAGTGAAAATACCCATCAAGATCAAGGACATGTTTAGATGGTAAGCCAGGGTCAGCACAGATGGCCAGTAAGGACATAGTCATTAGCCAAGCTATAGTCATATACGATGAGCAGGAGTAAACATAGTCAAACAGCAGGCCAGGCTCTGTACCAGGAAGACAGTGTAGCAAGAGGCAAGCCAAGGTCAAAATCCAGAATCCACAGAGCAAGGTCAGGAGCAAGCCGAGTCAGCAATGGGAGATCAGACAACAAGAGCAGAAATGCAGGAACACAGGTCATGGGAAGCTTAAGAAAGAGGAAGTCTCCATCCCACTAGTGTCTTGTCGCCAACATCCCAATAGTGTTAAAGAAAACAGAATATTCCCCATTTAGGAACGGGACTTTAGGGGCGACAAGACCACCAAAATTAATTGATTAAAAAGCATCATTTTATTGATACAAAAAAAGAAAAACAATACACATGTAAAATAGTGTCTATAACAAAGACACATAAAAAGTACATCATTCACTGTACAACCATATTGTTGATGGATATACAGTATCTCACAAAAGTGTCTTGGCAATCTTCTTACAGCCTGGGCCATCTTTATGTAGAGCAACATTTTTTTTTTTATTCAGATCCTCAGAGAGTTCTTTAGCCATGAGGTTCCATGTTGAAGTTCCAGTGACCAGTATGAGAGAGTGAGAGCGATAACACCAAATTTACAGCACCCGCTCCCCATCTGAGACCTTGTAATACTAACGAGTCACATGACACGGGGGAGGGAAAATGGCTAATTGGGCCCAATTTGGACATTTTCACTTAGGGGTGTACTCACTTTTGTTGCCAGTGGTTTAGACATTAATGGCTGTGTGCAGGGGCGGACTGACCATTCTGGCTCTCCGGCACTGCCCGAGGGCCCCGTGCCACTAAGGGGCCCCATCAAGGTTGCCAGCCTTAATAAAACCAGGGACAGTATGTAAAAATCTGTGTTTTTTTAAAAATCACAAGATTATAGCTGCCCTGCCTCTCCAGTACCTTTTCAGTGCGTGTATGTGTATTCTATGTGTGTATACTGTGTGTGTATATTGTGTGTCTCTGTGTGTATACTGTAATGTGTGTGTGTGTGTGTGTGTATATTGTGTGGCCCCATAATCTATAACCTGGGGGTCCAATAATCTCCTATTGCCTGGGGGCCCCATAATCTCCTATTGCCCGGGGGCCCCATAATCTTCTCCAATTGCCCAGGGGCCCCATAATCTCCTATTGCCCGGGGGCCCCATGAGTTGTCAGTCCGCCCCTGGCTGTGTGTTGAGTTATTTTGAGGGGACAACAAATTTACACTGTTATACAAGCTGTACACTCACTACTTTACATTGTAGCAAAGTGTCATTTCTTCAGTGTTGTCACATGAAAAGATAGAAGAAAATATTTACATAAATGTGAGGGGTGTACTCACTTTTGTGAGATACTGTATATATACTTGTACTGTCTCCAGTGTACCAATGGGAAGCTGAAGAACAACCAGCATTCAGAACACATCAGGGCCTCCTTTAAATAGGCAGCTTGGTGCCATTCTTTGGATTGGGCGTGTGCACCAATCCGCACGGACGTGCCAACATGTCAGTGCACGCTGGTTACTGGCCGGAGTCTGTCTGGGTGTTGGCACATGAGCATAAAACAATAGCTGTATGAGTATTAGCTTCCTGACAAGTGGGTGCAATATACAGGTGCATCTCATAAAATTAGAATACCATCAAAAAGTTAATTTATTTCAGTAATTCAATTCAAAAAGTGAAACTCGTATTTTTATATAGATACGTTACACACACACATAGTGATATATATCGAGCATTTCTTTCTTTTAATTTTGATGATTATGGCTCACAGCTAGTGAAAAAAACAAAATTCAGTATGTCAGAAAATTAGAATATTACATAAAACCAATAAAAAAATAGGATTTGTAATACAGAAATGTTGGCCTACTGAAAAGTCTGTCCATGTACAGTATAGTATGCACTCAATACTTGGCTTTTTTTTGCATAAATTATTCATTAATGTCTTATAGACCCCACATCTCTCCATAAAGAGGACCTGTCATACACTATTCCTATTACAAGGAAGTTTATATTCCTTGTAATAGGAATAAAAGTGATAAAATATTTTTTTAAAGGGAAAGTGTAAAAATCAAAAACTGAAAATAAAATAAACAATAAAAAAAAAAAAAATATAAAGCACCCCCATCCCCGCGAGCTTGAACGCAGAAGCAAACACATACGTACATCGCTTGTGTGAGGTATCGCCGCGAACGCTAGAGCGAGAGCAATAATTCTGTACCAAGACCTCCTCTGTAACTCTAAACAGGTCACCTGTAAAAAAATTGAAAGCGTTGCCTTTGGAGATTTTTGAGTACCAAAGTTTGACGCCATTCCGGGAGCGAGCGCCATTTTCAAGCGTGACATGTTAGGTATCTATTTACTCGGCGTAACATCATCTTTCACATTTTTAAAAAAATTGGGCTAACTTTAGTGTTTTGTTTTTTTTTTTAATTCATAAAACTGTTCTTTTTCCCAAAAAAAAGCGTTTTGAAAAATTGCTGTGCACATACCATGTGACATATAAAGCTGCCATGACTGTCATTTTATTCCCTATGGTGTTAATTTTAGTCTTAGGACTAAAAGGACATTTTAGTTTTAGTCCTGTTTTAGTCTTCTGCAATTGTTTTAGTCGTATTTAGTCGACTCAAATCTCCAGTACATTTCAGTAATTGCAATTTAGTTTTAGTCATAGTCTTTTGACTAAAATGGCTTTTAGTTTTAGTCGTATTTTAGTCATCTCAATTGTTTTTTTTTGTTTTAGTCGTATTTTAGTCGACGAAAATAGTATTCATTTAGTCGACTAAAATGTTTCAGTTGTTTTAGTCGTCTAAATTAACAGTGACTTTCACATGTAGGAGCGAAGTGTCAGAATCGGCCCGGATGGGAAGTAGTTAATCACTCAGCAATAGCCACATTCATCCCGAGTTAGCACAGGTGATTTTTTTTATTATTTTGTTATTTCCTGGATGGAAGACGATGTCCTTTTTTTTTTTATTTGTAGGAGCAATTGTCAGAGGAGTTTATAACAATGATCTCGCAGTTTGACGCCAAATCCCCAGTTACCAAAATAAATGGTAGGTTTGCTGAGCTCAATTACAGCAATCAGCTGATGAAAGAAAATATATTTACATTTTAGTTAATCATCCAACATGGGGATAATGCAGCTGTAAACTCCGGTAAGCAAATCCATTCATAACAATAATGGAAATAGTTTGGCTGATGTGCGATTTCCCCAATACGGGTCTTTTATTTAACCACTTCAATACCAAGCACTTTTACCCCTGTCCTGCCCAGGCCAATTTTCAGCTTTCAGCGCTGTCACACAATTGCGCGGTCGTGCAACACTGTACATATATAATATTTGTATCATTTTTTTCTTTTGGTGGTATTTAATCACCACTGGGTTTTTACCTACACACTTGTAACAATAAATGTCATGAAAAAAAGGCATTAATTGTTTACAACTGTGCTGTGATTGGTCACAGTGATCACATGGTACTGGCAGCGAAAGCGGTACACTGATCAGTCATCGGCTGTGTCCGCTGGACACAGTCATTGACAGATGGCGCCAGCAGCGCGGCTTGTTCCGGGAGGACGTCAAATTGCAATAGGATGGGCGGGAACTGGTTAATTATCGCCGGCATTTATATAGCGCCGCCAACTCCACGTCAGCACGTCCATCACGCGCCATCTTGGGCTCCACGCTGGTTACGGTGGTGTTCGGCCGCTTCCTGCTGCAATACAGGCAACACAGCTTCCACGCGAGGCTGCCACGGCATCGCAACAGTTTTTATATACAAATGCTTGTACCGTTTCGTGAGTTGCCATTTGTCATTTTAATGAAATCATTGATTTCTTATGCTGCACTTATGCCCCGTACACACGGTCGGACATTGATCGGACATTCCGACAACAAAATCCTAGGATTTTTTCCGACGGATGTTGGCTCAAACTTGTCTTGCATACACACGGTCACACATAGTTGTCGGAAAATCCGATCATTCTGAACGCGGTGACGTAAAACACGTACGTCGGGACTATAAACGGGGCAGTAGCCAATAGCTTTCATCTCTTTATTTATTCTGAGCATGCGTGGCACTTTGTGCGTCGGATTTGTGTACACACGATCGGAAATTCCGACAACGGATTTTGTTGTCGGAAAATGTTATAGCCTGCTCTCAAACTTTGTGTGTCGGAAAATCCGATGGAAAATGTGTGATGGAGCCTACACACGGTCGGAATTTCCGACAACAAGGTCCTATCACACATTTTCTGTCGGAAAATCCGACCGTGTGTACGGGGCATAAGTCTGGCACCCCTCTGTTCCTGCTATTGGACATTAATGGAGAAAACTTGAGTTAACTGAGAAGAAGGTGGTTCAGAGTGAAGTCGAGTGAGAACATCGACTATCACCTTGGTGAAGACCTGAAGTGCAGTGGACAAGCCAAAGGGAAGAGCTACAAATTGGTAATGTTGCGTGCCTACAGCAAAACAAAGGAAGCTTCATTACACCAGAAACACTGGGACATGTAAGTAGGCCAGAATGTCCCCCAGGTGGAGGGAAGCGATGACTGACTGGAGAGATTCCATACAAAATTTTTGTACCCAAAGAAAGGCGTTGAGAACCTTTTAGATCTGCAAAACTAAAAATTACGTAAATAAAAAAAGAACTTTTACCTTTCAGGATATAGGGTACTCTTATCTATTGACACATTTTCTTTCATGGGTATCCCCCTCTGGTTTTCCTGGGTTTTTGGTACACATTACTTTCTTGGCAGTGATTGGCTACTACACTGACTTTCTAAACAGTTATGCCGCGTACACACGGTCGGACTTGCCAACGGGATAACCTCCGTCGGCATTTCCGACGGAAAAATTTAGAACATGTTCTATATCTAAGTCCGTCGGAAATTCCCACAGAGAAAGTCCAATGGGGCATACACACGGTCGGAATATCCGATCAAAAGCTCCCATCTGACTTTTTCTGTCTGAAATTCCAACCATGTGTACGCGGCATTAGTATCCTACCAGAACAATGTTGTTTCCCTATGACCACCTAAAGGGACACTCTGCTGTGTTATTAAAATCACTGTGCACCCTCTAGTACTTGTCATGTCTTATGGTGGGACGATGTTCTCCAGCTTCTGGGCACTAGACTCACTCTGATTGTCTGGGCTCTTCTTGGTCCTGATTTAATTCCTCAATTCCTACAAGTACTGGCAGGTTACATTGCTGATAACATGATAATGTGCACATGTACAGTGCCTTGAAAAAGTATTCACACCCCTTGAAATTTTCCACATTTTGTCATGTTACAACCAAAAACGAAAATGTGTTTTATTGGGATTTTATGTGATAGACCAACACAAAGTGGCACATAATTGTGTAGTGGAAGGAAAATGATAAATGGTTTTCAAAATGTTTTACAAATAAATATGTGAAAAGTGTGGGGGGTACATTTGTATAGCGCCCCCCTGAGTCAATCCTTTGTAGGACCACCTTTCTCTGCAATTACAGCTGCAAGTCTTTTTGGGGATGTCTCTACTAGCTTTGCACATCTAGAGAGGGACATTTTTGCCCATTCTTCTTTGCAAAATATCTCAAGCTCTGTCAGATTGGATGGAGAGTGTCTGTGAACAGCAATTTTCAAGTCTTGCCACAGATTCTCAAATGAATTTAGGTCTGGACTGTGACTGGGCCATTCTAACACATGAATATGCTTTGATATAAACCATTCCATTGTAGCTCTGGCTGTATGTTTAGGGTCGTTGTCCTGCTGTAAGGTGAACCTTCACCCCAGTCTCAAGTCTTTTGCAGACATAACAGGTTTTCTTCTAAGATTGCCCTGTATTTGGCTCCATCCATCTTCCCATCAACTCTGACCAGCTTCCCTGTCCCTGCTGAAGAAAAGCATCCCCACATCATGATGCTGTCACCACCATGTTTCACAGTTGGGATGGTGTGTTCAGGGTGATGTGAAGTGTTAGTTTCCCGCCACATATAATGTTTTGCTTTTAGGCCAGAAAGTTCAATTTTAGTCTCAACTGATCAGAGCACCTTCTTCCACATGTTTGCTGTGTCCCCCACATGGCTTCTCACAAACTGCAAACAGGACTTCTTATGACTTTCTTTCACCAATGTCTTTCTTCTTGTCACTCTTCCATAAAGGTCAGATTTGTGGAGAGCACGACTAATAGTTGTCCTGTGGACAGATTCTCCCACCTGAGCTGTGGATCTCTGCAGCTCCCCCAGAGTTACCATGGGCCTCTTGGCTCTTCTCTGATGAATGCTCTCTTTGCCCGGCCGGTCAGTTTAGGTGGACGGCCATGTCTTGGTAGGTTTGCAGTTGTCCCATACTCTTTCCATTTTCAAGGTGATGAATTGAACAGAGCTCCGTGAGATGTTCAAAGCTTGGGGTATTTTTTTATAACCTAACCCTGCTTTATACTTCTCCCCAACTTTATCCCTGACCTGTCTGATGTGTTCCTTGGCCTTCATGATGCTGTTTGTTCACTAAGGTTCTCTAACAAACCTCTGAGGGCTTTACAGACCAGCTGTATTTATGCTGAGATTAAATTACACACAGGTGGACTCTATTTACTAATTAGGTGACTTCTGAAGGCAATTGGTTCCACTAGATTTTATTTAGGGGTATCAGAGTAAAGGGGGCTGAATACAAATGCACGTCACACTTTTCAGATATTTATTCATAAAAAAAAGTTGAAAACCATTTATCATTTTCCTTCCACTTCACAGTTATGTGCCACTTTGTGTTGGCCTATCACATAAAATCCCAATAAAATACATTAACCTTTTTGGTTGTAACATGACAAAATGTGGAAAATTTCAAGGGGTATGAATACTTTTTCAAGTCACTGTATCTGCAATGCTTTCTTCCAAATCCTCCCCGTTTTTTTTTCTGCCCCTCCTACACAGTTCTGCAAGGAAGCTTTCAATAAATCTAAGTAGCCTGTGACAAGTCTTCTCATAAGAGGTATCTACAATAACCGTTGATCTATCGAGAACTCTGTTATGACGTAATAATGAAGTGAACGTTGTGCTTCCCCTACAGTGGCTGTAGATCGGTTACCAAACTTCCTCTCTATGCCGAACACAGCGGATGGTAGACCACTGCCCCACCACCAATGCTCCATCTTCCTGAACACTGAGCGTATGAACCTTCTGGACGAGGCCCATGAAGAGGCCTGTCAGGGAAAACCATCAACAAGGTAACGATGAAGCTCACTGATATCATGTATAGAACTCAGAATGGAAAGTGTCCTCCTAAAACCTTCACCCTTATGGTTTGTTACATCTTTAAATTGCCGATTTTGATAAATCAGCCTGGAGATCAGTACCGGGTAAAAGACATGTACACTGACAAAAAATTTGTTTGTTTTCGTTTCATTAGTTTTTTTTGCTTTTTTCGGAATTCGGAAATTCGAAAATTCGGAAATTCGAAAATCTGAAAAAAAAAAGAAAGAAAATCAGTAAAATTCGAAATAATAACTAACTAATAATAACTAACTATTAAATTATAGGTATTGGAATTTCCTTTCAAATTTGGCTGTTTGTGAACGTAACGAATACAAATTTATCTGAAGTTACGAAGTATCCAAAATAACGAATGCCGCATCTAAACAAATGGAATGGAACAAATGAATAATAAATAATAATAATAAAAAGGTTTTTTTATTTTTATTATTATTATTATTATTATTGTTATTTATTATTATTAGATCGTTACGTTCCATCCTTTTAGATGCGGTATTCGTTATTTCAGATAATTCGTAACTTCGGATAAATTCGTATTCGTTACGTTCACTAACAGCCAAATTTGAAAGGAAAATCCAATACCTATAATTTAATAGATATTGTTAGTTAGTTATTTCAGATTTTTGCATTTTCAGAAATTCGGTCATTTCGGAAATTTGGCAATTTCGGAGATTCGGAAATTTCAGAAATTCGGACATTTCGGAAATGGAAAAATTTGGAAATTCGGAAATAAACGAATTGTAGATGTCTACCGGGTAATATAAAATATTCCTGAGAGTGGAAAGTCTGTGTGCTCCTTATCCTCCTCTGGCTTCTACAATGACTCTGTATTTTATTTTTCTTATTGTTAGTTGTTGTGGTTAATGATAACTACGCTTAATGATTGGGTTCTCAGTGTTACCCCGAAAAGGTCATTTTAATATATGATCTCTTATTTCTATTCTGTTGCATAGTCTTTTATCATATTTCATTATCGGTGCTCAGTCTTCCTTGTTTATACTCTGTATGTACAAGTAGTGTGGGGAGGGTGACAACACTTACACCAATGAAAAGTGCTGTAATGTTTTCAGACTACAGAACTGCCATTGTCAGGACAGGAAGAGGTGGTGGTGTAGTGCCAGCTTCATGGCTATCTACCTGTCTGTCAGTGGCAGTTCAGAGCCAAGGCAATGCTCCTCCTTGGCTCAGGTCACGTGATAGAGCCGAGGAGAGGACTTCCCAAACCCTCAACTATTGTTGCATCTGGTGAAGAGATCTGCAGTTAAGGGGGGTCTGGACTAAAGGGTTAGCCTAGGAGAGGGGTCTGTACTGGAGTTAGGGTTGCCACCTTTGCTTCAAGCCAAACCCGAACACTTTTTTTTTAGTATACATGGATGTAAAACAGGGGGTCTGGTCATTAAAAATGTCTTCCAACCAAGGTCCGAATTGCTCTCTATTTAAAAACATACAAGTAGGCCAATCACATCTATATTTTAAAATAAAACCACATTCCATAAGGTGTCCTCATCAGAGTGCCCCCTGTAAATCAGATGTCCTCATCAGAGTCCCCCCTTAAATCAGATGTCTCAGATGTCCTCATCAGGGTGCCCCCTTAAATCAGGTGTCCTCATCAGAGTCCCCCCTTAAATCAGATGTCCTCATCAGAGTGCCCCCTTAAATCAGGTGTCCTCATTAGAGTGCCCCCCCCCCGTAAATCAGGTGTCCTCGTCGTAGTACTCCCTTACATCAGGTGTCCTCATCAGAGTGCCCCCTTAAATCAGATGTCCTCATCAGGGTGCCCCCCGTAAAACAGATGTCCCCATCAGAGTCCCCCCTTACATCAGGTGTCCTCATCAGAGTCCCCCCCCTTACATCAGGTGTCCTCATCAGAGTCCCCCCCTTACATCAAGTGTCCTCATCAGAGTCCCCCCCCTTATATCAGGTGTCCTCATCAGAGTCCCCCCCTTACATCAGAGTGTCCCCATCAGAGTCCCCCCTTACATCTGGTGTTCCTTCACACATCAGAGCTGCCCTTCCCTCTTGTGCTCACAGATCACTAACTCTGCAAAGGACGCTCCTCTTTCCTCTGAATCAGCTATATAAGCTAACCTACCTTGGTCTCTAAGGGGGGTCGCTGATATAAAGGGACTGATCTAATAGAGGGGAGGTGCTAATTTAAAAGGACTCTGATTTAGTGGAGGTCTGTAAGGGAGGGGTTTTGCTGATATAAGGTGATGCTGATCTAATGGGGGATGCTGACTGCTGATTTAATGGTTGGTTAGCGTCACAGTCCCTTATATCAGTGTCCCCCCTTCCTTAGAGACCTCCATTAGGGGAAGACCCCTTATATCAGCGTCCCCCTGCCCTTTGAGGGAGCCGGAGTTAGGGGCGGAGCTGGGAGGTGGAGCGGCTGCCCACCTAGGGCTAGGAAGATCCCATGTGTGCACAGAGGCAAAAGCGTCATTGGTTGCTAACAACCAATGACTGCAAAGCAGATCACTCGGGCAGAGAGAGGGGGGCACCCGGCGGGGAGGAGGCAGAGATCCACAGTGACAGGACAGATTTACCAAACAGGACTCAAGGTATGTTGTGTCGGGGTTTCAGGTAGAAAGAAACCCGGGCACAAGTTGCAAATTCCGGACTGTACGGGTCAATCCGGTAGGGGTGGCAGCCTTAACTGGGTTGTATATTGAGATCCAAAAAGACAAAATTAAGGTGGCGCTTAGGTAGCGAGGTAAAGCCCAACTAGACCGCTGTGAATGCAGGCAGGGCTAGCTCCAAGTTGCAGCAATGTCAAAGGAAAAGATCCATAAGCCGCACATCATGAAGCAGACCCATGTGCATGAAGTGAGGTGAATGGCAGCCTCAGCCCAGACTCCAGCCTGACCACGCCCCCAATTCAGTTTGCTCCGCCCCTTGGCACCTAAACATGGGGATCATCCCACAATCACCATGATTAAGCTCCAAGGGGCGAAATGTGTATTGAGATGGTCTTTATGGATGGGGTCTAGACTGAAGAGTTTGGCTGGAAAAGGGAACTGTTTTTTTCAGGGGGACCTAATTGGACACTCCATTCACCTCTGTGGAGCGACGGATGTCAGCAGTGACATGTCCGCTGAAATCCATCACTATCCGATCCTTTAAATCCAGACGGATGGAGGTTCTATTCTCCATTCGTCTGGTGCATAGGATGAAAATGCCCAGGCAGTCCATTTTCATCTGATCTCCTCATAGAGGAGAACGGGGCTCTGACAGGTCAATCTCAGCACAGTGAGCGGAGACGGACCAGTCATCTGCCTGCTCAGCGGTGATCAACAGATCGATCCCTGCTGAGCAAGCTGAGTGCGTCAAAACGGATGTGCCCTGTGTGAAAGGGTCCTTATAGTAGAAGGAACTTGCGGCGCCCCCATTCCTACAATATACTCTGTGCTGACCCTTCTGCCCACCCCTTGTCCCGGCCCTGATTAGGGCACATTGGTTAGCAGCACTGATTGATTTGTACCAGAGTCATTATTTCATTGAAACATATCTTCATTGTCACGGTTTCCTTGATGTTGTATCACAATGATGTTGATCCTGTTCTGGCCTCCTCCATTCATGCCGATTTCCAAACACTAAAAGGGAAATGGCTGCAGAACACCCCCATTAATGTAGAGATGCCCCTTCTACACAACAGTGATTTACCTTCTTAGATATGTGTTTGGGTGGAAAAAATGTGACCCGTAAGATTTTTTCCTTTTTCCCTCCACCAACACAGACCTTTCATACGCCATACAAGATCTGGTGGGAAATGTGTTGGGTCCATGTTGGCATGAAATGAGTGGGAGTGTTGAACCCGGCATGTTGAAGGCTGTACAAGTTTTATAAAACGTTCTTGTCTGAAATTGCCATAATAGTCATAGACAATTTTATACTCACTGTATATGAAGTGTATTGCCCCGTACACACGGTCGGATTTTCTGAAGGAAAATGTGTGATAGGACCTTGTTGTCGGAAATTCCGACCGTGTGTAGGCTCCATCACACATTTTCCATCGGATTTTCCGACACACAAAGTTTGAGAGCAGGCTATGAAATTTTCTGACAACAAAATCCGTTGTCGGAAATTCCGATCGTGTGTACACAAATCCGACGCACAAAGTGCCACGCATGCTCAGAATAAATAAAGAGATGAAAGCTATTGGCCACTGCCCCGTTTATAGTCCCCACGTATGTGTTTTACGTCACCGCGTTTAGAACGATCGGATTTTCTGACAACTTTGTGTGACCGTGTGTATGCAAGACAAGTTTGAGCCAACATCCGTCGGAAAAAATCCATGGATTTTTTTGTCGGAATGTCCGAACAAAGTCCGACTGTGTGTACGGGGCATAAGACAAAAACATCTAGGACTCTTTTTTTGGAAGAGTCAGGTTTAATTTTAGACTGCAAGATAGCTGTCAGGGTGCCATCCAGAACCAAGGTGCTCTTATGCCAATACACAGGCCTGGCACTTCCGCCAGTATCCTGCATGGGTGTGTGTCCCGCCACGTGTATGTGCATCCAGTTCTGGAACTGGTACCAAACGTCCTATATAAGGAAGGAACAGAGACAAAAAAGACTGCTGGAAGATCTTCAGCTCGCCCGTGTTCCTTGTTTCTATGTATCCTGCCTTTATCCTGATTTCTTGTTACCGATCCGGCCTGCCTCTGGACTTCCCTTCTTCTTGACTTCTCTGGTTGTGATCTCAGCTTGTTTAAGGACTCTGATTCTCCTGATTTACTGGCCTGGCTTCTGACTATTCTGCTGTCTCCATCCTTCTGATTAACCATGTAAAACCTTGGTTGGCTCTGGGTTCCTGACCTCACTGTTATCATCTCTTCCTCTACGGTTGGCATCACACCATTCCCTGCTGAAGCCTGACCTACTCCACCACTGGTGCTCCTCATCTTCCTGCTGACGTTCCTGTAGGTCAGCCTGAGAACTATCAGTTGGACATTTCTTGCAACAGCCATAAGTAAACAAGTCTATTGACACCCCTGCTTGTTTGAGCCTTGCACTCCACCCCGTCATCGCCTCCAGGGGTGCTCAGACCTCAGCCGCAAGGGAAGCGCTCTCGTCACTTCAGCCTCCGACCAGGTATGTCACAATAGCTTTCAGTAAATTGTAGAAATGTCCCATTACTCAGGTCCAGGAGAGGGATCAGATAGGAGAAGGTGAATTGAAGGCAATATCGAGCTGATTGTGAACAAATTATAACAATGTTTAAGCAGAGCCGGAGGTAGTAAATCTACTACACGGTATGAGTAGGGTCATCAACTTAACCCTTTAAACCCGAACACATATTAATTACACAGGTTCTGTGGCTGATTAAGGTGGTAATTAAAGTGACTTAGCGCCTTATCTGCAATAAATTGGCCTCGGAAACTGTGTAATTAATATGTGTTTGGGTTTTGAAGGGATGAGGTTGCAACCCTAGGTATGAGTAGCTGTGTGCATGCCAGCCATGGAAGTGACTCTAGTCTTGTGCTTCTCACAGGCCTATGATGGAGCTATGTATCCCCTCATCACTAGACCCGACTCTGGCTCCTCCTGGATGTCACGTCATTTCCATCTTCTCCCAATACACACCATACACTCTGACTGGAGGCCGGCAGTGGGACGAAGAAGAAAAGAATAGATATGCAGATAATGGTAAGTAATGACTCTGCTGGTGAATTATGTTTAATGTGTTATATTTCCATTTGAATTTCTTTTGAGTATCATCACTTATCTTATAAATCATTAGGTTTTCATTGTATTCTTCTGTCACATCCAGTTCAGCCCATTGCTGGCTCTAGCGGTTTTGGTCCAGATGAAGACCAATTTCGCTCCAAGTAATGACAATATTCGCTCATTCAATGAGATCAATATTCTTCATGAACCATAAAGACAGTCAAATCAAAGCCATTACCATATCATGGTTTAGAAGTTATACATAAGAATGCTACTATCCAGTCCTTATCATTACTTTCCCATGGTAGGACATTCCACTGCTAAACCACTCTAACCATAAAGACCTCCTTCCTTCACTGATGGTGAAGGGTTCTTTCCTCCACATGCCACTGATGTCTCCTTTCCTTCTGTAAAAGTTTTGAGATAAAACATTTATTTTCTAAATCTTTACTTGACTTAGAAGAATAATGAAATCACCTCCTGAGTGAGACCAAGATTAGCTTGAAGGAACCACCAACCTTATGCCGACCTTACACGTATAGATTTTCTTTGAAAAATTTCTGTTTTACCACCGTTCGTTCGATTTTCTAAGCATTAGCGGTGTCAAATTGATGTTCGTTTTTGACCAAAGTGAGAGAAAAATTCAGAGGAACAGAATAGAAGACTTTTCTTATCCAGCTCCTGCCCGGCCTATAGCAATTTGACGGTTGAGTAGGACTTTCATAGTTCTGGGTGGACAATCATCTGACATCCTCCTGGAACAAGAGACACGTGTGGCCACACTGCGGGCGCGATCCGTCCGTGATCACAGTGATTGCTGTGACCAATCACAGCAGATCACACGACACTTATAAACAATGAATGGCCTTGATTCAGGCCATTCATTGTTACCATTGTGTTAATAGCTGTGATTGGTCAATGTGATCACATGGTACAGGCAGGGCCAACCACAGCCCTGTTCCATGTGATTAGCTGTGATTGGTCAATGTGATCACATGGTACGGGCAGGGCCAACCACAGCCCTGTTCCATGTGATTAGCTGTGATTGGTCAATGTGATCACATGGTACAGGCAGGGCCAACCACAGCCCTCTTCCATGTGATTAGCTGTGGCCAATCACTACAGAAAAAACTGAATGAATCGATTTCATTCAGTAAAATGTTGCTTATAGCAATGAGATTCGCTGGTCTAATCATATTGTGTAAAAAAAAAAAAAATCCTGACCACTTCCCCATGGTAGTACAATGTTACTATGGTAACATTATATTGCTCTGATCACAGTTTTTTTTTTTCATACTGTCACCACTGAGCGCCGTCAATAAAATTGTTTCGTTCCATTCCGTTTCATATTAGAATCAATTCGTATTTCGTAATTTGTGTCCGAAATTCAATTTAAATTCGTACGAAATACGAATTTTCGTTAGGTTCGTTAACTTTCCGTAAAAATTACGAATGTTCGTTATGATGAATTTATCATTATGAGGGGCTCCCACCATCCCTGTGCTGACTTCCTGGGTTTTTAACTTTTAGGTTCATTAACTTTTCGTAACAATTACTAATGTTCGTTAATAATTTGGATTCGAAATTCGTAAAAAACGAAATTTCGTATATTTCGTACAAAATTCAGAAGCATAGCAATTTGTATTTCGGATCCTCCCGAATGTACGAATTTACGGAAATTTGTACGAATTTTTGATTCGTACGAAACTAATCGCACATGCCTAATCACCACTCAGTATCCCTGATCACCGCCGCAACAGTTATATGATGACGCTGTACTGCACTGGTGACAGTAGGTTAACAAACAAAAAAATTTTGCATTTTTTTTTTCTTTATTTCTTCATTTTCCAAAAAATTATGACAAAAAATTACTTTAAAAAACTCACCATGCCTCTTACTAAATACCTTGGACTGTCTACTTTCCAAAAAGGGGCCATTTGGGGGATATTTGTACTGTTCTGGAGTTTTCGGGTCTCAAGATAGATCTGAGATCGGTCGTCAGTACATCAGGATCGGTCAATTTTCAGATATATACCATAGATTGTGGACTCTTTAACTTTCCTAAAGACTAAATATTATACACAGATTTGGGGTTTTTTTCAGCAAAGAAATGTAGCAGAATACATTTTGAACTAAATTCATGAAGAAAGATTATTTATTTGCAAAAAACAGAAACAAAGAAAAAAACTAATTTTTGGTCTTTTTTTTTTTTTTTGTTTATTTAGCAAAAAAACAAAAAATCAGTGGTGATTAAATGCCACCAAAAGAAAGCTCTATCTGTCTCAAAAAAAAAAAATTCTAAAAATGTAATTTGGGTACAGTGTTGTATGACCGTGCAATTGTCATTCAAAGTGTGACAGCGCTAAAAGCTAAAAATTGGCCTGGGCAGGAAGGGGCGAGGGGGGGGAAGTGTCCGATATTGAAACAATTAAACAAACTAATTTGAGGACAGTGTATGTGGTTTTCGTTTAGAAATTGCATTCATTTTAAAATTGAATGTTAAAAACAAGTGAAATTCTCGAACAACATTGGTCCATTTATCAAATATACAAAGAATTTGCGTATGACTATTCTGTCCAAAAATCTATACATGTATGGCCAGTATAAGGGTGCAACCTTTACAAATGTATCCCTTCAGTAGGACAGAAATCCAGTGCGCAGCACCCAATGGGTGTACAATTAGGATTGCCTTATACCAGAGAGAACTGAGGTTCCGGCACACCGATGGTTAACCCAAATGTGAATAATTCCGAATTTGGACAGATTTTATTAGAAGAACAAATACTGAGGATTCCCGCTCCTCCCTCACTGTGTTTGATGTATAACCACTTACAGACCGGAAGATTCCCCCCCCCCCCTCCTTAATGACCAGGCCAAAAAAAACGCAGAGGTGATCAAATACCGCCAAAAAAACTGACGTCCTTTTTTTTCCCCACAAATAGATTTTTCTTTTAGCGGTATTTGATCACCTCGGCTTTCCCTTTTTATTTTTTTTGCGCTAGAAACATAAAAAAGAATCAATTTTCAAAAAAAAAAACTGTATTTTTTACTTTTGCAATTAAAATCGCAGATTGCCGCCATCACTAATAAAAAAAAAAAAATAATAATAATTATGCCATAAAACTATCCCCTATTTTGTAGACGATATGACTTTTGCGCAAACCAATCAATATACGTTTATTGCGATTTTTTTTTTACCAAAAATATGTAGAAGAATAAATATCGGCCTAAACTGAGGAAAAAAATTGTTTTTTTATATATTTTTGGAGGATATTTATTATCGCAAAAAGTAAAAAATATTGCTTTTTTTTTTCAAAATTGTCGCTCTTTTTTTGTTTGCAGCGCAAAAATTAAAAACCGCAGAGGCGATCAAATACCACCACAAGAAAGCTCTATTTGTAGGAAATTTTGTTTGGGTGCAACGTCGCACGACCGCGCAATTGTCAGTTAAAGCGACGCAGTGCCGAATCGCAAAAAGTGGTCTGGTCAGGAAAGGGGGGGGTAAAATCTTCCGGAGCTGAAGCGGTTAAAGAAGCCGACATACAGGTACGACGATTCACGTGAAACGAGCCACTTGGCAGAGGTCAATGTATGTGAGCTGGTCCGCAAGTGGATAATTGTGATTTTATATATCGGATGAATAACACTTTATTGTAGAAGATGGGCGCTCTGGACCGCCGGGCTCCGGCTAATAACGGCGGGCGAGGTTGTAGATGTTGTAGATTTTGTCGTTTTTCAGCGGTTTGAGTTTTTGGGTTGTTCCACCTTATCATACACCATTTTTTCTTAATGGATATTTCACAAGTTATTTATACATTTGCATTTTTTTTTGATTAATTTGTATCATCTTTTTTCACTCATATTCACATATTTGTGTTTATAGGTTAGCGCTACATTTTTTTACCTAGATGTTGTAGAGCCGTACAACAATTTTCCTGAAACCCTCAAAACCGACAACAACCGGCATCCATATTATTTCCTTCCATTCTTTTCAGTGTTCGGCTGGATAGAGAAATACGCTCCGGGGTTCAAGTCGTCTGTGATTGGCAGAGATGTCCTGACACCGCCCGACCTGGAGAGGATATTCGGCCTCCCTGGAGGAGTATGTAGAATATGATTGCTCCGTCCGTGTTTTATACTTGTGTCATCACTGCAATCATTTCCTAGTAGCAAAACAAAAGAACACAGATGTCATATATTGCCGCTGACCCGTCTGTAGATGAGGCGCCTCCATTAGTTTACTTTTCAGGCTTTTTTCCCCTAAAATTTTTGGCCCGGTGATCCTGCCAGTAACACACTTCCTGTCCTCAAGTGACAACGCTCACTCGCTGTATCTCTGGAGGAGCAACGTTGTCACTCAAGGCTGCTCTTCTGATTTGGACTTCAAACACTGCCCCTCCCCCCTCCCTTCTTATCTTATTACATAGGGGGAGCTGTTTTGTATCTCAAAGAAGATAGCTGAGAGGCCGATAACATTGTTTAAGTTAAGAATTTCTGGCAGGATCAATGGCTGGTGGTTGTTCCTTTAGGGCCCTGTTCACATCATATAGGTCTGTCTGAACATGTATAAATGCGTATTATGAGACTGATTTCCTCCTGAATGGAGAATCCAGCTTGGCTCTGATCCCTTCTCTCTCCTTTGTTTTCTTCACAGAATATTTTCCATGGAAGTATGTCCCTGGATCAGTTATATTTTGCACGCCCGGGGCCCGGGTTCTCCGATTACAGATCTCCTATACAAGGGCTGTACCTGTGCGGCAGCGGAGCTCATCCAGGTGAGATATGATGGATGACCTGAGCTGCACCTATAGGAATGGAGAACAGTACAGTCGGAGCCGTCTTTAACACAGGGCAAAAGGGGGCAGCTGCCCCCTCGGGCCCAGTCATCATTGTCACCCTTGTGCCTGCACTGCCCGCAAATAGCTGATAAGTGGATTCGGAAGGGCGCAAGGAAATGTTTGCCCAGGGTTCAATCAATATTAAAGATGGACCTGAGTACAGTGCAGTGTTAGGGTTGTAAAAGGGCCAAACCAGACTGGACCAGTTTAGCCTGCCGTATGTGTAAGATCAAACCAAACAACAGTCCCTGCAGAGTTCAGAGTTTGGGACTCTATGGAAGTATTATGGACAGTACCGGTGATTGATCACAGAGGGAGGGGGGATCTAATCTATACAAATATGATGAGCTCCTTGCTGTGTATTCCCTTTATATTATATGGACCATAACCAGGATAGGTGTTCAGCTGTCCTGAGCTGGTGTTATTTATTTATTTCAGGTACTTATATAGCGCCGTCAATTTACGTAGTGCTTTACATATACATTGTACATTCACATCAGTCCCTACCCTCAAGGAGCTTACAATCTAAGGTCCCTAACTCACATTCATACATATACTAGGGCCAATTTCATTATGAGGGGCTCCCACCATCCCTGTGCTGTCTTGAATTCCTGTGTTTGTACCCCTGCTGTGCTCATTATGAGGGGCTCCCACCATCCCTGTGCTGTGCTCATTATGAGGGGCTCCCACCATCCCTGTGCTGTGCTCATTATGAGGGGCTCCCCCATCCCTGTGCTGTGCTCATTATGAGGGGCTCCCCCCATCCCTGTGCTGTGCTCATTATGAGGGGCTCCCCCCATCCCTGTGCTGTGTTCATTATGAGGGGCTCCCCCCATCCCTGTGCTGTGCTTATTATGAGGGGCTCCCCCATCCCTGTGCTGTGCTCATTATGAGGGGCTCCCACCATCCCTGTGCTGTGCTCATTATGAGGGGCTCCCCCATCCCTGTGCTGTGCTCATTATGAGGGGCTCCCCCCATCCCTGTGCTGTGCTCATTATGAGGGGCTCCCACCATCCCTGTGCTGTGCTCATTATGAGGGGCTCCCACCATCCCTGTGCTGTGTTCATTATGAGGGGCTCCCCCCATCCCTGTGCTGTGCTCATTATGAGGGGCTCCCCTATCCCTGTGCTGTGCTCATTATGAGGGGCTCCCACCATCCCTGTGCTGTGTTCATTATGAGGGGCTCCCACCATCCCTGTGCTGTGCTCATTATGAGGGGCTCCCACCATCCCTGTGCTGACTTCCTGGGGCTGTACCCCTGCTGTGCTCATTACATGCTATACCGCATGTGGCCAGAGGTGAGGAGGGGCGCTGGAGAGCCTCGGAAATACTCGGGGACAGCTCGCCTGACCTCGGAAAGGCTCGGGAACGGAGTATTTCTGAGTATGTCCGAACGGCTCCGAACCGTTCCGAGTGTCCCCGGCGCCCCCGCACCTCTGGCCAAATGCAGTACTGCACCGCCCATTAGCTTGAACTCTGCTTGTCTTGCGAGACAACACTCACAAACCGAGTCAGAATAAAAAAAAAAAAAAGTTGCTCAAATATCAAAAAGCTTGTTAACCGCGTTACTCATAAACCAAGGTTCCACTGTATACAGATCAGGAGTTCTAATCAGGCACTGCAGGCGGGTATGAATGTGCTTGGTGTAGTTTCTTTAATTGTCCACTAGATGTCACCATAGTCAAGGCTGGGAATTCTCCAGTAAGCTCCCATTGATGCTCCAGTGATTGGTAGTGAGTCTCCCTTCACCTGACTACACTCCACATGTAGAATCCCATTGTATGCAATGGCTTGTTTATTATTATTATACAGCATTCATATAGCGCCAACAGTTTACGCAGCGCTTTACAACATGAAGGCAGACAGTGCAATTATAATACAATTGAATACAGTGGGAATCAGAGGGCCCTGCTCGTTAGAGCTTTCTATCTCAGAGAATCAGAGGTTTACACATACATCCCCCTCTGAAGAGCAATCTGCAAGCCAGGTTACAGCTGGCTGTGCGCACCTAGAAATAAGAAAGCTTATCTCAATTCTTCCCATAAGAGTGAGGCTTTAAAGGAGAACTCTACATGTAGAACAAGCTAAAGCCTCTGAAGCATCACTCGGGGCACACTGTGTACATTTCTTTATTTGGCTTCTATAACTTCTATAAAGATAGCACTGTGAGTCTCTAACCCCAAATCCTGACCAGGAAATGGGAAAAACAAACAGATAAAAAGTCCTCAATGAAGAGAGAATCTTCTTTGACGTGCAGGAAGTAATGTGAAACACCCACATTGGTGAATCCAGGAAAATTAAACAAATGGGTACTCTTACCAGAGCAGGTGGACCCGGATGTCAGCGACACCGAATCGTAAAGAGCTTGAGAATCGAATCTTTGGCACTCTCAGATGGAAGTAGAGGTCCAGGGTCTTCTGAAGGTGGCTCCAAAGGATCTCAGTGAACCCGACCAGGAAACAAGCATCTCGAAAGGAACCTCAGCAACAACTCTCATCAAAAACAACGATGTACAAAAAAGAAGAGAGGAAGGGGCTCCAATAGTGCGGATCAAAAAGGTAGGTTTACTGCTCCCCACATTGCTTCTTATTCATTTTGATCACATTTTATTCATTTGTCATTGTGGTTTTAATAAACCTACCTTTTTGATCTGCACTATTGGAGCCCCTTCCTCTCTTCTTTTTTATACATTGTTGTTTTTGATGAGAGTTGTTGCTGAGGTTCCTTTTGAGATGTTTGTTTCCTGGTCAGATCGGGTTCACTGAGATCCTTTGGAGCCACCTTTAGAAGACCCTGGACCTCTACTTCCATCTGAGAGTGCCACGGATTCGATTCTCAAGCTTTTTACCATTCAGTGTCGCTGACATCCGGGTCCACCTGCTCTGGTAAGAGTACCCATTTGTTTCACTTTCCTGGATTCACCAGTGTGGGTGTTTCACATTATTTCCTGCACGTCAAAGAAGATTCTCTCTTCATTGTCTGAGGACTTTTTATTAGTTTGTTTTTCCCATTTCCTGGTCAGGATTTGGGGTTAGAGACTCACAGTGCTATCTTTATATATGTTGGACTTTATACGTATTACTTTCACTGTAATGCACTTATTATTTGTACACATTTTTTGCTAAGCGCTACATTTTTTTTCTCACCCTTTGTATCGATATTTGTCACATTTAGTGTAGCAGCTATCATAACTGGTATATGTTTTTGCGCAGTATTATTTCATTTTTCTATAACTTCTGAATGTCACTTTTCTTGCTCCCTACACACAACCGGTCTGATGACTTCTTCCTCTTGTGTAACTTTCCTTCTGAAGAAGAGAAATCTGTGTTCATAGCAAGCAAGAATGCTGATTGGAGCGGATACACTTGGATGACGATGGGAAATCTCCCCTATGGGCAGGGCTTTTTTTTTTTTCAAGCGGGAACGCAGTTCTGGCACCACTAGCATTAAATGTATGTAATGGAACCGGGTTCTGGGATCTGCTGGAGGATCTATTGATTCAAGATGCTGGGGGAATCTATTGTTGCTGGAAGGGGGTCTACAGTTGAGAGGGTTTGTTGTTGCTGATGGGGGAATCTATTGTTGAACGTATAAACAGAAAAGTCAGTGCTACTACTCATACACCACATAGATCGCAAAGCTCCCAGGTGCTCGATCCACAGTCGCTGGCTGAATAGAGTAATGTAGAAAAAATTATCTACACTCTGGTTGTTGCTCTTAAAATGTCTTCATTTTATTGAATAGCCACAGTGAACAAACGCTGATTAAGTCAGTTGACGAGTTTCAGCCTGTAAGGGCTTAGTCATAACCACCTGTGACTAAGGCCTTATAGGCTGAAACGCGTCAACTGACTTAATCTGCGTCTGATTCAAGCTGCTGGGGGAATCTATTGTTGCTGGAAGGGGGTCTATAGTTGAGAGGGTTTGTTGTTGCTGATGGGGGAATCTATTGTTGAACGTATAAACAGAAAAGTCAGTGCTACTACCCACACACCACAGATATTCTACAGTAGAGTAATGTAGAAAAAATGATCTTAAAATTTCTTCATTTTATTGAATAGCCACAGTGAACAAAAGCGGATTTAGTCAGTTGACGCGTTTCAGCCTATAAGGCCTTAGTCATAACCACCAGTGACTAAGGCCTTATAGGCTGAAACGCTTCAACTAACTTAATCTGCGTTCGTTCACTGTGGCTATTCAATAAAATGAAGAAATTTTAAGAGCAACAACCGGAGTGCGGATCATTTTTTCTACGGAATCTACTGTTGCTCTGGGGATCTACTGTTAAGAGAGGTGTCTATTGTTGCTGGGGGATTTACTGTTGAGTAAAGAGTCTATTGTTGCTGGCTGCTGAAGGTTATATTGATGTTGGCTGCTAGGAGATATATTTTTGCTGGAGGGGATCTATTGTTGTTGTAGTGGATCTATTGCTTTGGTGGGGACATCTATTGTTTCTGGGGGATCTAGTGTTGGTGGTCGGTCTGTTATTGCTGGAAGTATCTATTTTACTGTTTTTTCTTGTTATAAATAACAAATGTCATACAAATTACTTAGCAGGGAAAAAAAAGATACTTGGTTCTGTGTTCTCTAAAAGCGGTGATAATTGGAACGGAGATATTAGGGGAAGAGGGAAACATGGATTTAGGGTGGAACGGGAGGGAGGCGTTCTGTGCAGGGGTTTAAATAACTTGGGGGGCGGTCTTGGCTTCCCCCCTA
The DNA here is from genome assembly GCF_042186555.1 of Aquarana catesbeiana. NCBI lineage: Eukaryota > Metazoa > Chordata > Amphibia > Anura > Ranidae > Aquarana > Aquarana catesbeiana. The sequence goes on from NC_133331.1 coordinate 16,829,404, forward strand.
CTTAAATTATAAATACGTATTATCTTGTCTGCTCCTATAATTAGCTAGTCTATCAAAGCTATGATAATATTAATAGTGATGATATGATAACAATATTAGCTATAAAATAAACACAATGCTCAAAGAAGCAAAGGTCTTATTTATTTACAAAGAAAGTGGAACACTAACATAGAAATCTAAAAGAATATTACAGAGAATATAGCAATAAAAAAGCAGAGATGATACATTACATAAGTACGTTCTCAGTGTTTTGAATCCTAGCTGGGCTCTCTGTCCAATAAGCGACAAACCCATAAGCTATAAGGGGCTGTCCTTCCTAATCACCAGGAAGTATGGCATCACCCCCAAACATCCTATAGGGCAGTGATGGCAAACCTTGGCACCCCAGATGTTTTGGAACTACATTTACCATGATGCTCATGCACTCTGCAGTGTAGTTGAGCATCATGGGAAATGTAGTTCCAAAACATCTGGGGTGCCAAGGTTCGCCATCACTGCTATAGGAAGTAGGTTGCTGTCCTCCACTAGGTGGCAGTGGTACACTGCGAGCGAATGCCTTGACCCAGGTCAGCATTCTAGGCAGGGGCGGACTGATCATTCGGGCACTCGGGCACTGCCCGTGGTCCCCATGCCACTAAGGTGCCCCATCAGGGTTGCCAGCCTCAATAAAACCAGGGACAGTATGTAAAAATCTGTGTTTTTTTAAAAGTCCCAAGATTATAGCTGCCCCGCCTCTCCAGTACCTTTTCAGTGTGTGTATGTGTATTCTGTGTGTGTATACTGTGTGTGTGTATATTGTTTGTCTGTGTGTGTATACTGTGTGGCCCCATAATCTATTGCCTGCGGCCCCATAATCTCCTATTGCCTGGGGGCCCCATAATCTTCCCCTATTGCCCAGGGGCCCCATAATCTTCTCCTATTGCCCGGGGGCCCCATAATTTCCTATTGCCCGGGGGCCCCATAATCTCCTATTGCCCGGGGGCCCCATGAGTTGTCAGTCCGCCCCTTATTCTAGGCCACATCTGGCTCCTTTGATCTCATTGCAGGCCAGGAGGTCTTCGGTGAGACTTTCTTATCTGCCCCACTGCCAGGGAGTATGCGTGACTTCCAGGGCTTTATTTCTAAGAGAATAGGTGCAGGAACTCCCCCCCTTCCAAGTCATCCCTTGTCTCCGCCCCCCTACCCACCTCCAAGCATCCATCCCTTGGTTCCACCCCAAACCCACCTCCCAGTACCGTCCCCTTTAGAGAATACAGAACCAAGTACCACTTTGTGGTGCTAAGTAATGTGTATAGAATTTGTTAATTTTAACAAGAAAACCAGTAAACTATATTGTAGATGGCAACAATAGATCCTCCCCAGCAATAATGGACTCCCTACAGCCAGCATCAACAGACCCTCCAGCAGCCATATACCCTTCCCTCAACAGTAGATCCCTCCCAGCAAAGATTGACCCTCCAGCAACATAAGACCCACCCCCAGCAATACTTACCCCCCTCCAGCAACTATAGATCCCCTGGCAGCCAGCATCAAGAGACCCTACAGCAACCCTTGCCACATTCCTGTGTTCCCCAGTTTTCCTGCTGAAAAAAAAGCCCTGGTGACTTCTCTTCCTGGGGCAGGATTTTGGTATGCATTCTATTGTTACCCGCACCCTGCTGTGTAATCTGATTTCCTTGGCATTTCAAGATAATCTCCAGCAGGGTAGATGGCTCTTCCATAACCAGGCAGTAAAATTCCATAAATGTCTGATATTAACACCTTCCCACCCAGGGGGGATTGTAAAATGACGGCTGGGTGGGAGCACTGTTGTTCTGGGAGGACATCATATCACGTCCTTCCAGGATCGCGCCTCAGACACGCCCCATGGGTCATGCTCCAGCGCGATCTGTCACCTGTTATTTCCACCAGACACGGTCGATGACAGATCACTGTACCGGCCTGCTGCCAGTACCATGTGATCACTGTGGAACCTGTCCTGTTAAACCGCTGTATGGTCTTGGCCACCGTGCTGCAGCTCAGTTTTAGGGTGTTGGCAATCTTCTTATAGCCTAGTCCATCTTTATGTAGAGCAACAATTCTTTTTTTCAGATCCTCAGAGTGTTATTTGCCATGAGGTGCCATGTTGAACTTCCAGTGACCAGTATGAGAGAGTGAGAGTGATAACACCAAACGTAACGAGTCACATGACACCGGGGAGGGAAAATGGCTAATTGGGCCCAATTTGGACATTTTCACTTAGGGGTGTACTCACATTTGTTGCCAGCGGTTTAGACATTAATGGCTGTGTGTTGAGTTATTTTGAGGGGACAGCAAATTTACACTGTTATACAAGCTGTACACTCACTACTTTACATTGTAGACAAGTGTCATTTCTTCAGTGTTGTCACATGAAAAGATAGAAGAAAAGATTTACAAAATGTGAGGGGTGTACTCACTTTTGTGAGATACTGTATATATCCCATAGTTTATGAACTCTATAAAGTTCCTACAGACTGAATAATAATCACTGATTTGGGTTATTTTCACCAACGAAATGGAGCAGAATACAATTTGGCCTAAATTTATGAAGAAAGACGATTTATTTGCAAAATTTTGTAACGGAAATTAAGAAAAACGTATTTTTCCCTCAACTTTTTGGTCCCTTTTTTATTTATTTAGCAAAAAATAAAAAACTCAGTAGTGATTAAATACCATCAAAATAAAGCTCTATCTGTGTGAAAATAATGATAAAAATGTAATTTGGGTACAGTGTTGCATGACCGCGCAATTGTCATTCAAAGTGTGACAGCTCTGAAAGCGGAGAATTGACCTGGGCAGGAAGGGAGTGAAAGTGTCCGGTATTGAAGCAGTTAGATCATGTTGCTTTCCATCAGGGGTAATAACGCCCCCTATAGGGTCACCATACACATTGCAATCTGACCGTACAATCTCTGAAAGGGGGAGGGGCATTTATCACTGGGGTAGGAACACATAGACATCATAGTGACAGAAGTGCGGGAAATCCCCCAAATCAGACATCAATAAAAACATGACAGAGCTGCTAACCCTCCCCTATCCCATACACAATGAAATCAAGTTTAACATTAAATAAAAAACAATTAAGAGGAAGGAACTTTGATGGTTAGAGGGACCCGGACCCCGACGTTTGTAACGCAGGATGCGCCATCACATGATCACCATCCATATCTAGAGATCCACCCCCTCTACAGATCAACAAGCTTAAGAAAAGGAGAAAATAAAATACAGAATAACCAATCAAACATTTCTCCATCCGATCTCCCTGACTGCGGAGTGCTTCTTTATAAAGACATTGAACTATGTTTTTTTTTTTCTTTAGGGGGCGGAGTCATGGGGGCGTCAGGACGGAACGCAGCTTTAGTGGCGATGAAGGATCTGAAGGATCTCCATTAACGTCGGGAGTCGACTGTATCTGGAAATGGAATAGTTTTCCTTCTTTAATAAAAACCGTCTCTTTGTATCTGTGTGTTGTGTCTTTTTTATATAGATTTCTACATAACCCACAATCCTCCATCGGGGGGCGTACTATAGAAGTGAGGTGACCCCCCCCCAATACAGGAGTTGTGCAAAACTGAATGGGGTCCCATAATGTCTACTAAGTGCCATAAGATGTCTACTGAGGGCCCCATAATGTCTACTGGGGGCCCCTTAATATCTACTGAGGGCCACATAATGTCTACTGAGGGCCATATAATGTCTCCTGAGGGTCACATAATGTCTCCTGAGGGCCACATAATGTCTACTGAGGACCACATAATGTCTATCGAGGGCCACATATTATCTACCGAGGGCCACATAATGTCTACCGAGGGCCACATAATGTCTACTGAGGGCCACATAATGTCTCCTGAGGGCCACATAATGTCTACCGAGGGCCACATAATGTCTACCGAAGGCCACATAATGTCTACCGAGGGCCACATAATGTCTACCGAGGGCCACATAATGTCTCCTGAGGGCCACATAATGTCTACTGAGGGCCACATAATGTCTACTGAGGGCCACATAATGTTTACTGAGGGCCACATAATGTCTCCTGAGGCCACATAATGTCTCCTGAGGGCCACATAATGTCTCCTGAGGGCCACATAATGTCTACTGAGGCCCACATAATGTCTACCGAGGGCCACATAATGTCTACTGAGGGCCACATAATATCTATTGAGGGCCACATAATGTCTACTGAAGGCCACATAATGTCAACTGAGGGTCACATAATGCAACTAAGGGCCATATAATGTCTACTGAGGGCCACATAATGTCTACTGAGGGCCACGTAATATCTACTGAGGGCCACATAATGTCTACTGAAGGCCACATAATGTCTACTGAGGGTCACATAATGCAAATAAGGGCCGTATAATGTCTACTGAGGGCCACATAATGTCTACTGAAGGCCACATAATGTCAACTGAGGGTCACATGATGTGAAATAGTGTCACCGGCGCAAACAATATGATATAAATAAAAAGATGAAAAAAATATATTTACAAAGTTGATCTGCTGCAGTCAAAATATCCTATACCTTGTATAAGGAGGGGTGTATTCAAATGATGTAACTGCACTAATCCTAACAAATGCTTATATACTATTACCACTAATACGGTGTTTATACGTTTATATTTTATGTGCCAACCTAACTCTTTAAAGTGCAACGTGACAGTGAAAGTGCCAGTTATTATAAAGTGCAGTCAAAAAAGAATAACAACTTTAAACCATAGACATATAGTATTAATCCCCAATGTCCATTGCCATTTAGCATATAATATGTTCAAAGTGCTCATGTGCTTCAATTCTCATCTGTGCCGAATAACCAGGACTTTTCACCACTTCTTGTGCCACCACCACCTTCTAAAATGGTCACTCACCAGAGCCTAGAAAAAGTTTTGCCTTTGGTTCATATAGGGATAACCACTCCACCATCTTGGCGTTCCTCCAGTTAGTTAGCCAGATGTTCCTTAATTCTTCAATATTGGTATCTCATAAGAATTAAATATTTGTCATTGCACAGTATGTTTATAAAAGAGATTTATTTGTAGCCAGTAAAAACATATAAAGAAGGCTCACTCACATTTTATAGTGCCTTAGACCAGCACTAAGTCTATCCAGCGTTCTGTTATGGGGTTCTATTGCGCCGCTTCGTTCCTCGTTCCCGGAGTGCGCTCCAAGCCTCATTTTGGTTTGGGTTAGTGACAGGAAGTGATGTCCGTAATCACCCAGTAGCCTCTACGCGTTTCGCATACACACATGCGTCATCGGGAAGCTGGGTGCGTCATCTTTAAAATGGTATTTATGCCCTTAGTGTTAATTATTTGGCCGACCCAATCATGTAATAGAAACGGATCCGCCTCATCCCATTACTCTCATTGTTGACTAACTGGAAACATAGTATCCACCATTTTGCTTACTGGCAATCCCGACCCACGCCATTATATGTATATTTTAGGAGCCATAAATTGTCGTTCCCCTTACTATCTATTTAAATTCATTCTTTACGCACTTTGGATTCCCAAAACATTTTGATTCAATACTTTAAAACAACAATCAATTTAAAAAATATATATATATATATGAAAACTTCACCGAGAATGAATTTTACTTTTCACAGTTTTTATGCACATATAGCTGAACATCAATACTTAAAAAATATATGAGAAAAAATGAAAAATATATGGAAAAATGAATAAAAATTAAAATGAAAATAAAAATAAAAATGGAAATAGAAATAAAAATAATGTCAGAAACAAAAATAAAAAAAAAATAAAAATAATAAAAATGAAAATAAAGATAAAAGTCAAAAATGAAAAAATGCAAAAATAAAAATAAACAAAAATAAAATAAATGAAACAAATAAAAATAATAATAAAATATAAAATAAAAATGCAAATAAGATGAGGCTGAATGATGGACACAGGTGAGGCTGCATTAATGGGCACAGGTGAGACGGCATTGCTGGGCACAGGTAGGCTGAATTGTTGGGCACAGGTAGGCGGCGTTGTTGGGCACAGATGAGGCGGCATTGTTGGGCACAGATGAGGCTGCATTGTTGGGCACAGCTAGGCTGCATTGATGGACACAGGTGAGGCGGCATTGTTGGACACAGGTGAGGCGGCATTGTTGGGCACAGGTAGGCTGCATTGATGGACACAGGTGAGGCGGCATTGTTGGACACAGGTGAGGCGGCATTGTTGGACACAGGTGAGGCGGCATTGTTGGGCACAGGTAGGCTGCATTGATGGACACAGGTGAGGCGGCATTGTTGGGCACAGGTAGGTGGCATTGTTGGGCACAGGTAGGCAGCATTGTTGGGCACAGGTAGGTGGCATTGTTGGGCACAGGTCAGCGGCATTGTTGGGCAGAGGTAGGTGGCAGTGATGGACACAGGTGAAGTGGCATTGATAGATACAGGTAGGCTGCACTGATAGGCACTGATAAAGTTGTTGTTAATATTTATTTTTATAACTTAATTCTGCAAAAAGTGTTGTTTCATGAGATAATTTAGGATGGCGTGTTTAGGGGCAGAATTAGGGGTGGGGTAGAGTAGGAGTTGGGTGGGGCAACTGGTGGCAAATAACCCTTGAGGCCTGGCTAGTAGCTCAGGACTTGAAATGTTGAGCCCTGTTGTATATATAGAATGTGGATGTTATGACCACTCCCCACCACCAGGGGCTGCTCTGGTCCTGTTTGGCGTTCCCACATTCTTTTCATTGTAGCATTTTATTCTCCATGTATATGATTTGTATATAGAATCTCCACCACCGGGGGTCACTCTTCTCCTGTTCGGTGCTCTCATTATATACATTGTAGTATTTTATTATCTGTATATAGAATGTAGATGTTGTGACTGCTCTCCACCACCGGAGGTCGCTCTTCTCCTGTTCGGTTCTCTTATTATATACATTGTAGTATTTTATTCTCTGTATATAGAATGTGGATGTTGTGACTGCTCTCCACCACCGGGGGTCGCTCTTCTCCTGTTCGGTGCTCACATTATATACATTGTAATTTTTTATTCTCTGTATATAGAATGTGAATGTTGTGACTGCTCTCCACCACCGGGGGTCGCTCTTCTCCTGTTCGGTCCTCTTATTATATACATTGTAGTATTTTATTCTCTGTATATAGAATGTGAATGTTGTGACTGCTCTCCACCACCGGGGGTCGCTCTTCTCCTGTTCGGTGCTCTCATTATATACATTGTAGTATTTTATTCTCTGTATATAGAATGCGGATGATTCTGCAGTAGAATTCAGTGAAGTTCGGAGATTCTTGGCATTCCTGGTAAACAATGACACAGATGGTTTAGCAGTAACATGGTCTCAATGAGGCGTAGAGCGAGTGTAATGTTCTGCACAGAAATCGAACGCTTTGCTCATAACTGAGAACAAGAAAATCGACTTTCTAACTCTTTCTGCGCTGAGTGCGATGAATGCGGCCTGCGTGTGAGAGACAACATCTGATACATTCCGGGAAGTTTGTGTCTTGGTGATGGGGGAGGGGGGGGGGGTTTGTTATATAAATGTCCACATCTGAACCTGGTAAGAAAAACAGAGATCCCGAATCCCAAAAAATAAATGTGATGAGGCCTGTGGAGAGATCCCAGACCAGGGGGATGATGGGAAAGAATACACTGAATACCACGATGAGCCTGATCTGTGTCAGACATTTGTGAACACCACAAGGAACTTCACAAGCACCAGGACTGCCATGTGGCATTCACCCAGCTGTCATTGTGCCATTCATCAGGATGTATTCTGAGCTCCGGGATTGACTCATCAGGGAAGTTTTACCTTCAGCCAGATGGAATGTTTTAGCCTTGGATGGCGGATGAAAGGTCAGTCCCCCTGTCAGGTTTTTCCATTAGTCTGTCTCGTGCTGTCACCTTCAGTCTGTATGGACGGCTCTCGGCCTGAGGTGGCGCTAAAGTCAGGAAATAGCCGGTTCTACACAATGCAGCCTATCGATGGGTTGGATTATTTTGGGGTCTCTGATGAAGGGTCCTGAGCCACCGAAACATGTCAATTTTTCAATTTTGTGTCCTGAAATAAAACTCTCACCGGATTGGCTCAGACTTTTTGGATTGCTCTTCCTTCTTATGGTCTATAGATCCCTCCATGGTCCCTCCGGGGTCCTCCATTTATGGAGAGCGTCCCCCAGATTCTGACTTCACTCCACCAGCACATGGAGGACCAGAACTAGTCATAGGAGTAATGACTGAAAATGGTTTCACCCCACATTCATCCCACATTCCCCCCACATTCATCCCATGTTCATCCTACATTCACCCTACATTTATTCCACATTCATCCCACATTCCCCCCACATTCATCCCACATTCTCCCCACATTCACCCCGCATTTATTCCACATTGCCCCCACATTTATCCCACGTTCATCCCACATTCCGCCAGCATTCCCCTGCATTCATCCCACATTCACCCCGCATTCCCCACACATTTATTCCACATTCATCCCACACTCGCCCCACATTTCCCCCACATTTACCCCGCATTCATCCCACATTCCCCCCACGTTCATCCCACATTCACCCTACATGTATTCCACATTCATCCCACATTCCCCCCACATTCATACCACATTCCCCCCACATTCATTCCACGTTCATTCTACATTCACCCCACATTCATCCCACATTTATTCCACATTCACCCCACGTTCATCCCACATTCCACCAGCATTCCCTTGCATTCATCCCACATTCACCCCGCAATCCCCACACTTTATTCCACATTCATCCCACACTCGCCCCACATTTCCCCCACATTTACCCCACATTCATACCACATTCCCCCCACGTTCATTCCACATTCACCCTACATGTATTCCACATTCATCCCACATTCCCCCCGCATTCATACCACATTCCCCCCACATTCATTCCACGTTTATTCTACATTAACTCCACATTCATCCCACATTTATTCCACATTCACCCCATGTTCATCCCACATTCGCCTCACATTCATCCTATATTTATTCCGCATTCACCCCACATTCCCCCCACATTCAGCCAGCATTCTCCCCACATTCCCCCCCACATTCAGCCCGTATTCATCCCACATTCACGCCATGTTCATCCCACATTCACCCCACATGCATCCCACATTCACTCCAGATTTATCCCACATTAGACACACATTCACCCTGCATTCATCCCACATTCCCCCCACATTCACCCTGCATTCATCCCACATTCACCCTACATTCATCCCACGTTCACCCCGCATTCCCCCCACATTCATTCCACGTTCATCCTACATTTATCCCACATTCATCCCACATTTATTTCACATTCACCCCACGTTCATCCCACATTTGCCCCACATTCATCCTATATTTATTCCGCATTCACCCCACATTCCCCCCACATTCAGCCAGCATTTGTCCCACATTCCCCCCACATTCATCCCACATTCCCCCTGCATTCACCCTGCATTCACCCCACATTCCCCCCACATTCAGCCCATATTCATCCCACATTCATTCCACGCTCACCCCCACATTCATTCTACGTTCATCCTACATTCACGCCATGTTCATCCCACATTCACCCCACATGCATCCCACATTCACTCCAGATTCATCCCACATTAGACACACATTTACCCTGCATTCATCCCACATTCCCCCCACATTCACCCTGCATTCATCCCACATTCACCCTACATTCATCCCACATTGACCCCGCATTCCCCCCACATTCATTCCACGTTCATCCTACATTTATCCCACATTCATCCCACATTTATTCCATGTTCCTCCCACATTCATCCTACATTTACCCTGCATTCACCCTGCATTCATCCTACATTCCCCCCCGTATTCATCCCACATTCACCTTACATTTATTCCACGTTCACCCCGCATTCCCCCGACATTCATTCCACGTTCATCCTACATTTAACCCACATTCACCACACATTCATTCCACATTTTTTCCACATTCACCCCACGTTCATCCCACATTCGCCCCAGATGCATCGCACATTAGCCGCACATTTATCCAACATTCATCCCACATACCCCCCAACATTCATTGCACATTCATTCCACATTCATCTCACATTCACCCCGTATTCATCCAACATTCCCCCCACGTTCATCCCACATTCACCCTACATTTATTCCATGTTCATCCCACATTCAGCTGGCATTCATCCCACATTCACGCCACGCTCATCCCACATTTGCCCCAGATTCACCCTACATTCATCCCACATTAGCCGCACATTCATCCCACGTTCACCCCGCATTCATCCCACATTCACCCTGCATTCATCCCACATTCCCCTGTATTCATCCCGCATTCCCCTCACATTCATTCTACGTTCATCCTACATTTATCCCACATTCATCCCACATTTATTTCACATTCACCCCACATTCATCTCACATTCGCCCCAGATTCATCCCACATGCATCCTACATTCGCCCCAGATTCATCCCACATTAGCCGCACATTCACCCACTATTCCCTCCATGTTCATCCCACATTCACCCCACATTCATCCCACATCTATCCCACATTCACCCTACGTTTATCCCACATTCATCCCACATACCCCCAACATTCATCCCACATTCACCCCGCATTAATCCCACATTCATCCCACATTCCCCCTTCATTTGCCCCACATTCATCACACATTCACCCTGCATTCCCCCACTATAATTCCATGTTCATCCTACATTCATCTCACATTCCCACCACATTCATCCAACATTCCCCCACATTCATCCCACATTCACCCTACATTTATTCCACATTTATCCCACATTCACCCTACATTTATTCCACATTCAGCCCGCATTCATCCCACATTCCCCCACATTCAGCCCGCATTCATCCCACATTCACCCTACATTCATTCCACATGCATCCTACATTCATCCCACATTCAACCCACATTTATTCCACATTCACGCCACGTTCATCCCACATTTGCCCCAGATTCACCCTACATTCATCCCACATAGCCCCAGATTCATCCCACGTTCACCCCACATTCACCCTACATTCATTCCACATTCACCCCGCATTCATTCCACGTGCATCCTGCATTCACCCCACATTTATTCCACATTCACACCACATTCATCCCACATTACCCCCTTATTCATCCCACATTCACCCTACATTAATTCCATGTTCACCCCACATTCAACCACATTCATTTCACATTCATCCCACATTTATTTCACATTCGCCCCAGATTCATCCCACATTAGCTCCACATTCATCCCACATTCCCCCCACATTCAGCCCGCATTCATCCCACATTCACCCTACATTCATTCCACATGCATCCTACATTCATCCCACATTCAACCCACATTTACGCCACGTTCATCCCACATTTGCCCCAGATTCACCCTACATTCATCCCACATAGCCCCAGATTCATCTCACGTTCACCCCACATTCACCCTACATTCATTCCACGTTCACCCCGCATTCATACCACGTGCATCCTGCATTCACCCCACATTTATTCCACATTCACACCTTCATCCCACATTTGCCCCGCATTCACCCCACATTCATCCCACATTACCCCCACATTCACCCTGCATTCATCCCACATTCACCCTACATTCATCCCACATTGACCCCGCATTCCCCCCACATTCATTCCACGTTCATCCTACATTTATCCCACATTCATCCCACATTTATTCCATGTTCCTCCCACATTCATCCTACATTTACCCTGCATTCACCCTGCATTCATCCTACATTCCCCCCCGTATTCATCCCACATTCACCTTACATTTATTCCACGTTCACCCCGCATTCCCCCGACATTCATTCCACGTTCATCCTACATTTAACCCACATTCACCACACATTCATTCCACATTTTTTCCACATTCACCCCACGTTCATCCCACATTCGCCCCAGATGCATCGCACATTAGCCGCACATTTATCCAACATTCATCCCACATACCCCCCAACATTCATTGCACATTCATTCCACATTCATCTCACATTCACCCCGTATTCATCCAACATTCCCCCCACGTTCATCCCACATTCACCCTACATTTATTCCATGTTCATCCCACATTCAGCTGGCATTCATCCCACATTCACGCCACGCTCATCCCACATTTGCCCCAGATTCACCCTACATTCATCCCACATTAGCCGCACATTCATCCCACGTTCACCCCGCATTCATCCCACATTCACCCTGCATTCATCCCACATTCCCCTGTATTCATCCCGCATTCCCCTCACATTCATTCTACGTTCATCCTACATTTATCCCACATTCATCCCACATTTATTTCACATTCACCCCACATTCATCTCACATTCGCCCCAGATTCATCCCACATGCATCCTACATTCGCCCCAGATTCATCCCACATTAGCCGCACATTCACCCACTATTCCCTCCATGTTCATCCCACATTCACCCCACATTCATCCCACATCTATCCCACATTCACCCTACGTTTATCCCACATTCATCCCACATACCCCCAACATTCATCCCACATTCACCCCGCATTAATCCCACATTCATCCCACATTCCCCCTTCATTTGCCCCACATTCATCACACATTCACCCTGCATTCCCCCACTATAATTCCATGTTCATCCTACATTCATCTCACATTCCCACCACATTCATCCAACATTCCCCCACATTCATCCCACATTCACCCTACATTTATTCCACATTTATCCCACATTCACCCTACATTTATTCCACATTCAGCCCGCATTCCCCCCACATTCAGCCCGCATTCATCCCACATTCACCCTACATTCATTCCACATGCATCCTACATTCATCCCACATTCAACCCACATTTATTCCACATTCACGCCACGTTCATCCCACATTTGCCCCAGATTCACCCTACATTCATCCCACATAGCCCCAGATTCATCCCACGTTCACCCCACATTCACCCTACATTCATTCCACATTCACCCCGCATTCATTCCACGTGCATCCTGCATTCACCCCACATTTATTCCACATTCACACCACATTCATCCCACATTACCCCCTTATTCATCCCACATTCACCCTACATTAATTCCATGTTCACCCCACATTCAACCACATTCATTTCACATTCATCCCACATTTATTTCACATTCGCCCCAGATTCATCCCACATTAGCTCCACATTCATCCCACATTCCCCCCACATTCAGCCCGCATTCATCCCACATTCACCCTACATTCATTCCACATGCATCCTACATTCATCCCACATTCAACCCACATTTACGCCACGTTCATCCCACATTTGCCCCAGATTCACCCTACATTCATCCCACATAGCCCCAGATTCATCTCACGTTCACCCCACATTCACCCTACATTCATTCCACGTTCACCCCGCATTCATACCACGTGCATCCTGCATTCACCCCACATTTATTCCACATTCACACCTTCATCCCACATTTGCCCCGCATTCACCCCACATTCATCCCACATTACCCCCATATTCATCCCACACCCTACATTAATTCCATGTTCACCCCGCATTCCCCCAGATTCATTTCACATTCATCCCACATTTATTTCACATTCGCCCCAGATTCATCCCACATTAACCCCACATTCATCCCACATTTATCCCACATTCATCCTACATTTATTCCACATTCATCCCACATACCCCCAACATTCATCCCACATTCACCCCGCATTAATCCCACATTCATCCCGCATTCCCGCCTCATTTGCCCCACATTCATCACACATTCACCCCACATTCCCCCACTATCATTCCACGTTCATCCCACATTCATCCCACATTCCCCCCCACATTCAGCCTGCATTCATCCCACATTCACCCTACATTCATTCCACGTGCATCCTACATTTATCCCACATTCAACCCACATTTATTCCACATTCACGCCACGTTCATCCCACATTTTCCCCAGATTCACCCTACATTCATCCCACATAGCCCCAGATTCATAACATGTTCACCCCGCATTCACCCTACATTCATTCCACGTTAACCCCGCATTTATTCCACATGCATCCTACATTAATTCCATGCTCACCCCGCATTCCCCCTACATTCATTCCACATTCATCCCACATTTATTCCACGTTCACCCCAGATTCATCCCACATTCGCCCCAGATTCATCCCACATTAGCCTCACATTCATCCCACATTCCCTCCACGTTCATTCAACATTCACCCCACATTTATCCCACATTCACCCTGCGTTTATCCCACATTCATCCCGCATTCACCCTACATTCATCCCACTTTCACCTCGCGTTCATCCCACATTCCCTCCACGTTCATCCGCATTCCCCCCACATTCACCCCACATTCATTCTACGTTCATCCTACATTTATCCCAGATTCACCCCACATTCATCCCACATTTATTCCACATTCATCCCAGATTCATCCCATATTAGCCGCACATTCACCCCACATTCCCTCCACGTTCATCCATTCGCCCCACATTCACCCCACATTTATTCCACATTCACCCCACATTCATTCCACATTCACCCCATGTTCATCCCACATTTACCCCGGATTCATCCCACTTTCCCCCAACATTCATCCCACATTCATTCCACATTCATTCCACAATTATCCCACATTCTCCCCACATTCATCCCACATTCATCCCACATTCAGCCCACATTCAGCCCACATTCAGCCCACATTCATCAGACATTAACCCCACATCCATTCCACATTCACCCTGCATACAGAGTGTGTATAGAGTGAAGCATTTGCTGGGGGGATGGTGGGCGGGGCATACCTGTCACTGAGGTTTCTCCCATAGACATGGTGAGGGTCTCTGGAGTCAGTCTGTCTGATGTGGAGAAAATAAACTTTGTTTTTTGAGGTTCATAACCACTTTCTGGCCGCAATACGTGAGTGGTGTACCGGGGTTATGCACCGGTTATGGGTGAAGCTACCAGCCATTATCGTTTTTCTCAGCCGGCAGCTGACTTTCTCATGAAAGCGATCAGAGCAGCTAATTAGCCCCTGGATTGCTGTCAGAAGCAGTGGGAGGGGGCGTCCCCACCCTCTCTCACCGCTCGCCGGTCTTTCTCAGGTTTACTGTTCTTCCTGGTGTGTCCAAGTATCGGCGGTGCGGCCGGCTAGTCACAGAGCTGAACAGAGACCACATCATCTCTGATCGCCTCTACGGCCTTGGAGGACCGGAGCAAAGTCATGATGTCACTTCCTGTCTAGGGCGGAAGTAAACTTGTTTTTTTTTTTTAAAGCAAAAGATATATATATATATTTTTATCTTTTGCTTTTAAAGCTAAAGGAGAGATTTGGGGTCTTTTTGATTCCAGATCTCTCCATAAAGAGGACCTGTCATCCTTATTTCTATTACAAGAGATGTTTACTTTCCTTGTAATAGGAATAAAAGTGATCAAAAAAATAAATAAAAAATTAAAGGGACCATGTAAAAATAAACAATAAAATAAATAAGAAAAAAAATATTCAAGCACCCCCATCTCTCTGTGCTCGCGCACAGAAACAAATACATACGTAAGTTGCATATGCAAATCTAAACAGTGTTCACCACACATGTGAGGTATCGTCATGAACGTTGGAGCGAGAGCAATAATTCTAGTGCTAGATCTCCTCTGTAACTCTAAACAGGTAACTTGTAAAAAAAATGTAAAGAGTTGCCTATGGAGATTTTTATCTGCCGAGCGTGTGCAATTGTAAATCGTGACATGTTAGGTATCTGTTTACTTGGTGTAACATCATCTTTTATATCTTACAAAAAATGGAGGTATATATTGTGGATTTTGTTTTGTGTGGAGTGGGGGTAGGTAGGTGGTGGGGTGTTATTTTTTTACCTTAATGCAGAGAATGTATTCAAGTAAAAACACTTGGACTTTAAAAGCAGATTAATAAGCTCAGTCCTGGGTCCTGGAGTCCAGAGACTCTGTAGAGTTTTAGGAGGGATAAAGTCTCCAGTCCAGGTCTGGTATGTATGTGAGCCAATTGCTGAGCAGAGCTCTCTCTCCCCTCCCCCCCTCTCCTCTTTTCTTCCTCTCTCTCTCCCCCTTCCCTCTCTCTCTTCTCTTTCCTCTTTTCCCTCTCTCTCTCCTCTTTTTTTCCCCCCTTCTCTCTCTCTCTCTCCCCCCCCCCTCCATCTCTCTCTCCTCTCTTTTTCTTCTCCTTCCTCTCTCTCTTCTTCTTCTCCTCTCTCACTCCCCCCCCCTTCTCTGTCTCTCTTCTCTTTCCTCTTTTCCCTCTCTCTCCTCTCTCCCCCTTCCCTCTCTCTCCTCTCTTCTTCCTCTCTCTCTTCCCCTCTTCTTTCTCTCCTTCCTCTTTCTCTCTCTCTCCCCCGCTCCCTCTTCTCTTTCCTCTTCTTCCCCTCTTCTCTCTTTCCTTCTCTCTCTCTCTCCTCTCTCTCTTTCCTCTCCTCTCTCTCTCTTCTCTCCTTCCTCTCTCTCTCTCTTGTCTCTCCTTCCTCTATCTCTCTCTTGTCTCTCCTTCCTCTCTCTCTCTCTTCTCTCCTTCCTCTCTCTGTCTCTCTATCCTTCCTTCTCCCTCCTCTCTTCTCTTTCCTCTTTTCCCTCTCTCTCCTCTTTCCCCCTTCCCTCTCTCTCCTCTCTTCTTCCTCTCTCTCTTTCCCCTCTTCTTTCTCTCCTTCCTCTCTCTCTCTCTCCCCCACTCTCTCTCTTCTATTTCCTCTTCTTCCCCCTCTTCTCTCTCTCCTTCCTCTCTCTCTCTCCCCCAACTCTCTCTCTTCTTTTTCCTCTTCTTCCCCCTCTTCTCTCTCTCTCTCTCTCTCTCTCTCTCTCTCTCTCTATCCTCTCTCTCTTCCCTCTCCTCTCCCTCTCTCTCCCTCTCTTGTCTCTCCTTCCTCTCTCTCTCTCTCTTCTCTCCTTCCTCTCTCTCTCCCCCACTCTCTCTCTTCTCTTTCCTCTTCTTCCCCCTCTTCTCTCTCTCCTTCCTCTCTCTCTCTCCCCCAACTCTCTCTCTTCTTTTTCCTCTTCTTCCCCCTCTTCTCTCTCTCTCTCTCTCTCTCTCTCTCTATCCTCTCTCTCTTCCCTCTCCTCTCCCTCTCTCTCCCTCTCTTGTCTCTCCTTCCTCTCTCTCTCTCTCTTCTCTCCTTCCTCTCTCTCTCTCTCCCCCACTCTCTCTCTTCTATTTCCTCTTCTTCCCCCTCTTCTCTCTCTCCTTCCTCTCTCTCTCTCCCCCAACTCTCTCTCTTCTTTTTCCTCTTCTTCCCCCTCTTCTCTCTCTCCTTCCTCTCTCTCTCTCCCCCAACTCTCTCTCTTCTTTTTCCTCTTCTTCCCCCTCTTCTCTCTCTCTCTCTCTCTCTCTCTCTATCCTCTCTCTCTTCCCTCTCCTCTCCTCTCCCTCTCACTCTCTCTTCTCTCCTTCCTCTCTCTGTCTCTCTACCCTTCCTTCTCCCTCCTCTCTTCTTCCTCTCCTTTCTCTTCCTCTCTCTCTCCTGCTGGGAGAAAGGGCTGAGTGCTGACAGAACACTAAGACGGTAGAATTGTTGCCTGTTTGGGGAAGACATAGGGGGTCCCCTTGTTAAGGTGCCTCTCTTCCAGCATGGTGGGTTCAGCTCCATCCCTTGTCATCCCTTGTATGTATATGGATACAATATGGGCATATAATACACGATCGCACTTGTTCAAATAGAGTATATTTGTTATAAACGTTGTTTGGTGATATATATGATATGGGAGTTTTTGAAGAATACTGGGCACAGCCTCTCCTGACACAATTATGATTTTATTTGATTCATTTATATCTATATTGTCGAAGTTGTGTATGGTCCAATGTTTTTGAGCTCAACATGCCAATGATCACAATGGTCCCTGCCCACATTTTGAGTGGGAGGGGCTTCAGTTGTGTACCTGTTTATGTGATTTTGGTTATTTTAGTGCAGCTTTAAGCCACTGGTCTCTTGGCTCTGAGGAAGAGGGCAAGTCCTTCGAAACGCATTCACCTTCCAGACCGGCACCAGTCCTCTGTGTAATGTGATGTGTTGTAAGGATACAATGGAACTTCACTGGTCTGTACCTGGAATTGTTCTGACGAGCTTGTACACATGTTGGTTTCTGATTTTATCAATAAAGCTTGTCCAAGGATAATGCACTAGGCTGGTGCGCCCTCTGTTGTCCAGTCTTATGAGGGCAGCAAAGCGCGGCATTTCTGTGTGAGTCAGGACTGGAACAAGAGTTGGAGAGCCCTTTTATTATCTGAATACCACTTTCAAGGCAAGAGGTTATCTGTTTGTTTTCAACTGACCTGAGTTTAGTTTTTTTTTTTTTTTTTTTTGTATTCTGCTATGGAATATTTGTGCAAAGTCCTTCAACATTTCTTACAGTTTGCTGCATCGCTGAGTAAATCATATCCTATCCTATCCCAATCCTAATTGGACAGTGTAAAATATTATATACACAGTATGTTTTTGCATGAGTGATAACTTCTTGCCATGTATTAAATATTGATCATTGTGCTCTCTTTGCTTTTGGATAGGCCAAAATCCTTTGCTATCAAGACAATGAGGTCCTGAGGAAGCAGTTAGATGCGAAACGCGTCGACCTCCTGGAGCACATAGCAAAGACCTACTAATGTAGTCTGATTTGTATGGCTTGGATCATCCAAGGAGCACCCTTTTTCATGTTTCTTATAAACTGTGTTTTAACTATAGAAAGAAGTTATTTGATCACGGACAAATTAACTTAGGGCTCTTTCACATGGGGGATCCGTATGTCCGTTTTTCATCCTTCCGTTTTCGGATGAAAAGCGGACATACTTGTATCCCTATGGAGCGTCGGATGTCAGCGGTGACATGTCCGCTGACATCCGACCCGCTCCGATCCGAAAAGTGTAACGGAGGAAAACCCTACTTTTCCATCCGTTTTCCGATCGGATCAGGTGACGACGGACACTACAGTCCGTCATTACCCGATCCCCCATAGGGGAGAGCGGCGCTCTGACAGGTCCGTCCCTGCACACTGTGCAGGGACGGACCTGTCATTTTCCTGCTCAGCGATCACCGCTGAGCAAGCGGGTGTTCATGGGTCGGATCATCACTGATCCGCCCCATGTGAAAGAGCCCTTAATAATAGCACCACATCCCTTGATAGATCCCTGAAGAAGCCCGATATATGGGTGATACATGTAGGGAATTCTATTCTTCTATGCTTTATCCATAAAATCGTGTTGATTTGTACTTGCCAATTACTGTGTTTTTAATAATTCTTTATTATTTTCTAAAATAAAAAAATTTTCTTATATAATTTAGTTGTTACTAGTTTTCGAATTAATTTGCACCTTAAAAATCCCATTTTCCTCCCTCTATATATAATGTGTTTTAACTATGTTTTGTAATAAATACTTACCTTTTTATAACAAATCTGATCATCTCTTTCTGGTACTAGTAAAGTCCACTAGTTTTTTTCTATTTTGTTTATGATATTTATGGATGAGGTACCCCAAATATAGCTATTCTCCTTTTTTTCAAGTGTAAAATGATATACACTCACCAGCCACTTTTTCTAGGTACACCTGTTCAATTGCTTGGTAACACAAGTTGCTAATCAGCCAATCACATGGCAGCAGCTCAATGCATTTAGGCATCTAGACGTGGTGAAGACGACTTTCTGAGGTTCAAACCGAACATCAGAATGGGGAAGAAAGGGGATTTAAGTGACTTTGAACGTGGTGTGGTTGTTGGTGCCAGACGGACTGGTCTGAGTATTATTTCTGCTGATCTACTGGGATTTTCACACACAACCATCTCTTGAGTTTACAGAGAATGGTGGGAAAAGAGAAAAAATATCCAGTGAGCGGCAGTCGTGTGGAAGAAAATGCCTTGTTGATGTCAGAAGAAAATGGTTAGAATGGTCCTAGATGGTAGAAAGACAACAGTGACTCAAATAACCTCTCGTTACATCCAAGGTATGCAGAATACCATCTCTGAACGCACAACACACCCAACCTTGAAGCAGATGGGCTACAGCAGAAGACCACACCGGGTGCCACTCCTGTCAGCTAAGAATAGGAAACTGAGGCTACAATTCGCACAGCATCACCAAAATTGGACAATAAAAGATTAGAAAAACGTTGCCTGGTCTGATGAGTCTGGATTTCAGCTGCCACATTCAGATGGTGGGGTCAGAATTTGGCGCATGGATCCATCCTGCCTTGTATCACCGGTTCAGGCTGGTGGTGGGGGTGTAATGGTGGGGGGGAGATTTTCTTGGCACACTTTGGGCCCCTTAGTACCAATTGATCATGGTTTAAACACCACGGCCTACCTGAGTATTGTTGCTGACCATGTCCATCCCTTTATGACTACAGTGTCCCCATCTTCTGATGGCTCCTTCCAGCAGGATAATGCTCCATGTCACAAAGCTCCAATCATCTCACCACTGGACAATGAGGTCCCTGTCCTCCAATGGCCTCCACACTCACCACATCTCATCTGCGTGATGTTATCTTGTCACTATGGAGCAAAATCTCTGAGGAACGTTTCCAACACCTTGTTGAATTTGTGGCACGAAGAATGAAGGCAAAAGGAGGTCCAACCCGGGACTAGCAAGGGGGACCTAATAAAGTGGCCGGTGAGTATATATATACTGTATATGTTGTGTGTGTAGAAAATTAAACTTCTTGGATTTTACTTTACAGTTTTCAGGAGAGAAGATCGCTGACCACATGACCTGCGGGAGAATACAGGAACTGACAGACAAGCTCATCAACCCAACTGTACACCCCCCAAACCCAACTCCCCCCCCCCCCCCAGTGTCTTCCTTGCCTGTGGAGTCCTCCGCTCCATCTGCCGTCCTCCACTACGCTCCACGACTCCGGTTCTTCTCAACGAGCAATGAAGGTCTGACCTCTGGATTCATCATATCCCATTGAGGTGGTGAATGAGGCCCCGAGAGACTTGAAGACTCTGCATTGCATATTACTATATTACTATTACTAACTAATTATTATTATCATTATTATTGTTATCATATCATGTGCATGGGGTGTGCCTGGACCCTCCTAATCATCCTGTGTGCATTAGCACTGGCGGAGCTTCGGAGCTTCGGGGTTGCATTGGTCACAATGGCAACTCCGCCTATGGTCCAGGGAACCCGTGTGGCGTCCCTGTCACATTAGGTTTTGGGGGGGGGGGGGGTGCAGTTATAAGAACTAATCCCCTGTATGGCTCTACATGCAGGTGCTGAAAACCAATCTTCTTCTCCTCTCCTTCCCACAGCTTTCAGCTGCTGCATAGAAGAGCCATAAAAACTTTTTATTGGTATTAATAATTAATAAGTTCCGTTCCATTTGTTTAGATAAGAACATTCATTATTTCAGATAATTCGTAACTTCAGATCAATTCGTATTCGCTACTTTCACTAACAGCCAAATTTGAAAGGAAATTCCAATACCTATAATTTAATAGTTAGTTAGTTATTTTTTTGAATCTCAGAATTTCCGGATTTCGAATTTCCAGATTTTTGAATCTACGAATTTCCGGATTTCGGATTTTGGAATATACGAATTTCCGAATTTTCTGACAAATATTTTTTTTCTTTCGTTTTTCGGGTCATTCGTTATTATCGATATTCGTAAATTTGTAATTTCTTAAATTTGAAAATTGAAAGTCAGTAAATCGTAAATTCGTAAATCCGAAATCCGTAAATCCAAAATCCAGAAATTCGTGAATTAAGAAAATCTGAAAATTCTTAAATTACGGATTTTGAATTTTCGATTTACGAATCTTTGAAAATTTGGAATTTGAAAATTCGAAAATCAGAAATTCGTCATTCGTAAATCCGTAAATTCATAATTTGCGAGGTTTAGAATGGAAAAGGTTCCACTGTACTAAGCCTTTTGTTACACTTTTAATTTACTTTCACTTTACTTTATTTAAGTTTAACCTCTTAAAGCGGAGTTCTGGCCGAAATATGACTTTTAAGATAAAAATACCCCTAGAATACTCATGCCTCGTGCAATGTAACAGAGGTCTACTATAAACGACGCCCCGTTTTCTATTTGTGCAGAATTGTTTTTTTACTTTGTGACTAGGGATGAGCTTCGTGTTCGAGTCGAACCCATGTTCGACTCGAACATCGGCTGTTCGATCGTTCGTCGAATTGCGAACGTTATGGGCCGTTCGCGCCAAATTCGTGTGGCGCGTCACGGCCCATAATTCACTGCGGCATCGCAGTGCATTGCTGGCTGATGATTGGCCAAGCATGCACTATGACCCGCATGCTTGACCAATCACAGCGTCGTCAGTAGAGAGAGCCGTAATTGGCCAAAGCCAAGGAGGCTTTGGCCAATTATGGCTCAGGGGATTTAGTACACACCTCACACTATATAAGGCCGCCTGCACGGCGGCCCTGTGTAGTGTGTGTTCCAGCGTTCATTGAGAGGGAGAGAGAGAGACAGACAGTGACATTTGATTTGAGTTAGATAGATTAGGCAGAACAGTCAGTCAGTTAGCTGCACTTACAGTGTATTGTGTATATATATGCATCCCAGGTGTTGCATATATATATATACACTGTATTCAATTTAGCTAGATCCGTTCCTGTTATCTTCCTACTGACAGGCAGGCTTGTCTTGTTACAGTATTTACAGCTACCTGAAGAAAATTACTGGTGTTCCTTTGATCCTATTAGTACCACAGTCAGGCAGCTAGACTATTTACAGTTAGTGCAGTGCGTCCTGCTCACAGTGTTCAGCTAGATCCGTTCCTGTTATCTTCTTACTGACAGGCAGGCTTGTCTTGTTACAGTATATACAGCTACCTGAAGAAAATTACTGGTGTTCTTTTGATCCTATTAGTACCACAGTCAGGCAGCTAGACTATTTACAGTTAGTACAGTGCGTCCTGCTCACAGTGTTCAGCTAGATCCGTTCCTGTTATCTTCTTACTGACAGGCAGGCTTGTCTTGTTACAGTATATACAGCTACCTGAAGAAAATTACTGGTGTTCTTTTGATCCTATTAGTACCACAGTCAGGCAGCTAGACTATTTACAGTTAGTGCAGTGCGTCCTGCTCACAGTGTTCAGCTAAACCTACAAGTTAGTGGGGTGCGTCCTGCTCACAGTGTTCAGCTAAACCTACAAGTTAGTGGGGTGCGTCCTGCTCACAGTGTTCAGCTAAACCTACAAGTTAGTGCAGTGCGTCCTGCTCACAGTGTTCAGCTAGATCCGTTCCTGTTATCTTCTTACTGACAGGCAGGCAAGTTAGTGTGGTGCGTTCACCTCACAGTGTTCAGCTAAACCTACAAGTTAGTGGGGTGCATCCTGCTCACAGTGTTAAGCTAAACCTACAAGTTAGTGGGGTGCGTCCACCTCACAGTGTTCAGCTAAACCTACAAGTTAGTGGGGTGCATCCTGCTCACAGTGTTCAGCTAAACCTACAAGTTAGTGTGGTGCGTTCACCTCACAGTGTTCAGCTAAACCTACAAGTTAGTGGGGTGCATCCTGCTCACAGTGTTCAGCTAAACCTATAAGTTAGTGGGGTGCGTCCACCTCACAGTGTTCAGCTAAACCTACAAGTTAGTGCGGTGCGTCCACCTCACAGTGTTCAGCTAAAGCTACCTGTAGAAGGTTGGTGGTGTTCTCATACTACAGGCAGGCAGTTGATTTTGCTAGCTGCAGTATCAGTACATATATATATATATATATATATATATATATATATATATATATACATATCCCAGCTTAGTGCAGCTACAGGCCATTAGTATGTCTGGAAGGCCAAGAAGGAGAGGCAGACAGTCACAAGCCAATAAGAGAGGGCAAGCAGGCTCTGTGTCTAGTGCTGGTCGTGGAGACGGTGCATCCTCATCAGCACGTGGCCGTGGGACACGCTTGGGCTTTTTTTCAGCAGCTGGCTGTGTTGAGCCGCAACATGTGGAAGACTTGGTCGAGTGGATGACCAAGCCGTCCTCATCCTCCTCATCCTCTCTCACCCATGCCCAGGGTACTTTGTCTGGCAAAGCAGCGGCCTCTTCCCTCGGCTCAATGTCATCAGTGACTCCTTCCCTAGCCCCACCATGTCCTCCTGAGGAGTCCCTCGAACTGTTTGACCACAGTGTTGGGTACATGCTCCAGGAGGATGCCCAGCGTTTGGAAGGCTCTGATGATGATACTGAGCTCGATGAAGGCAGTAACATGAGCACGGACAGAGGGGGTGCCCAAGAAGGACAGCAATCTGGCAGTCATGCTCCCGCTGCTGCAGCATACTGCCAGGTTTGCTCCAGTGATGAGGAGGGAGGGGATGATGAGGTCACTGACTCAACGTGGGTGCCTGATAGGAGAGAGGAGGAGGAGGAGGAGGTGGCACATCATAAGGGCAGCACATTGACTGCATCACACCCCAAAGCTCCACATGTGCAGGGCGCTGCAGTCTCTGCGCGTTATTCAAAAAGTTCTTTGGTGTGGGCCTTTTTTGAGACGAGTGCATCAGATCGCACCGCTGCTATTTGCAACATATGTCTCAAGCGTATCTCGCGTGGCCAAAACATCTCCCGCTTGGGTACCACATGCTTGACCAGACATATGTTGACCTGCCATGCAGTTCGTTGGCAAGCGTATCTAAAAGACCCACACCAAAGAACAAAGAGGACCTCTCCTTGCTCCTCATCAGCTGAGATTTCCAACCCACTATACCTTCAGTCCTCTCTGAGACCTGCACTGAGAGGAATGAAGGTGTAGAATTAGGTGTGTCACAGCCAAGTACTTGTGGGCAATCTGCTTTTGGTACACCGACGTCAGATTGTACCAGGCAAATTTCCCTGCCCCAGCTGCTGCACCGCCGAAAGAAGTTTGCTCCCAGCCATCCACATGCCCAGCGGTTGAATGCTAGCTTGGAAAAATTGCTAGCACTTCAACTGCTGCCTTTTCAGTTGGTAGACTCTGCCCCCTTCCGTGAGTTTGTGGAATGTGCGGTTCCTCAGTGGCAGGTACCCAAACGCCACTTTTTCTCACGGAAGGCGATTCCGGCTCTCTACCGGCATGTGGAAGGCAATGTCCATGCCTTGCTGGACAGGGCGGTCAGCAGTAAGGTGCATATTACCGCTGACTCATGGTCCAGCAGGCATGGACAGGGACGTTACCTAAGTTTTACGGCGCATTGGGTGACTCTGCTGGCAGCTGGGAAGGATGCAGGACAAGGTGCAGTAGTGTTGGAGGTTGTTTCGCCACCACGCCTCCAAAATGCTAATGATTGTGACACACCTCTCTCCTCCACCCCCTCCTCTTCTTCTTCCTCCATGGCCTCTTCCTGTGCTTTGTCCTTGGAACCAGCGGTTCTCCGTAGCCGTTCAAGGGGCTACACAAGTACGCAGGCCAAAAGATGCCATGCGGTGCTTGAGCTGGTGTGCTTGGGGGACAGGAGCCACACTGGGGCAGAGGTTCTGTCAGCTCTGCAGGGGCAGGTTCAGAGGTGGTTGACGCCACGCCAACTTAAGGCAGGAATGGTGGTTTGCGACAATGGCACCAACCTCCTCTCTGCCCTCCGACAGGGACAAATGACCCATGTGC
Organism: Aquarana catesbeiana; assembly: GCF_042186555.1. Lineage (NCBI taxonomy): Eukaryota > Metazoa > Chordata > Amphibia > Anura > Ranidae > Aquarana > Aquarana catesbeiana. The sequence goes on from NC_133331.1 coordinate 16,854,967, forward strand.
CCTGTTTGGCTCACGTCCTTAACTTGGTGGTGCAGCGGTTCTTGGGCAGGTACCCGGGCTTACAGGATGTCCTGAGGCAGGCCAGGAAAGTCTGTGTGCATTTCCGCCGGTCATACAATGCCAGTGCTCGGCTGACGGACCTCCAAAAGGAGTTTAACCTGCCCAAGAACCGCCTAATCTGTGACATGCCCACCAGGTGGAACTCAACGTTAGCCATGCTGCAGCGGCTGCACACGCAGCAGAGGGCCATCAATGAGTACCTGTGCGACTATGGCACCAGGACAGGGTCAGGGGAGCTTGGTTTTTTTTCCCCACGCCAGTGGGCCATGATCAGGGATGCATGCACTGTCCTGTCACCATTTGAGGAGGCCACGAGGATGGTGAGCAGTGACAGTGCATGCATCAGTGACACTGTCCCCCTTGTCCACCTGTTGGAGCACAGGCTGCGTGGAATAATGGACAGGGCACTTGAGGCAGAACAGAGGCAGGAAGAGGAGGACTTCCTTAGCTCTCAAGGCCCCCTTTATCCAGACAGTGTTCCTGCGTGCCCGCCGATCACACAGGAAGAGGACGAGGAGGAGGAGGAGGAGGAGGAGGAAGATTGTGTCAGTATGGAGGTGGAGCCTGGCACTCAGCATCAGCAGCAGTCTTTAAGGGATCAGTCCCAAGAAACACATGGACTTGTACGTTGCTGGGAGGAGGTGGCTGCGGACCATGTCGTCCTTAGTGACCCAGAGGACTCCGGACCGAATGCCTCAGCAAACCTACGCTGCATGGCCTCCCTGATCCTGCAAAGCCTGCGTAAGGATCCTCGTATTCGTGGTATCAAGGAGAAGGACCAATACTGGCTGGCAACCCTCCTTGATCCACGTTACAAGGGTAAGGTTGCGGACCTTATCTTGCCATCGCAGAGGGAGCAGAGGATGAAACATCTTCGGGAGGCCTTGCAGAAAGGTCTGTGCAACGCGTTCCCAGAGACTGGGAGGTTACAAACTCCTGTTTCTGGACAACGTGTTGCTGAGGCTTCGGTCAGTCAAAGAAGGAGCGGTGGAGAAGGTGGCCGTCTGACCGATGCGTTCAGACAATTTTTTGGTCCGCAGCCCCAAGGTATGATCGGTTCCAGCAACCATCGCCAGCGTCTGTTTTACATGGTGCAGGAATACCTAGGGGCAAGATCAGACTTGGACACCTTTCCCACCGAAAATCCTCTGGGTTACTGGGTCTTGAGGATGGATCACTGGCCAGAGCTTGCACAGTATGCAATTGAGCTACTGGCCTGTCCTGCATCCAGCGTTCTTTCGGAACGCACATTCAGTGCTGCTGGAGGCGTGGTAACCGATCACAGGGTGCGTCTGTCCACCGACTCGGTCGATCGACTGACCTTCATAAAAATGAATCAGTCTTGGATCACCACCAGCTACCAAGCACCTGATGCTGATGTAACCGAATAATTTTTTTTGAAATCTCAGATCCCTTCAAAGACTGCCTATGCTGATGCTGAGTGACTATCCCTGAGTAATTATCCTCTTCCTCCTCAATCATCACGCTGATAGCTTGTAAGAACATTTTTGGTTCTGGGCGCCACCACCAGTGCCTAAGGCACAATTTTTCTGCCCCTGTTTGACAGGGGCGTGTAATTACAATTTTTGATGCAATACTTTGCAGCAGGGCTCGTTCCTGCGTTCCAACTAGAGTGTCTGTGAGGGGTTGCAGTGTTGTGGCACCAGCACCAGTGCCTAAGGCCCAATTTTTCTGCCCCTGTTTAACAGGGGCGTGTAATTACAATTTTTGATGCAATACTTTGCAGCAGGGCTCGTTCCTGCGTTCCAACTAAAGTGTCTGTGAGGGGTTGCAGTGTTGTGGCACCAGCACCACCACCACCACAGGCCCAATTTTTCTGCCCCTGTTCAACAGGGGCATGTAATTACAATTCTTGATCTAATATTTCACAGCAGGGCCCTGTGAGGGCTTACGTTGTTGTGACCACAACAACACCTAAGGCCCAAATTTCTGCTGAGTATATAGGGCAGGCCCCTACTTTCAAACATCTTACAAATGACTCCTACTTGCAAACGGAAGGAGACAACAGGAGGTGAGATGAAATCTACCCCTAGGAAGGGAAATTCTCTCCTGTAAGAGTTAATATGGGAAAAACATTTCTCCTTTCCACTGATGCTTTCCAATCCTTGTTCCACAAAAAACCCCAAATTCTCAAAAAACATTTGTCATTGGGACAAAAAGTGAGGTGAAATCTTCTGAAGAGGAGGAAAGACAGCAAAACAAATGTCACAGGGGTGATAACCCTTCCCTATGTTTTCCAAAAAGCTTAAAAAAGATATTTTGGCTGGAGCTAAACACGTTAAAAATGTACCCGTTCAAAATGACAAACAGATTCTACTTAACAACAAACCTACAGTCCCTGTCTTGTTTGCACCGCCTGTATACTGCTGTTCAGAGTATATAGGGCCTGGTGGCCCCACACCTTTCCTTATTTTAATTTGGGTGCGGGGTTCCCCTTAATATCCATACAAGACCCAAAGGGCCTGGTAATGGACTGGGGGGTACCGTTTGTCTCACTGATTTTCATCCATATTGCCAGGACCCGACATTACATTAAACCCGCAAGCAGTTTTAAATGAGATTTTTTCCTTTAAAAATGACATTTGGTGCAGGGACTGTTCTAAACATGGGAAACACGCGTCACTTTACAGGCATACTATAGACACCCCCCAGGTACGATATTTAAAGGAATATTTCACTTTTTTTTTTTTTTTACTTTAAGCATCATTAAAATCACTGCACCCGAAAAAACTGCCGTTTTTAAAAGTTTTTTTTGCATTGATACATGTCCCCTGGGGTAGGACCCGGGTCCCCAAACCCTTTTTAGGACAATACCATGCAAATTAGCCTTTAAAATGAGCACTTTTGATTTCGAACGTTCGAGTCCCATAGACGTCAATGGGGTTCTAACGTTCGTGCGAACTTTCGGTCCGTTCGCAGGTTCTGGTGCGAACCGAACCGGGGGGTGTTCGGCTCATCCCTATTTGTGACGTTCCTGCACAGCTCGCCCATCTTCAGTGTGGGCATCTGAAGCCTCAGTGTCCTTCTTCGTGGATTCCGTGCATGCTGGCTACCCAACATGCACCTACCGATCTCGAGCATGTGCAGTGCGGTGCGATCTTGGTCAGCTTGACATGGCACAGCCATGCCAAGCTGACCAAGATTTTCCATAGAGGCCAATGTTAAATGTTACGGGAGCAGTGCTATGCCAAGCTGACCAAGAATTTCCATAGACGCCAATGTTAAATGTTACTGGAGCCGTGCCATGCCAAGTTGACCAAGAATTTCCATAGACACCAATGTTAAATGTTACTGAAGCCGTGCCATGCCAAGCTGACTAAGATTTTCCATAGACGCCAACGTTAAACGTTACGGGAGCAGTGCCATGCCAAGCTGACCAAGATTTTCCATAGACGCCAATGTTAAATGTTACTGAAGCCGTGAAATACCTAGCTGACCAAGAATTTCCACAGACACCAATGTTAAACGTTCTGGGAGCAGTGCAATGCCAAGCTAAACGAGATCTCCCAGGAGCCAATGCAAAACTGGAAATGAGGTACGGCGCCGCGGCCCCTAAAGGAGGAAGTGAAATTAGATATAGGCATAAATCAGGTAAGTGAATAGAAAAAATAAATAAATTGCCAATTCATGTTAAGGATGCACATTAGTGCTGCATGGTGAGGAGTGAAAAATGTGGGTGGAACTCCGCTTTAAGGACCGCCCCACGCAGATATATACGTGATTTCATGCACGGGGTCTGGGACGCCGTGATTGGATACAGCGGGAGCCAATCAGCGGGTCCGACAGACATGCTGTCCACCAGGACCCACCGATAGTTCTGAGAAGAAGCAGAACAGCGGTCTGCCTATGTAAACAAGGCAGACCAACGTTCCGCCAGAGGGGAAGATGGAGATCATGTGTTTCTGTTAAGCAGAAACACAGATCTCTGGTTTCCCCCTAGTCAAAGCACCCCCCCACCCACGCACACACACACCCACACAGTTAGAAAGCATCTCCTAGGGACACACTTAACCCTTTGATCGCCCCTGAGGTTAACCCCTTCCCAGACAGTGTCATTAGTACAGTGACAGTGCATATTTTTTAGCAATGATCACTGTATTAGTGTCACTGATCCCCAAAAAGTGTCCGATATATCCGCTAAAAATCACTGATTGCCACCACCACTAGTAAACAAAACAAAAAAAAAATTAAAATTCCATAAATATATCCCAATCAATATACACTTATTGAGATTTTTTTTTTTTTACCAAAAACATGTATCAGAATACATACTTGCCTAAATTAATGAATAAATTAGATTTTTTTAAGAAAAATGCAGGTATGTTTTATAGCATAAAGTAAAAAATATTGTTTTTTTTTTTTTCAAAATTGTTGCTCGTTTTTTGTTTATAGCGCAAAAAATAAAAACCACAGAGGTGATCAAATACCACCAAAAAAAAGCTCTTTTTGTGGGGGGAAAAAAAAGGACTTTTTAAAGTCAATTTTATTTGGGTACAGCGTCGCACGACCGCGCTAATGTCAGTTAAATTAGCCGTAGCGCAAAAAATTAAATGGTTAAATCAGTATTTTAGCAGAAAAAGACTTATAACTGCCAAACATTATACATTTTTTTTTTAACAGCGACACTAGGGAATAAAATGGCGATCGTTGATCCAGAAGAGGGGGAAGGGGCCGCTTTGTGTAATATCATTCCCCAGAGAAGGTAAGTAGAACATCCTTTTTTTATTTCAGCTATAAAAAAGACTTTAGTATCATTTTATCCACTTGAAGATCGGGTCTTTTCTGGTACCTTTGTTTTGTCAGTATTTTTTGCTAGAAAATTACTTATAACCCCAAACCAATATATATTCTCCAGCAGGGACCATAGGGAATAAAATGGCGATCGTTACAATTTTTTATATCACACGGTATTTGTGCAGCGGTTTTTCAAACGCAGTTTTTTTGGAAACAGTACACATTTTTTTTTTTTTTTTTAATCTTTTTATTACAATTTTTGATCACAAACACATACAAAGAACAGAGTTAAGCCCCGTACACACGATCGGATTTTCCGACGGGAAATGTGCGATGACAGGCTGTTGGCGGTAAATCCGACCGTGTGTATGCTCCATTGGACAGTTGTTGTCGGATTTTCCGCGGACAAATGTTGGATGGCAGGTTTTAAAATTTTCTGTGGACAAATGTCTGTTGTCGGATTTTCCGAGCGTGTGTACACAAGTCCGTCGGACAAAAGTCCAAAGTACAAACACGCATGCTCGGAAGCAAGGACGAGCTGGAAGCGGTCGGTCTTGTAAACTCGCGTTCGTAATGGAGAATTAACATTCGTGACGCGGAAAATCATGAAATCTCCAAATGCAGCGCACAATTCTCTTCTTCTTTAATGGGATAATAATGAAGCTGCTTTGCTGGTGATACTGATGGAGTTATGGCAAACACATTTTCAAAGGCTTTTTTTTTTCTAGTGATATCAAGAATAATATTATTATGTTTTTTTTTTTCTTTTTTTTTGGGCAAGTTACCACATCACCATTATCCCGTAGTTTTTAAGATCAAAGATACAACTATGTTGGTTTCCCTTGTTAATGTTACATTGTATTTTTTTAAATGTAACTGCCGACTCCCAAACTGTCATTTGAAGTAAAACACATAGCCAAGTATTATTCTCCACAATTATTTTTATTGTGCATTAAAAAAAGAAAACAAATAAAATTAGACATGCTATCTGCCAATAGAAAAAGTGCATTCTATGCATCCAAAAATATAGAAAATATAACAAATCAAATCATTATTATTCAACCAAAAAATAATGTCAAAGCAATAACTCCAAGGCCAATAATAAATAAGACGTTATCTCCTCCGACTCTGCAACATGTCTGGTTGGCAAATGACCGTTCAGAAACGAACTGAAAAGCGCTAAATGAAAAGCGCAAAAAGAAAAGCGCGAATCAACACTCACCAAACTTCTTCTAACACGAAAGTAGCAGAAGGAGCCCAAAGGGTGGCGCTAAAGAGCTGAAAAACCATGTAGTACGTTACTACGTTCGTGATTGTTGGCCAACAGTTGTGTGCCGTGTGTATGCAAAACAAGTTTGGGCCAACGCTCTTCTGACAAAAGTCCACAGTTTTGTTGGCCAACAATCCGATCGTGTGTACGAGGCTTAAGTGCTTAACAATGCATCAGTAAAACAACCGCTTAATGGTCCATTTCACTGCCCTGAATGAGAATTGAACAGAAGGGGGATGCAGCTCATCGGTACATGACGCCTCTAATTGCAATATGACATCACACACATCTGTGTGTAATTTAATCTCAGTAGAAATACAGCTGTTCTGTGAAGCCCTTAGAGGTTTGTTAGAGAACCTTAGTGAACAAACAGCATCATGAAGGCCAAGGAATGCACCAGACAGGTCAGGGATAAAGTTGTGGAGAAGTTTAAAGCAGGGTTAGGTTATAAAAAAAATATCCCAAGCTTTGAACATCTCACAGAGCTCTGTTCAATCCATCATCCGAAAATGGAAAGAGTATGGCACAACTACAAACCTACCAAGACATGGCCGTCCACCTAAACTGACCGGCCGGACAAGGAGAACATTCATCAGAGAAGAGCCAAGAGGTCCATGGTAACTCTGGAGGAGCTGCAGAGATCCACAGCTCAGGTGGGAGAATCTGTCCACAGGACAACTATTAGTCGTGTTCTCCACAAATCTGCCCTTTATGGAAGAGTGACAAGAAGAAAGACATTGTTGTTCCATTTGCAGTTTGTAAGAAGCCATGTGGGGGACACAGCAAACATGTGGAAGACGGTGCTCTGCTCAAATGAAACCAAAATTTAACTTTTTGGCCTAAAAGCAAAACACTATTTGTGGTGGAAAACTAACACTGCACATCACCCTGAACACACCATCCCCACCGTGAAACATGGTGGTGGCAGCATCATGTTGTGAGGATGGATTTCTTTAGCAGGGACAGGAAAGCTGGTCAGAGTTGATGGGAAGATGGATGGAGCCAAATACAGGACAATCTTAGAAGAAAACCCGTAAAAGACTTGAGACTGGGGCGGAGGTTCACCTTCCAGCAGGACAACGACCCGAAACATACAGCCAGAGCTACAATGGAATGGTTTAGATCAAAGCATATTCATGTGTTAGAATGGCCCAGTCACAGCCCAGACCTAAATCACATTGAGAATCTGTGGCAAGACTTGAAAATTGCTGTTCACAGACGCTCTCCATCCAATCTGATAGAACTTGAGATATTTTGCAAAGAAGAATGGGCAAAAATGTCCCTCTCTAGATGTGCAAAGCTGGTAGAGACATCCCCAAAAAGACTTGCAGCTGTAATTGCAGAGAAAGGCGGTTCTACAAAGTATTGACTCCGGGGGGCGCCATACAAATGTACTCCCCCACACTTTTCACATATTTATTTGTAAAAAATTTTAAAACCATTTATCATTTTCTTTCCACCTCACAATTATGTGTCACTTTGTGTTGGTCTATCAGATAAAATCCCAATAAAATACATTTACGTTTTTGGTTGTAACATGACAAAATGTGAAAAATGTCAAGGGGTATGAATACTTTTTCAAGGCACTGTATGTACACACTGTATATCGACATACAGTACATACATACTTGCATGTGTGTTTGAGCTTTGGGGTGCACAACTACGAATATTATTGTTATTAATATTATCATCATTCTTATTCCTATTATTATTAATTATTATTATTTTTATTAGTGGTACCATTGGAGGAATACACTGGAAATTGTAAATCAATTTTAAGTACTAATTTCCTGATACTAAAAATTAACAAAGTTCATCATAATAAAGGAAATTCACTTAAAAGAAAGTTGGACATCAGGAACTTTCACATATCACTCGGCAGGTTTGTAGAATCCTCCGGGGACGTCTAATAGGTGCATTAACATTGCGTCTGTCTTCACCATGTCTAGAGATGGGTCACAGAGAATTCATGGGATCCACCAACAGATCATCACAACATGAAATGACCGATAATAATGAGAGACGCTGAATGCTGTACCTGAATAGAAATGTCCCCATCACCTGTGCTCTGTATACTATATCCTGAGCCTCAAAGGTCTGTATACTATATCCTGAGCTCTTGGAGGTCTGTATATACAGTCAGGTCCATAAATATTGGGACATGGACACAATTCTAATCCTTTTGGCTCTATACACCACCACAATGGATTTGAGATGAAACAAAGAAGATGTTCTTTAACTGCAGACTTTCAGCTTTAATTTGAGGGTATTTACATCCAAATCAGGTGAACGGTTTAGGAATTACAACAGTTTATATATGTGCCTCCCACTTTTTAAGAGACCAAAAGTAATGGGACAGATTAATAATTATCCATCAAACTTTCACTTTTTAATACTTGGTTGCAAATCCTTTGTAGTCAATCACAGCCTGAAGTCTGGAACGCATAGACATCACCAGACGCTGGGTTTCATCCCTGGTGATGCTCTGCCAGGCCTCTACTGCAACTGTCTTCAGTTCCTGCTTGTTCTTGGGGCATTTTCCCAGTTTTGTCTTCAGCAAGTGAAATGCATGCTCAATCAGATTCAGGTCAGGTGATTGACTTGGCCATTGCATAACATTCCACTACTTTCCCTTAAAAAACTCTTTGGTTACTTTCGCAGTATGCTTCGGGTCATTGTCCATCTGCACTGTGAAGCGCCTTCCAATGAGTTCTGAAGCATTTTGCTGAATATGAGCAGATAATATTGTCCGAAACACTTCAGAATTCATCCTGCTGCTTTTGTCAGCAGTCACATCATCAATAAATACAAGAGAACCAGTTCCATTGGCAGCCATACATTCCCACGCCATGACACTACCACCACCATGCTTCACTGATGAGGTGGTATGCTTTGGATCATGAGCAGTTCCTTTCCTTCTCCATACTCTTCTCTTCCCATCACTCTGGTACAAGTTGATCTTGGTCTCATCTGTCCATAGGATGTTGTTCTAGAACTGTGAAGGCTTTTTTAGATGTTTGGCAAACTCTAATCTGGCATTCCTGTTTTTGAGGCTCATCAATGGTTTACATCTTGTGGTGAACCCTCTGTATTCACTCTGGTGAAGTCTTCTCTTGATTGTTGACTTTGACACACATACACCTACCTCCTGGAGAGTGTTCTTGATCTGGCCAACTGTTGTGAAGGGTGTTTTCTTCACCAGGGAAAGAATTCTTCGGTCATCCACCACAGTTGTTTTCCGTGGTCTTCCGGGTCTTTTGGTGTTGCTGAGCTCACTGGTGCATTCTTTCTTTTTAAGGTTGTTCCAAATAGTTGATTTGGCCACACCTAATGTTTTTGCTATCTCTCTGATGGGTTTGTTTTGTTTTTTCAACCTAAAGATGGCTTGCTTCACTGATAGTGACAGCTCTTTGGATCTCATATTGAGAGTTGACAGCAACAGATTCTAAATGCAAATAGCACACTTGAAATGAACTCTGGACCTTTTATCTGCTCCTTGTAAATGGGATAATGAGGGAACAACACACACCTGGCCATGGAACAGCTGAGCAGCCAATTGTCCCATTACTTCTGGTCCCTTAAAAAGTGGGAGGCACATATACAAACTGTTGTAATTCCTACACCGTTCACCTGATTTGGATGTAAATACCCTCAAATTAAAGCTGAAAGTCTTCAGTTAAAGCACATCTTGTTCGTTTCATCTCAAATCCATTGTGGTGGTGTATAGAGCCAAAAATATTATAATTGTGTCGATGTCCCAATATTTATGGACCTGACTGTAGAAGACTCTACCCGAAAATCTCTACCTACCTATGTCTACTGAACTGACTGTACAGATGTGTCATTGGACAGATTTTGTATTATAATCAAAGCCTTGATTTTCCTCATGCTGAGTTGTTTTACTGAGATTAGGAAGTCCTAAAACCATCAACAGGATCTCTGATAGCGGAGAAGATAATGGGGATGAGGGTTCAATGAGTGCCAGCCGCCTGACCACACACCATACGGTGTTTATTGTCGCCAGGTAACCCCATTGTGTGGATAGGGTTGGAGAGCACTTTACACGGCCCTGTGGGTGCCAAACACCTGCTTATACGGGAGAAGAAGAGAACGCCTATTTGTTCCACAAACACCAGGCCTGTTACCTGCGCTAAGCCCTGGAAGATTGTCATTGTTTCCAGTGTATGGCTTCTATGAAACGAGAAGGGAGCCAAGCTGCTGGGAAGCACACAATGCTGGAATCTGCCCCGGGGCCCTTGCGTTCTGGGCCGTCTGTTAGCAGGATGTATCCATCCAGAGACTCGCATGCCAAAAACCCTGAGAGCCACATTCCTGTGTCAGTCACTCATCGAGAATTTATTCTGCACTTCCAAACACAAAGACGGCAACGCCGCACTTCAGCTCAAACAAGACTCCGAAGATTGGTAACAAAATTACCAGCAATTGTTTACTCTGCGGAGCTGGGATAGTCCGCGCTCAATGGAAGCTGCGGCACGGCTCGCATAGAGTCTTTTATGAAACCGCCAAACCCTTGTCAGCGCAGGAGATGAACGCTCGCAGCTTTAACCCATCCCTTGTCATCAGAATTTGTCTTCTTTACATCTCCCCATTCACGTGTCATTAGGAGCACTCCAGTTTACTTTACCACATGGAGCACTGCAGACATTTCCCATGGAGGTGTGTGGATTAACGTGCTCCATGGTGGTCACACTGCAAACCTGCTGCTCCCATTTCTCTGCAATCTGTGTCATTTCTTACTTTTATCTGATTTATTCACATTGGGGGGGGGGGGACTTTGCTGGTGTTGTGGTGGAATGAATTCACTGAGTCCAGCCAATAGCCAATCTCAATTATCCCTTATTCCTGATCTAACTATTGTGCCATCATGGTGAGGTGATCACCGGCCTCCTATAGATAGTAGTACAAGGTGTACTTCCATAAAACTGGACTCCTTCTGTAGGTTGAAGATCTTTCACTGATCATCCCAGTCTAGACTTCTAATGGGACAAAAGTTCGAAATGAAATTCAGTTTAATGTAACTAGATACTACTACCTATACTATGACTAGCTTTACCATGAATACCTATAGCAAGAAGAGCAATACTTTGACTAACTATACCATGAATACCTATAGCAAGACTAACTATACTTTGACTATCTATACCAAGACTAGCTCTACCAAGACTAGTTATACTATGACTAGCTACAGTGCCTTGAAAAAGTATTCATACCCCTTGAAATCTTCCACATTTTGTCATGTTGAAATCCCAATAAAAGACATTTGTGTTTTTGGTTGTATGTTACGGACAAAGTGGCACATAATTGTGATTTGGAAGGAAAATGATAAATGGTTTTCAAACTTTTTTTACAAATAAATATGTGAAAAGTGCGGCGTGCATTTGTATGGCGCCCCCCTGAGTCAATACTTTGTAGAACCTCCTTTCGCTGCAATTACAGCTGCAAGTCTTTTTGAGGATGTCTCTACCAGCTTTGCACATCTAGAGGGACATTTCTGCCCAAACTTCTTTGCAAAATAGCTCAAGTTCCTTCAGATTGGATGGAGAGCGTCTGTGAACAGCAAATTCCAAGTCTTGCCCCAGATTCTCAATTGGATTTAGGTCTGGACTTTGACTGGGCCATTCTAACACATGAATATGCTTTGATTTAAACCATTCCATTGTAGCTATGGCTGTATGTTTAGGGTCGTTGTCCTGCTGGAAGGTGAACCTCCGCCCCCGTCTCAAGTCTTTTGCAGACTTCCCATCAACTCTGACCAGCTTCCCTGTCCCTGCTGAAGAAAAGCATCCCCACACCATGATGCTGCCATCACCATGTTTCACGGTGGGGATGGTGTGTTCAGGGTGATGTACAGTGTTAGTTTTCCACCACACATAGCACTTTTCTTTTAGGCCAAAAAGTTAAATTTTGGTTTCATCTGACCAGAGCACCTTCTTCCACATGTCTGCTGTGTCCCCACATGGCTTCTCGCAAACTACAAACAGGACTTCTTATGACTTTCTTCTTGCCACTCTTCCATAAAGGCCAGATTTGTGGAGTGCACAACTAATAATTATGCCATGGACAGATTCTTCCACCTGAGCTGTGGATCTCTGCAGCTCCTCCAGAGTTACCATGGACCTCTTGGCTGCTTCTCTGATGAATGTTCTCCTGTCAGTTTAGGTGGATGGCCATGTCTTGGTATGTTTACAGTTGTGCCATACTCTTTCCATTTTCGGATGATGGATTGATCAGTGCTCCGTGAGATGTTCAAAGCTTGGGATATTTTTTTATAACCTAACCCTGCATTAAACTTCTCCACAACTTTATCCCTGACCTGTCTGGTGTGTTCCTTGGCCCTCATGATGCTGTTTGTTTACTAAGGTTCTCTAACAACCTCTGAGGGCTTCACAGAACAGCTGTATTTCTACTAAGATTAAATTACACACAGGTGGACTCTATTTACCAATTAGGCCACTTCTGAAGGCAATTGGTTCCACTAGGTCTTAGGAGTATCAGAGTAAAGGGGGCTGAATACAAAAACACACCACACTTTTCACATATTTATTTGTAAAAAAAAATTGAAAAGCATTTATCATTTTCCTTCCACTTCACAATTATGTGCCACTTTGTGTTGGTCTATTACATAGTAACATGACAAAATGTGGAAAATTTCAAGATATGAAAACTTTTTCAAGGCACTGTATACCATGACCAACTCTACCAAGACTAGCTATACTATGACTAGCTATACCATGACCAACTAGACCAAGACTAGCTCTGCCAAGACTAGCTATACTATGACTAGCTATACCATGACTAGCTATAACATGACTAGCTCTACCAAGGCTAGCTATACTATGACTAGCTATGTCAAGACTAGCTTTACCAAGACTAGTTATATTAAGACTATCTATACCAAGACTAGCTACACTATGACTAGTTCTACCAAGACTAGCTATGCTATAACCACTAGCTATACCATGACTAGCTAAACCAAAACAAGCTATACCATGACTATTTATATCAAGATTAGCTCTACCAAGACTAGCTACACCATCCATTTTCACCATTCAGCGGATATCTGCTGGCAGAGAAGTTGGTGGTGGTCAGACTGATTATGAGCAATGAAGGTGAGTAGCATCTAAACAAATGCTGCACCTGTACGTGGACATGTTTATTCCCATTACCTGTAACCTTGTTTAATCTCCACGGGGGCTTGTATTTACCTGCCTGGCTTCATTCCCATCTACTTATCTGGTTTCACATTACCCAGTCTGTCTTCATTCCCATTACCTTGCCTGGCTTCATTCACATTTACCCTCCTGGCTTCATTCACATTTATCTGCTTGGCTTCATTTACATTTTACCTGCCTGGCTTCATTTGCATTTACCTGCCTGGCTTCATTCACATTAACCTGCCTGTCTTCATTCACATTAACCTGCCTGGCCTCATTTACATTTAGTCGCCTGGCTTCATTCACATTTACCCAGCTGGCTTCATTCACGTTTACCTACCTGGCTTCATTCACATTTACCTACCTGGCTTCATTCACATGTACCCGTCTGGCTTCATTCACATGTACCTGCCTGGCTTCATTCACATGTACCCGTCTGGCTTCATTCACATTTACCCACCTCGCTTCATTCACATTTACCCCCCTCGCTTCATTCACATGTACCCACCTTGTTTCATTCACATTTACCCATCTCGCTTCATTCACCATCGGATTCCCCTCTGACAGCAGAACGTAAAAAAACAAGTGCCGACATTAAAAAATAAAAACAGTGTGGAGGCCCCCTGCATTAGGGTCACTCGCTCCTTAACAACCAGTTATTCTTCACAATGAATTCAGATCGGATTTGAAAATATTGAATACTTCCAATGCAAACAAATATACAAAACGAATGCCAAAGATAAGAAACGAATTCCAAAAATGAATCTGTTCAACATAACAAATATGATGAAACTAAATTCTTCAATTACCAAATGCATCCAAAACAAAACTAAAACAAATCGGTCAGGTGGGTCTGGTGCACTTACCCCCTCTATGGTGGACGGCGCTTCTCCCGGGCTTCACTTGCAGAGGCGATGGCTTTCACCTTCCCCTTCTCTCCACGGGCATCGTGGCGGCTTACCTTTCCTCCCTCCTCCTTGGTGGCTAATTGGGACTCTTTTCTTTTCAGCCTGCTTCTGATTGGCTGGATTGAGGATCAGTGTTTCAATAGCGAATATTCATTCGCTGTTGTAACACCTGGATGGGCACCTGGCGCAATGCTCTGCGCCAGGAGCCACCCTATTTTGAAGCCAATTAGATCAAGTGCTTGAAAAAAACACCTCCCCCCCTGCTGTAATTCATGTGCCTGGCATCCTGAAAGGGGCCAGATGCATGACGAATAGGTGTCCTGTCAAAAAGTCGTGGATTGAGCATGGTGGTGGTGGCCGTGGATAGAGGGGGTGGCGCTCCGGCACCCCTAATGGATGGGCCGTCACTGGTCTAGGTACCACCCATAATACTCTGACATTCCATTATGGACCCTAACCCTAAGGTGATCCTGTAGGTTTGGCTGCCCGATTAGGGCCAAACATGTTTCAGTACAGATTTGTGTCCCATGCCCGTCATATAAGATATATGTTTATTTTGAGTTAGTAACACATTGGGTGTACTGTGTATTTCATGGCATGGGTTTTGTATACATCCTTCCATGTGTTGTGAAGGTGCCATGGAGGTATTGTGGAGGTGCCATGGAGCTGTCATGGAAGTGTCATGCAGGTGTCATGGAGGTGCCTTGGAGGTATCATGGTGGTATCATGGAGCTGTCATGGAGGTACCATGGAGGTGTCATGGAGGTGTCATGGAGATGTCATGGAGGTATCATGGAGATGTCATGGAGCTGTGATGGTTGTGTCATGGAGCTATTATGGCGGAGCCATAGAGGTATCATAGAGGTGCCATGGAGGTATCATGGAGCTGTCATGGAGGTGCCATGGAGCTGTCATGGAGGTGCCATGGAGCTGTCATGGAGGTGTCATAAAAGTGTAATGGAAGTGCTATGGAAGTGCCATACTGTGTATTTCATGACATGGGTTTTGTATACTTCCTTCCAGGTGTTGTGGAGGTGCCATGGAGGTATTGTGGAGGTGCCATGGAGCTGTTATGGAAGTGTCATGCAGGTGTCATGGAGGTGCCTTGGAGGTATCATGATGGTATCATGGAGCTGTCATGGAGGTGCAATGGAGGTGTCATGGAGGTGCCATGAAGGTGTCATGGAGATGTCATGGAGGTATCATGGAGGTGTCATGGAGCTGTTATGGTTGTGCCATGGAGGTATTATGCAGGAGCCATAGAGGTATCATACAGGTGCCATGGAGTTATCATGGAGGTATCATTGAGGTCTCATGGAGGTGCCATGGGGATGTCATGGAGGTGTCATAAAAGTGTAATGGAAGTGCCATGGAGCTTTCAAGAAGGTATCATGGAGGTGCTGTGGAGGTTATTTCTATTTATTGATAATTTATTGATACCCGACGAAACGTGTCGGGTAGGACCCCACTGCCGCCATACTTTTTACAGCGCTGTTTTTAAGAGTTTCATGTGAGTGTATCTCTTTTTAATAAATTTTTAATTTGTTTACGGAATCACACTATGTGGCTTTTCTCCTTCTTATAATATCATATGGCCATCGGTTTCCCATCATTATCCTGAGGGACCCATCAGTGTCTGGTCAGTTCTCGGACTTCCGCTTTCATCATCATCCTGCAACATCCATCAATACTCACCACCTAAGCCTGTCTTGACCCAGTCGGGCGTATGCCCCCTTGGGTCCACTTTATCTGGTAAGCCTCCTCACAGTTGGTGGTGGTGTGTCTCCTTTGTGTCTACCTCAGATGTCACTCATTTGCTTTGTTCTTCACATGAAGTCACTGATATTTTAGAATTTTATTTATACGGAGGACATTTCCTATATGTCTTTTGACACCTCTGCCATTTGTTGGACATTTTGTTGAACTTTTAGCGCTACACATAATTTTTACTTTTTGATAATTAGGAGCTGCCTGCAGTGCAGAGGAGACGGGGATCCACACAGATATGAAGGCATTTCGAACTTTCCATATTTTGGGGTCTGTGGGAGCCATTTGGACTATAAACTGTGAATGTTTTCACACAGAGAGAACTGTCCGTTATCTCAGAGGTGAAAGGGCCAATCAGTGCAGTCACATGGGGAGTCCATAGTGCTTTGTAAGATTTCAACTCCAGCGACTTGCAGCCTACACAAGACTCCCTTTTTGCACCTGGTGGCAGCATGGAGTGATGCGGGCAGAAGACAGGTTCACATTAAAGAACAATAGCAGGCAACATCAATGCCATCCACTAAACAGCAGCTGTTCTAAAATGAGAACTAAATTCTGTGTAGTCCTCTGCTGCCAAAATCCAGAGCTCACCCCACATGGTCAGTGGAAGCACACTTCTTGAAGCCTGTGCTGTGTAACTTACTCTTGTTCTCTCTGCTCCCTACATCACCAAACCAATACATATCTATTAGGGGAAAGCGCCGCCTAGTAGCCAAACGGAATTGTACTAACACCCCATTGCAAGCACTATCACATGGTGTATTTTAAAGTAAGGTCAGGATCCCTCTGGGGTCTGCTCTGTCCGTTATATTATTTTTTTCAGTTTTAGGAATTAGGTTTGGCGGTTAGTTGTAGAATCCGCACTGGCCTGCCAGGCTGGTCCTGGACTCACTTGTCATGTCCCGGGTTTGGTCCTGAAAGGTCTGATTTTCAGCTAAAAACGTTTCGACACAAATAGCAATGTCCGTTTGTCAGCTGGAGAATTCCGGGAAGATGATGTCTGTTTAGTTGTCTCACTGTCTTTGTCTCTTCACTTTTCTATTTGCTAATTATTCAGCACAGAAGTGACTCCTCATACACCACCGCCCAGAAGAGCTGACGATCGAACGGCTGTGTGTCATTAGTAAATAAAGGTGTTGGATCCCGTGTGTTCCTGCGGTTTTATGCACTATGAGAGCAGATGACGGATTGTCATAGTGGTCGGCTGGGTATACACCTCTGATCAATACAGCCGCGGCTGTGCCAGGTTTAGGACTGGCATTGACTTGAATGGATAATGTGGAGGATTAATGTATCTTTTCAGGAGATATTGGAAGCAGCTGGTACCAAGCAAGCCTATTATCTCACTATACGCATCACTAACAATCCTAAATATCTCCATTGCATGCCCAAATCTTCCACTGTGTGAGACCTGCCCTGTCCCATGCTTCGCTGGATACTAAAACCCATCACTTAAGTATGAGAAGTTTCCATCACAAATATGGAGAACCATCTGAGACGTGTCAATGGAGGACAAAGCAGCCAATACGTAACAGGAGATTTGCGGGATAAACTTGACGTTATACATCTTATCATTATAATCCTAGGGTTGGTCGGATGTTTTCTTGTTAAGTTGGCAACTTTATTGATACATTGATATATGCTGCTAACATAACAACCGGCTTTAGAACAGTTTATAATTACCAGGTGTGTGTGTGTGTTAAATAAACAGAAATTTAAAGGTGAACTCCCTTAATGCGGTATCCCCTCAACTAAACGCAACCTTGGTTGTATACTTACCTAAACGCTAGAACAGAAAACATTATTATTTTATTTATTTCATTTTCAGGTACTTATATAGTGCCGCCAATTTACACATGGCGGCTCCGGGGTCTTCTACCTCCTTACCTGCAGAGGAGGAGGCTCCTTGTTACTCCTAGGCGACGTGGACACTTCCTATTGGCTGTCCAGCATTGGGGTCTTCAGGAGACTGCAGTGGTATGATGATATCTGGAAGACGTGGCTCATGCAGTGTGAGGGACTCAGAAATTGGAGGAGAAATACATCCACAAGGTGTTTATTAGGAACAAAATTCTGAATAGATGTGAGGTGGGAGGGAGGGCCGGGAGGGCAATTCTCGTTCCTGTTGAAGGGCTACAAAGCCTAAGTTCAGCCAGTTGGTTCTGTAGTTTTGGACACATTGGCACCACAATGCTTCTGGAAGAATGTCCTTTGGACAGATGAGACAAAGCTGGAGCTGAAGCTTTTTGGCAAGTCACATCAGTTCTATGGTCACAGATGAAAAAGCTAAGCTTTCAAATATAAGAGCGTCGTACGTACTGTGAAACATGGTGGAGTCTCCTTTATGTTTTGGGACTGCTGTACTGTGTCTGCATAGCATACTAGCTCATTATGAAATACTCACCTTAGATCGAAGCCCCTGCAGCGGTCCTGGCACACTGCTCTGCCCGGCGACATGTCTCCCGGAGTTATTTCCGGGTATAGCGGGTTCCGGAGCTGTGATTGGCCGGAGCCGCGATGACGTCACTCCCGCGCACGGTAACGGCACATCAGCTGAAGCAACGGCACGAATGAGCTGTTGCTTCAGTGCGTATGTGCCGATGCCCAATACAGGGGATATCTCCTAAACCGTGCAGGTTTAGGAGATATCTACGGTAGCTACAGGTAAGCCTTATTATAGGCTTATCTGTAGTTAAAAGTGGTCTGTGAGGGTTTACAACCACTTTAAGGTGTTATGTGTTTACTGTGAAGTGTCTTTCTCCCATTGTGTGCCTCCTAGCTGTAAATTCCCATTGGTAAATTAGTTAATTGAGTCACCTATTGTTTCTGTCTGCTTGCTAATCATTCATGATGTGATTAGTCTTGTGTCAACTTTACCTCATCACCTAACCATTATGGGATGTTTACTTCAATATGTAATATTGTTTTTTTATTGTTCATGTGGTGACTCCCCCTATTTTTGAAGTGTATAAAAACCTGTATTTCTGTTCAATAAAGTTTTTTTTTTTTTTTTTACTTCAGCATCTTGTCTGTGTACGATGCTACCCTGTTTCCCCAAAAATAAGACCTAGCATGATTGTCGGTGATGGCTGCAATATAAGCCCTACCACCCAAATAAGCCCTAGTTAAAGTCCTTGTAGGTCTTATTTTCAGGGTAGGGCTTATTTTCAGGGAAACAGGATAGGGCTTATTGGGGGGTGGGGCTTATATTGCAGCCATCACTGACAATCACGCTAGGTCCTTTTTTCGGGGAAACAGGGTAGGGGTAAAGGGCTGATGTTAGCTCTCTGTCTGCTGGAAGGGTTTGGAGGGCAGGAGGTACCATTTTGCAGGGGTGCCAGGCTGATCGTCACAATTGGCCTATTCAGAAGTGGCCTTCTATAGGTCCTGATCCAAATCCTATGGAACATCTGTGGAAGCAGCTGAACCATGGAGTCTGGAGTAGGCATCCTTCACATCAAATGCCGCGTACACACGAGCGGACTTTACTGCAGGCTTTGCCCGGCGGACTTTTCGACTGACTTTATGACGGACTTTCCGAATGAACGGACTTGCCTACACACAATCCACCAAAGTCCGTCAAATTCGTACGTGATGACGTACGACCGGACTAAAACAAGGAAGTTCATAGCCAGTAGCCAATAACTGCCCTAGCGTGGTTTTTTGTCCGTCGAACTAGCGTACAGACGAGCTGACTTTTCGACCGGACTCGAGTTCGACGGATAGATTTAAAACATGTTTCAAATCTAAGTCCGTCCAACTTTTGAGAAAACAAAGTCAGCTGGAGCCCACACATGATCGAATTGTCCGACGAAATCCCGTTCACCGGGCAAAGTCTGCCATAAAGTCCGCTCGTGTGTACGCGCCAAAAGACCCTGAGAGGGCCAAATTACATGTTGGCAGCTGGAAAAGTCTCATTGAGAGCTCCAGAAATTGCTTGCAGTGATTGCCTCTAAAGGTTGTGCTACAAAATATTAGGTTAAGGGTTCCATCATTTCTGCCCATGGTGTTTTAATTTGTTTGGTTACCTGAAATATTCTGTTGATTCAAAATCAAAGTCTGGCTTTTATTAAATATGAACTAAACAATGATGGAGACCAATTACTGGTCAGTTTCAAGGTATTTCAGAGAAAATTGTGAGTTCTTCTTCTTTCTGCCCATTGCTTTATGTGCCATGTTGGTGCAGAACCTGCATCATAGCCACCAGAGACCTCCTTATCTATGTGCTGAAGAAAGCCTCAGGTTCGGTGCTGAGCATTGCCATCTTGTTTTTGGCATCCGCGGCTTTCAGCAGGCAATGAACCTTCACTCTCTTGACGCATGATCCCACGTATGTGCACCAGTAACATGATGTACTGCCTCCTGTTAGAGGACATTTTGATGTACAAAAACATTATGTACTCTTAGGGGGGTGATTTGTAGTGATGTTGCTGCAATAATAAATGCGAAATATAACCCACAATCACCTGTTGGGTCTCTAAATGTGTCCTGCCGCCACGGGCCACCATCCGAGGTCTTATGGGGATGTGCCTAGAGCTGCAGGAGAGCCGATGATATCGGAGGAGGAAAGGTGTGGCTGTGATCATGAAGAGCTCTGGACCTCCCTGGGGTGTTAAATTCTCTACAGACTTCAATCTCATATTTTCTACAAAGGAAAAGAAAAAGAAAGACCTGAAAAGTAATTTTTCCCCAATCTGAAACTAAAAAAAAACAAAACATTTTAACCCGGAAATAGGCTTTAAAATTTTCTTGACCGGGGTGGAGTGTTCCTTGGGAAGCCTTCATGTTGCCCCGAATTCTCGGACAAGGCACTGTATAAAAAGGGGATCATTGTCAATACTGGATTCAGAAATTGTCTATAATATGGAGGATCAAAGGAAATAAGAAAAAATAATGTTCCCGGTAAGACGACTCTCTGATCTCCCAAGATTCTCCCCCTCCCATGTGAGGACCACATGCCTTGGACAGCTATGGAGTCTGGCTATGATCTTAGCACCGATGGCAGGGACGGTTCATGTTTTCACAAGTCCCGACATTGGTGGGTCAGTTAGAGAACTCTTATGAGAGACATTTCCCATACTGAGAGACTCAACAGGTTCTCTACATACTGTTCTGGGCAGGGGTGGACTGACAAACTCATGGGGCCCCCGGGCAATAGGAGATCATGGGGCCACCCGGCAATAGGAGATTATGGGACCACACAGTATACACACACACACACAGTATACAGACACACACAGTATACAATCACAGTACACACATTATACACATACATATACACACAGTACACACACACACACAGTATACTCATACATATACACACACAGTACACACACAATATACACATACATATACACAGTACACACACACAATATACACATACATACACACAGTACACACACACAATATACACATACATATACACAGTACACACACACAGTATACACATACATACACACAGTACACACACACAGTATACACATACATATACACACACAGTATACACATACATACACACAGTACACACACACAGTATACACATACATACACACAGTACACACACACAGTATACACATACATACACACAGTACACATAGGGTTGCCACCTTTTCTTCGAGCCAAACCCGAACACTTCAGCGGGGCTTGGCATTTTTCTTGTAGCATACACTATGAGATTATAAAATACCTGGGACACCTCTGTGTGCCCTAGGAGAGTAGTAATGCGGCATGCGTAGCGGTGAACAGAGGGTGTAGCCAATTGCATACAGTGTAGGTGTGTGTAATGTACAATATAGTGAATATAGTGCAGGTGTGTGTAATGTACAATATAGTGAATATAGTGCAGGTGTGTGTAATGTACAATATAGTGAATATAGTGCAGGTGTGTGTAATGTACAATATAGTGAATATAGTGCAGGCTTGTGTAATGTACAATATAGTGTATATGTAGTGTGTATTGTACAATATAGTGTATATAGTACAGGCGTGTGTAATGTACAATATAGTGTATATAGTACAGGCGTGTGTAATGTACAATATAGTGCAGGTGTGTGTCATGTACAACATAGTGTATGTTTAGTGTGTAATGTACAATATAGTGTATATAGTGCAGGCGTGTGTAATGTACAATATAGTGTATATGTAGTGTGTAATGTTTGGTGGGGAGCCTCCCAGTGTAATTTTGGGGGGTGGGGGGGGGGGTCTCCTGGTGTAATATGGGGGGGACAAGGGAGAGGAGGGGGGCCTGACAGAGAGGAAGGGGGGGCTGACAGAGAGGAAGGGGGGTCTGACAGAGAGGAAGGGGGGGGCTGACAGAGAGGAAGGGGGGGGCCGACAGAGAGGAACGGGAGGCCTGACAGGGAGGAAGGGGGGGGCTGACAGAGAGGAAGGGGGGGCTGACAGAGAGGAACGGGTGGCCTGACAGAGAGGAAGGGGGGGGGCTGACAGAGAGGAAGGGGGGGCTGACAGAGAGGAAGAGGGGGCTGACAGAGAGGAAGGGGGGCCTGACAGAGAGGAAGGGGGGCTGACAGAGAGGAGGGGGGGCTGACAGAGAGGAAGGGGAGGCTGACAGAGAGGAAGGGGGGCCTGACAGAGAGGAAGGGGGGCTGACAGAGAGGAAGAGGGGGGCCTGACAGAGAGGAAGGGGGGGCTGACAGAGAGGAAGGGGGGCCTGACAGAGAGGAAGGGGGGCTGACAGAGAGGAGGGGGGGCTGACAGAGAGGAAGGGGAGGCTGACAGAGAGGAAGGGGGGCCTGACAGAGAGGAAGGGGGGCTGACAGAGAGGAAGAGGGGGGCCTGACAGAGAGGAAGGGGGGCCTGACAGAGAGGAAGGGGGGGCTGACAGAGAGGAAGGGGGGGGGCCGACAGAGAGGAAGGGGAGGCTGACAGATCATACCTCGCTGTGATCATACCTTTGGGTTCCCACTTTGCGGAGGAGGTCTCGGGATCCCCGGGTCACCTCAATATCTTGTCTCCCCAGCTGTGGTGGAGCAGGAAGAGGGCGAGGCTCCATGAGGTGAGGAGGCGCTCTTACACAGACAAGTGTAGGAGAGGAGCAGATAGGTGCACAGCCGCCGGCGCCACCTGTTACATAGTAAAACACAGAGCTACGGGGTGGAGGATGGGACAAACCGGGACACAGAGGCGCTGAATATATGTTGTGCATGCCCGGGTTTCCAGGGGACAGAAACCCAGGCACAAGTTGCCAAAACCGTACTGTCCGGATCAATCCTCTACAGGTGGCAACCTTAAGTATACACATACATAAACACACAGTACACACGCACAGTATACACACATACAGAGACACGCACAGTATACACGGACATGCACACAGTATATATACACACACAGTATACACATACATATACACACACAGACACAGAAATCATCCTGATGGAACACACTGCTGCTGCCCCCATCTCCTGGCATGCTGATACTTGTAGTGCCCCAGCAGCTCACAGACACATTAGGTGGTAATACAGGAGAGGAGGAGACTGTGCCTGTGTACTGGTGGGCAGGTAATCAGTAGAGAGATGTAGCAGAGATTGGGGGAGATATTCAGAAAGTCCTTCCTCCAGGAGCAGTGCACTTATTACACAGAAAAACGATCTAATAGCCTCAGAGACAGGAGGAGCCATGGTAGAGGAAACACATCCTCCCCCCTGCTCACCAGGGTAAGCCACTGACAAGAATGCATTTAGCTGGGGCCAGTTAGCTTACCTTCTATTAGGCAGCAGTGTCCCCTCCTCCCTCTCCTCTCCTCCAGCAGTTGGCATCCCCTCTGCTACGGACAAATAAGCTGTGCTGAAAAAGGGGGCGTGTACAGCGTATTTTTATTGTAAAATAAAATTTTTATTGGCTGATGAGGTACTGGAGAGGCGGGGCAGCTATAATCTCGAGATTTCTAGACCAAAATGATTTCAGTAAGGGACATTTCAGGGACAGATGTAAAAAACACTGATTTTTACATACTGTCCCTGGTTTTACTGAGACTGGCAACCCCGATGGGGCCCCCTAGTGGCCTGGGGGCCCTCGGGCAGTGCCCGAGTGCCCAAATGGTCAGTCCGCCCCTGGTTCTGGGTGTTTCAATCTCCCCAGTGTGGGCAGCAGCAAATACCTGTCAGGGGTTCTAACCCATCCCTGTTCAGTAGAACTAAAGTAAAGCTTTACATAACATCCATTTGTCATCAGTATTGAGGTTTCCTGCTATGGATTTGTCATATTTCCTAAGCGCTCAATGTCACCCATTGCTCAGGAGATTTGGAATGTGTCCTGCAAATCCTGATATCCATTCCCTCTCTCCACCCGTCATGATTTTCATGGTCATTCCTTCTCTCCACCCACCATGATTTTCCACCCGCCTTGATTTACATGGTCATTACTTCTCTCCACCCGCCGTGATTTTCATGGCCATTACATCTCTCTACTTGCCATGATTTTCATGGTCATTCCTTCTCTCCACCCACCATGATTTTCCACCCGCCATGATTTACATGGTCATTACTTCTCTCCACCCGCCGTGATTTTCATGGTCATTCCCTCTCTCCACCCGCCATGATTTTCATGGCCATTACATCTCTCCACCCACCCTGATTTTCATGGTCATTACATCTCTCCACCCACCATGATTTTCCACCCGCCATGATTTACATGGTCATTACTTCTCTCCACTTGCCATGATTTTCATGGTCATTACATCTCTCCACCCGCCGTGATTTTCATGGCCATTACATCTCTCCACTTGCCATGATTTTCATGGTCATTACATCTCTCCACCCACCCTGATTTCCATGGTTGATGTATCCAGTATAAAAACAAAAATACATTTGAGTGTCATCTCAGCTGCATTCCCCTGTGTGTGTGAATGTGGTGCTGTGAGCCGCCATCCATCTTCAGGTTATATTTTTAGAACGTGCGAATTGTGAACATTGTTTTGGCATTCCATGGCTGAAGATCAGCGTGACGAAGGCTGACTCTACCGGCTGCTCTGCTGCACACTGGTGGCCTCTTGTACATTAAATGTCACAAACTCTCCATCCATTCACTGGAAATGAACCCTGATAGGAAGCCATTCCTGTTATTATTTGTGTAACTGACCGCGTACCAACATCTACGCACTGCCGTCATGGCTGTGACCTCAACCGATGTTTGTAGGGTGAGATGAGACGTCAGCACTTACCTCTGAGTGTCTAGACCGAGAAGAAGATTTTAGAGGGGCGGACGTACTACCTGAGCCCCTCCAATGGCAAGACGAGACCTCTGAGGAGCATGTAGGCCAAGATGGATGAGAAGTCTATGGTAGATCACATGGGTTCCTCTTTAGTAAGACTAGAAACCAGTCAGAACTATCAACGGGCAACCAGCTACATTCACATACAAACATTTCAAATACATACATTTACTCTGTAAATTCTGTAGAGCCAGTCTTGAGATCTACACACATTGTTCACATTTCCCAGCCAGATTGGTGACACCTGTAGTTCCCAAGTTCACCTTCCTGGTTCAGAATTCACTTTCCCGTACCACTCTCCTCTCTCAGCCTCCTCATTGGGCAGAATTGTTATTCCAAATTATTACAATAGATCCGTTTCTCAATATCTCAAAGATAAAACAAGGACAGCTGGGGAGGCGGAGGAGGCGGGCATGAGGACAGCTGGGGTGGTGGAGGAGGCGGGCACCATGTCTCAGGTCTCCGGATGTAGGAGAAATTCTGCTGCACCAGTGAGTCCGCTCTGACCCTGTTGTAGTCACCTGCTCCTTAGGCAAGATTACTGCCACCCCCTCCCCGCAAGGGCGCGCGGGAGGGGGTGTTAGTCTTGCCTAGAGCGCGAAATAGTCAAGCACTGGCCCTGGTACCATCCAAAAGGTATTCTATAAATACTCTATATGTCCAACCACCCACCCATCCAACATGTTTCCTGGACCAAAGTCTGTGGGTGGGGGGTGGGTGCAGCGTGCTGCGGAGGCAACAACTCACAGTCAGGTGCAGTAAAAAATTTGTAATTGTAATTAAAGTAATGCAGCAACAGTTCACAACAACACGGTGGGACAGCTATCCAGCCAGGACCACTCACAGTTTCCAGAAGAAGTACATTCCATCTGAACCAACAGCATCTGTTGTGAGGGGACAGAATGCGGCCTGGCCATCAATCAGGGAGGTATCCAGAAGAGATTGCAGCCCTAAGCTCTCCCTCCTTGTCAGGAACCTTTCCCTATTGCTAGTACTGTTCTAACAGATGGGGTACCTTTCCCTGCACTACCCACTCGCATAAAGCTTGCCAAGCCCAGGGGCCAGGGTCTTAAATAGACTCTGCCACACCTAAGATGGCTGTCAGAGTCACATGGGCAGCCAGCATCCAGTTGGATAGCTGCCCCAGTGATTCGGGAAACCATAGAGGAACCATGTTCCCCGTGACCTCCTTGCCGCAGCGGTTGAGGGCAACCTTCAGCCAAGACGGCAGACTGCACCTGCCTACAAGTTCACTTCTGCAAGGATGCATGATTGATGATAAAATGTAAACCATCACAAAAATGAATCAAAAACTTAAACATTTTGATGTATCCCTGAGCTTCAGATACCACCACACATTAGGAATGCAATGTGGGGGGAAAGTCCAGGTAGAATTTAGTTTAGGAGAATGTCAAGGAGGAAGGTCCAAGAGAAGAGTTCTGGGGGGAGCCTAGGAGAAGGGTCCATGAGGTGGGCCTAGGAGAGGGGTCCAGAAGGTGGATTCAGGAATAGGGTTCAGGAGGAGGGCTCAGGAGGTGGGTTCAGGAGGAGGGTTCAGGAGGTGGGTCCAAAAATAAGATTTAGGAGGTGAGTTCCAGAATAAGGTTCAGGAGGATAGCCCAGGTAGAAGTTTCAGGAGGAGGGTCCAGGAGGTGGGTTCAGGAGGAGGGTCATGGAGATAGGGTTCAGGAGGAGGGTCCAGAAGTAGGGTTCAGAAGGAGGGTTCGGGAGGTGGGTCCAGGAATAGGATTTAGGAGGAGTGTCCAGAAGGAGGGCAAGGAGAAGGGTTTAGGAGTTGGGTTCAGGAGGTGGGTACAAAAATAAGGTTCAGGAGGTGGGTTCAGCAGGATGGCCTAGGAAGAAGGTTCATGAGGAGGATCCAGGAGTAGGGCTTAGGAGGTGAGCCCAAGAATAAGGTTTAGGAGGAGGGTCCAGGGAGTGCGTTCAGGAGAAGGGTCCAGGAATAGGATTCAGGAGGAGGGTCCAGGAGTATGAATTAGAAGAAGCGTCCAGGAGTATGGTTCAAAAGGAGGGTCCAGGAGAAGGATACAGGAGGTGAGCCCAGGAATAGGATTCAGGTGGAGGGTTCAGAAGATGGGTCCAGGAGAACGGTCCAGGAGGAGGGGTCATGAGGTGAGTCCAGGAATGGGGTTCAGGAGGAGGGTCCAGAAGTACGGTTCAGAAGGAGGTTTCAGGAGGTGGGTCCAAGAATAGGGTTCAGGAGGAGGGTCAAGGAGGAGGATTCAGGAGGTCAGTCCAAAAATAAGTTTCAGGAGGAGGGTCCAGGAGGTGGGTTCAGGAATAAGGTTCAGGAGGCTGGCCTAGGAAGAAGATTCAGGAGAAGAATCCAGGAGTAGCGCTCAGGAGGTGGGTCCAAAAATAAGGTTCAGGAGGAGTGTCCAACGAAGAGGGCTCAGAAGGTGGGTTCAGGAAGAGGGTCCAGGAAGTGGGTTCAGGAGAAGGGTCCAGGAATAGGATTCAGGAGGAGGGTCCAGGAGTACGATTCAGAAGAAGCGTCCAGGATTATGGTTCGAAAGGAGGGTTCAGGAGAAGGGTCCAGGAAGAGGGTCCAGAAGAAGGGTTCAGATATAAAGCCTAGTACACACTATTTGTTTTTTTTTTTCCTTCTTCTTTCAACCCAGGAGGGTGAATGAAAAAAAAGCTGACAGCTCGAGAGGAGCCATTGTACTAGCTATCCAATGTTAGTACAGCAATCTTTCCTGCTGAGCTATTGTGTTCTGACAGGGGGACAGCCCCACCATTAGAACATATCAGTCGGCGCTCTAAGCCATTGGCTGAGAGTGCTGATGGGATGCCGATCGGCAGACCTTATTTGGTCATGCGCCTTCGACAGAATCTGGCTTAACAGCCGGCTTCTGTTGGACCGGCTGCCGTACACATGGACTGAATGTCTGCCAGTTTCTATTGAACCAGCCGATTTTCGGCTTGTGTGTACGGCCCTTTAGTCCAGCTCCATTGATGGGATTAGCAGTTTGCACGAAGATAAGTCTCTCTCCTCATTGACTGGTCATTTTAGAACTTCTCTCCATGGCAGGAGGAGAAGACTTGCAGAAAGAAGACAGATGTGAGTGCAGCTCGGCCAGGATGCTGAATGTTTTCATTCCAAGCTCCGGGGTCAGGGCAGACTTTGTCTAAATGACTATTGTTGTTGTAATTATCAGATGTAGTAATCTCTGGAGGAACATCTTCGGACATTGTTACTAAGCCATAAACTGCCCACCCAGGCAGGGTGTATGTACGTAGCGTCGAGTGTATGTACAGGGCCTTGAGAAAGTATTCATACCCCTTGGAATTATCCACATTTTGTCATGTTACAACCAAAAATGTAAAAATTTTTTTATTGGGATTTTATGTGATAGACCAACACAAAGTGGCACATAATTGTGGCGTGGAAGGAAAATTATAAATGGTTTTCCAAATTTTTTAAAAATAAATATGTGAAAAGTGTGGGGGGCATTTGTATGGCGCCCCCCGGAGTCAATACTTTGTAGAACCTCCTTTCACTGCAATTATATCTGCAAGTCTTTTTGGGGGTGTCTCTACTAGGGTATGAATACTTTTTCAAGGCACTGTACGTAGCATTGGGTGTATTACGTAGTTAAATCAGAACATTTTCATGAAAGCAATCAATATGTAAACATTATTTCATTACTAATTTTGTTTTTAACCACTTGCCTACCGGGCACTTTCCCCCCCTTCCTGCCCGTCCAATTTTCAGCTTTCAGCGTTGTCACACTTTGAATGACAAGTAACATCCCCATATGACATTTTCATCATTTTTTTTTTCACACAAATAGAGCTTTCTTTTGGTGGTATTTAATCACCACTGAGGTTTTTTATTTTTTGTTAAACAAATAAAAAAAGACTGAAAATATAGAAAAATAAAAAAAAATACATTTTTCATAGTTTGTTGTAAAATATTGCAAACAGCTAATTTTTCTCCTTCTTTGATGTGCGCTGATGAGGCTGCACCGATAGGCACCGATGGGCACTAATAGGTGGCACTGATGAGGCAGAATTGATAGGTGGCACTGATCAGGAGGCACCGATCAGGCTGCACTGATAGGTGGCACTGATAAGGCGGAACTGAAGGGCACTGAGAGGTGGCACAGATGGGCACCGATAGGTGGCACTGATGGGTGATACTGATAATGAGGCACTCATGGACACTGATTGGCAGCACTAAAGGGCACTTATAGGCAGGGGCGGACTGATAACTCATGGGGCCCCCGGGCAATAGGAGATTATGGGGCCCCCAGGCAATCGGAGATTATGGGGCCACACAGTATACACACACACACAGTATGCAATCACACAGTATACACATACATGTACACACAGTATACACACACACAGTATGCAATCACACAGTATACACATACATGTACACAAAGTATACACAGACAGATGTAAAAAAAAAACACAGATTTATACATACTGTCCCTGGATTTACTGAGGCTGGCAACCCTGATGGGGCCCCCTAGTGGCCCAGGGCCCTCGGGCAGTGCCCGAGTCGCTCAATGCTCAGTCCGCCCCTGCTTATAGGTGGCACTGATTAGCAGTACTGATGAGCACTGGTAGGTGGCACTAGTGGGCACTGATTAGCAGCACTGGTGGGCAAATGTTGGGACCGATGTTCCTTTAACAGAAGCCAGTTATCGGCTTTATTCTCTTCTCCTCATGCTATGAGCGCGAAGGGAAAAAAAGCCGATAACCGGCTTCTGTTTACATTGTGTGATTGGCCCTTTACCCCGATCTGTGATCAGCCGAAACTGAAGGACTCTGCGATCGCAGAACGCGCCGCAGCACGAGCACGGAAGGACGTCCATGGACACCCTCCCAGCGTTGTAAGCCCGCGCTGTAGCCGTCTTTTAGAAACAGGTTAACAACTTGACCTTCGGAAGGTTTTACCCCCTTCATGACCAGGATATTTTTTTTGCTATTCAGCACTGCGCTACTTTAACTGGTAAATGCGCAGTCATGCAACACTGTACCTGAGTGGAATTTATATCATTTTTTTCACACAAATAGAGTTTTCTTTTGATGGTATTTAATCACCACTGGGTTGAATATTTTTTATTATATATATGACAAAAGACCAAAAACTTTAAAAAAAAAACATTTTCTTTGTTTCTGTTATACAATTTTGCAAACAAATAATCTTTCTTCATAAATTTCGGCCAAAATGTATTCTGCTCCATTTCTTTAGTAAAAATAACCTAAATCAGTGTATATTATTCAGTCTGTGTTAAAGTTATAATGGGGTCTGATTTACTAAAGGCAAATAGACTGTGCACTTTGGAAGAGCAGTTGCTCCAGAGATTAGTAAATGAGCAGAAAATAAAAAGCGCAGAAGTGATCAAATACCACCAAAAGAAAGCTCTATTTGTGGGGAAAAAAAGGACATCAATTTTGTTTGGGTGCAATGTCGCACGACCGCGCAATTGTCAGTTAAAGCGACGCAGTGCCGAATCGCAAAAAGTGCTCTGGTCAGGAAGGGGGTAAAATCTTCCGGGGCTGAAGCGGTTAAAGTTGAAATTTTTTGTCAAAATTTTTTGGAAAATGAAAAAAAAAAAAAAATTTCACTTTTTTTTTACATTCTGTCACCAGTACCGTGTCATCATGTGACTGGTGTGATGGTGATCAGGGACACTGAATGGTGGCAGTATGTAAAAAAATAATAAAATAATAACTTCTATTCAATTTTTTAAACTTTTTTTTACATTTTTTATTTACTATTTCTTTTTACATACTTTCATCAGAGTAGTTCAGTGTCACCATAGTGACACTGTACTACTTTGGGATGGATAACGTATTTTTTCTTTTTTATTACACTGTTATTGCTTATAACAGTGATGATCGCTGTTATAAGCAATAATTAACTGCCATGAATGGCTTTCTACTGTTGACATGCTGTGATTGGGTACAGCTAATCACATGGTATAGGGTGCTGCGATTAACCCAGGTACCATCTAGTAGTAGAAATGTGTTCAAATCTTTTTGTTTCAAGAACATACATTTGATTTTCTTATTGTTAGTGGGGTCAAATCAACATTCATTTTTTGACTGCTGTGATGAGAAAATGTAACCCCTTGCTTACCGGGCACTTAAACCCCCTTCCTGCCCAGGCTAATTTTCAGATTTCAGCGCTGTCACACTTTGAATGACAATTGCGCGGTCATACAACACTGTACCCAGATGACATTTTTATAATTCTTTTCACACAAATAGAACTTTCTTTTGATGGCATGACATTGCTACTGGGGTTTTTATTTTTTGCTAAACAGACAAAAAAAGACAGAAAATTTTGAAAAAGAAAAAAAAAGTTTTCATAATTTGTTATAAAATTTTGTAAACAGGTAATTTTTCTCTTTCATTGATGTGCGCTGATGAGGCTGCACTGATGGGCACTGATAAGCTGCACTGATCAGGAGGCACTGATAGGTGGCACTAATGGGCACTGATAGGTGGCATTGATGGGCACTGATAGGCGGCACTGAAGGACAATGATAGGTGGCACTAAAGGACACTGTGAGGTGCCACTGATGGGCACTGATAGGTGGTACTGATAGGCACAGGTAGATGACACTGATAGGTAGCACTGATGATGAGGCACTGATGGGCACTGATATGTGACACTGATGGGTACTGATAGGCACTGGTAGGTGACACTGATAGGTAGCACTGATAGGTGGCACTGATGATGAGGTACTGATTGGCTGCACTGATGGGCACTGGTAGGTGGCACTGGTGGGCACTGATTAGCAGTACTGATATGCACTGCACTGCTTAGCAGTACTGATTTACACTGGTAGGTGGCACTGGTGGGCACTGCTTAGCAGTACTGATATGCACTGGTGGGCACTGCTTAGCAGCACTGATATGCACTGGTAGATGGCACTGATGAGCACTGCTTAGCAGTACTGATATGCACTGGTAGATGGCACTGGTGGTCACTGCTTAGCAGTACTGATATGCACTGGTAGGTGGCACTGGTGGTCACTGCTTAGCAGTACTGATATGCACTGGTAGGTGGCACTGGTGGGCACTGGTTAGCAGCAGTGGCTCTCTATGTATGGGACCGATGTCTCGTTTACACAAACTGGTAATCGGCTTATCTTTTTCTCCTTATGCTATCAGCGTGAGGGGAAAAAAAAGACGATTACCAGCTTGTGTTTACATCATGTGATCAGCTGTCATTGGCTGACAGCTGATCATGTGGTAAAGGGCCAGGATCGGCCCCTTACTCTGATCTGTGATTAGCCGAGTCTCATGGACTCCCTGATCACAAAATGCGCCGCCCGCAACCCTGCACAGGGCGTGCAGGCAGCGCATTCACGGGTGGACATAAATGGATGCCTTCCCGGCAATTTAGGCCTGCGCTGTAGTCGTCTTTTGGGAAGATCATTCAGTGAGGGTGTCGGCATCTGCACTGCACCCAGACACCTGCATCTTCCTTGCCCCAATTCTGCACTCAATTGGAGCCACTCAAGAGATCAGATCAATGGGAGTCATTGGAAATCAAACTGTCATTTGTAAACACAGAACCAGGACTTCTTACAAGCAATAGTAGTGAGCAGGGAGCAAAGGGTCTAAGCCAGAGGTGGTGGAACTGAGTTCCACCAAATTCCAGCTGAAAAAAAGCCTTGGTTATAATATACAATGCATTAACTCTTTATATTAAAAGCTACAGGTTGGGAAAATGATTATGTTTCGCCACATTGATTCCCAGAAGTTGCTCTGCTTTGTGCACTGGTGCGCAGTCATGTTCCTCCACCCCAAACTCGCTCATCCATGTCTTTATGGACCTTGCTTTGTGCACTGGTGCGCAGTCATGTTGGAACAGGAAGGGGCCATCCCCAAACTGTTCCCACAAAGTTGGAAACATAAAATCATCCAAAATGTCTTGGTATACTGACGCCTTAAGAGTTCCCTTCACTGGAACTGAGGGACCAAGCTCAACCCCTGAAAAACAACCCCCCACACCATAATCCCCCCTCCACCAAATGATTTGGACCAGTGCACAAAGCAAGGTCCATAAAGACATGGATGAGCGAGTTTGGGGTGGAGGAAATTGACTGGCCTGCACAGAGTCTTGACCTCAACCCGACAGAACACCATTGGACTGTGAGCCAGGCCTTCTCGTTCAAAATCAGTGCCTGACCTCACAAATGCTCTTCTGGAAGAATGGTCAAACATTCCCATAGACACACTCCTAAACCTTGTGGACGGCCTTCCCAGAAGAGGTGAAGCTGTTATAGCTGCAAAGGGTGGGGCCAACTCAATATTGAACCCTACGGACTAAGACTGGGATGCCATTAAAGTTCATGTGCGTGTAAAGGCAGGCGTCCCAATACTTTTGGTAATATAGTGTATGTGTATTGCGGTCGGCAAGTGGTTAACGGTGCCACAACCAGATTTCACATTAAAATTGGTAAGCTTTATTTAGAATCTTCCATAAAAATTATTTGAAGTTTAAAATATCCCTACCAGGCCTAGTAGCAGAAAAAATAAACAAAGTAATGTACTGTGCTTAGCATATTACAGACTAAGGGCCAGTTCACATCACATGCAGTACAGTGCGTTTTTTTTTTTCTGAATCAAAAAATGCATGGAAAGTAGGTTATATGGTTTCCGATGACAAGGTTCACACCAGTGCGGTCAGTTCCAGGGCTTTCCAGTTACAGAAAAAAAAGTAGAACATGCTGCATTTTTCCTGCACTGATCTGTACTGGAACGCAGAAAAATGCATCACAAACGCACTGGAATGCATCAAAAACGCATCGGGGCCCCAGTCCAGTGAAAAAAAATGAAAAAAAACAGGAAAAGAGAAGAAAAAAACATCTGGAATGCGTCCGGAAACGCATCAAAAATTTGTTACAAACACGCACGCACCGGCTGACTTTAGTCATATATTTTGGCACTGTTCAGTGGCTCGGGAATTTAGGGCTGCTGTTGTGCGCTGTGCTGAGGAGATCACCTCGGGGGCCAGTGCCTATGACAGTGTCAGCATGCCTGCTTGGTTTAGTGGAGGGGTTGGCGCCAACTAGGGCTTAGCGCACTTTACTAAGCCTAATATTATTCTATG
Source organism: Aquarana catesbeiana (assembly GCF_042186555.1). Taxonomy (NCBI): domain Eukaryota; kingdom Metazoa; phylum Chordata; class Amphibia; order Anura; family Ranidae; genus Aquarana; species Aquarana catesbeiana. The sequence continues at coordinate 16,889,243 of NC_133331.1, forward strand.
CTCGTAAGGTGTTGATCCTCTACTGGAAAAAAAACAATGACGCCATCATTGTCTTACTGGAAAGGCCTCCCAGGGTAGAATATAGCCATGAAGGAGACCTTCCAGGGTAGATTGTAGCCTTGAAGGAGGTCTCCCGGGGTAGATTGTAGCCTTGAAGGAGGTCTCCCGGGGTAGATTGTAACCTTGAAGGAGGCCTTCCTGGGTATATTGTAGCCTTGCAGGAGGCCTCCCAGGGTAGATTGTAGCCTTGAAGGAGGTCTCCCAGGGTAGATTGTAGCCTTGAAGGAGGTCTCCCGGGGTAGATTGTAACCTTGAAGGAGGCCTTCCTGGGTATATTGTAGCCTTGCAGGAGGCCTCCCAGGGTAGATTGTAGCCTTGAAGGAGGTCTCCCAGGGTAGATTGTAGCCTTGAAGGAGGTCTCCAAAGGGTAGATTGTAGCCTTGAAGAAGGTCTCCCAGGGCAGATTGTAGCCTTGAAGGAGGTCTCCCGGGGTAGATTGTAACCTTGAAGGAGGCCTCCCAGGGTAGATTGTAACCTTGAAGGAGGCCTCCCAGGGTAGATTGTAGCCTTGAAGGAGGCCTTCCAGGGTAGATTGTAGCCTTGCAAGAGGCCTCCCAGGGTAGATTGTAGCCTTGAAGGAGGCCTCCCAGGGTAGATTGTAGGCTTGAAGGAGGCCTCCCAGGGTGGATTGTAGACTTGAAGGAGGTCTCCCAGGGTAGATTGTAGCCTTGAAGGAGGTCTCCCAGGGTAGATTGTAGCCCCGAAGGAGGTCTCCCAAGGTAGAATGTAGCCTTGAAGGAGGTCTCCCAGGGCAGATTGTAGCCTTAAAGGAGGTCTCCCGGGGTAGATTGTAACCTTGAAGGAGGCCTCCCAGGGTAGATTGTAGCCTTGAAGGAGGCCTTCCAGGGTAGATTGTAGCCTTGCAGGAGGCCTCCCAGGGTAGATTGTAGCCTTGAAGGAGGCCTCCCAGGGTAGATTGTAGGCTTGAAGGAGGTCTCCCAGGGTAGATTGTAGCCCTGAAGGAGGTTTTCCAGGGTAGAATGTAGCCTTGAAGGAGGCCTCCCAGGGTAGAATGTAGCCTTGAAGGAGGTCTCCCAGGGTAGATTGTAGACTTGAAGGAGGTCTCTGAGGGTAGATTGTAGCCTTGAAGGAGGCCTCCGAGGGTAGATTGTAGCCTTGAAGGAGGCCTCCGAGGGTAGAATGTAGCCTTGAAGGAGGCCTAGAACGAGACTGTCCCATTGAACACCAGGAAGTGTCTGCACAAACTATCAATTTAAATGAAATTGAATAGGGCATCTCCATTCTAAGCCATGTATTTGAGTGTGGGCTGCCCAAAAAAGTTTGACAAGGTCTGGATGGAGAGCTCCGCCTCTATAGCATAGGGTTTTCCTGGTTTTGAGTTGGCGGGAAACTGGTGGGAAGGTGGTGTTTCAGTAGTTATGTCATGATTCAGAATCTGCTCTACATGCCAGGGTTGTATTTGGGCCTGAATACCATGTCATAGATAGGCAACTGGGAACCCATTTGCTTTACTATTCAAGAGGTTGCATATTGGATTTATGTATTTCTAAGGTTTTGGTTATCTTCTGCCCTTGAGGGGGTCCTAATATCTGGGATGGTGGAGTTGCCTGCAGGGTGGTGAGCTTGGAGGACGAGGGATTGGGATGGTGGGGGGGGAGGGTTGACTGTGTATTTCTGCCCTGCGTGGTTGAGGTGTTTTGTGTTGTGAATCTTTGCATAATTAAAACAAATTTAAAAAAAAAAACACGCACGCAGAAACTCATCTGGAAGGGATCTGGAGTGCATTTCTGTGGTGTGAACCAGACCTTAGACAAATGAGATCATAAATGGTTCGCCGAATGATGAGATATATTGCTCAAACTAAGGTATTCCATCATGGGTTCCAACATATGACACATTAGAATATTCTACACTATTCCGGGACAAAGCCAGCTTCCTCAGGAAGAAATTTATTGTTGTGTGTTGCAAGATTCTGAGAGCTTCTATACACATAAAAACACACAGCCAGACCCCCTAATGGTCCTCACACGTTTACCGAAGGAAAAGAAAACCTTCAAAAAGAAATTTCCTATTTTCCAACAGCATCAAAGAGGAGTAACAGCATCGATCGAAGTATGTTTTTCCACCCAGGCACTTCAACCTAGCAACCATTCGGTGTTGTCCTGTGATCCGGGGAGTCCACTGTGCTCCATGGCATCTGAATCTGGGTACAAATCCCAGTATCTCTGGCATCAGATGCTTTTGGTTTGATGTGGACTTTCACCTTGGTTATGTGTGATTCCTTGTCCTGCGGCTGCCTCATTTCTCTTGACGTGACACCTGCTTGAACTTTGACTTCTCATGATTTTGTTCCTCACCAAGTTCTTCCATCTTCCCAGGACTGACCGCAGCCTACCTCCATCTTTTCACTCTTTGTCACTTGTGTTTCTGTTTTGCGGCCTGCTGCTGCTGAGGGTTGAAACCTTAGATGTTTAATACCGGAGTTATGGCAGCAGCTGGCTGCCATAACCCCAGTATCTATTTTCTTCTGTGGGCGAGTCGCCACGGGATCACTTTTAGAGGTGGCGGGAGAGGTGCCCCCCCCACCGCTTTCTGGTCGTTTCTGGGTTCACCGGAGCCGTCAGTAAACCTGGAAGCGATCCAATCCATCGCATGGATAGGCAGGAAGTCAAGTGAGGGCAAGATGGCCCTCACTCGGCTCTATGCCCTTTGGAGGACTAACGTCACTTCCGGTTCTCGGGTTTGAAGACATTTTTTTTTATAAGTCAAAGTGTTATTTTCTTTTGCTTTTAACCCTTTCACTGCCAGGTCCATACGTTGGGGGGGTGGGTATCACACACAATCCTGTGGCTGCAGCCCCCGGGATTGTGTGTGAAACTGACAGGTTTTGGGCGGCTCCGCTACCACCTGATCGCTCGCACACACCCCCGGTACCGTCGCTCCCCCCCCTCCTCCGAGGCACCCCGCAATGCAGCTTACCGGGCTCCGCTTGCCCATCGGCAAGCCCGGGATCTCCATGGTGGGTGCCAGCGGAGAAGGAGGCGAAGAAGGAGAAGATTGGACACATGACCGCTCTCCTCCCCTTCTTTTTGTGACCCGGAAAGCGACGTCTCTGATGTCACTTCCGGGTCAAGCTCTCGGTGTCCCCGGCTTACTTTGCCGATAAAGGATGTTTTGCAATGGGATCTGCATTGAAAAACATTTAGTGTAGTACAGGGGAGACATTGGTGGGTCTCAATAAAGAGAACCTATCACCTAAAAATCATCACATAGTTGACTGTTAAAAGAAAAAAATATATTTTTTTTTTGCAAAAAAATAAAGTTACACCCAAGCACATAAAATCCCCTCCCAAAAAAATTTCGAGGCACCCCCCCCCTACATATACACACGCACGAACATAAACGCATGCGTCTGGGCGTTTACGCGTCAAAACGTTGATTGCGATACACAGGTTACATATCGTGCGCCGGAGTGAGAGCAATAATTCTAACTCAAGACCTCTTCCGTAACACTAAACTGATACCTATAGGGGGGCTTTTGAAGCATCGCCTATAGAAGATATAGGGTACTGACGTTTGTCGCCATTTCATGGGCGCACGCAAATTTAAGGTTTGGCATGTGGGGTATCTATTTACTCGGAACAACCTGCTCTTTTATGTTTTAACAAAAATTTGGGTAATTTATTTTGCGTTTGTTTGCGCTAAAATTCACGTTAGTGTGTTTTTTACTGATATTTTACGTTTCCTAGACCTTTGCGGTAATATCGTGTGACATAAAAAATTGAAACTACCGCTATTTTATTCTCTAGGGTGTCTGCTTTCAGAAAATATATAATATTTGTGGGGTGGGGTTTGTGTAATCTTCAAGCCTAAAATGATTTTTTAAACATGTGTGCAAAAAAACACAAAAACGGCTCTGGCAGCGAAAGGGTTAAAGGTAAAGGAGAGATCTGGGGACTTTTTGACCCCAGATCTCTCTATAAAGAGGACCTGTCATCCCTTATTTCTATTTCTATTCTATTCTAACATCTAGGGATGTTTACATTTCTTGTAATAGGAATAAAATTGATTAAAAAAAAATAAAATAAAGGGACAGTGTAAAAAATAAGAAAAAAATTTTTTAAAACGTCCATCCCTCTGTGCTCGTGCGCAACAGCGAACTCATACGTAAGTGTTATAACCACACATGTGAGATATCGACGCAATCTTTAGAGCGAGAGCAATAATAATAGCACAGGACCTCCTCTGCAACTCTAAACAAGTAAGCTATAAAAATTAGAAAACCTCACCTATAGAGATTTTCAATGTACCATAGTTTGTCGTCATTCCACGAGCGTGCGCAATTTTAAAGCGTGACATGTTAGGTATCTATTTATTCAATGTAACACCATCCATCACATTATACAAACAAATTGGGCTAACTTTAGTGTTTTTTTTTTATTTTTTATTCATAAAGTATATTTCTTCCAAAAATATTGCGTTTGAAAGACCGCTGCACAAATACAGTGTAACATAAAATGTTGCAACAAATGCCATTTTATTCTCTAGGGTCTCTGCTTAAAAAAAATATATATATATATTTATAATGTTTGGGGGTTCTAAGTCATTTTCTAGCAAAAAAATACCAATTTAAACTTGTAAACAAAAAGTTTCAAAAAAGGCCTGGTCAGCAAGTGGTTAAAGTGGTTCTAAAGACTTAAATTTTTTCACCTTAATGCATTCTATGCATTAAGGTAGAAAACCTTCTGTGCTGAGGGGCAGGAGGCGGAGCCTAGCAGAGCAGACATGCATTGTTAGAGCTCCACACCGCTGAGGAGAGAAGAGAAGGACAAAGCGGAGCCTGCAGGCTCAAAAGGTATCCATTTGAACCTTTTTGCCCCAGGGAACAAACTGTGAAAGTTTGGGCAGGAAATATGGTACTGGGAGGAAGTCGTGGCAGAAATAAAAATCACCTCACAAAGAGCTCACAGGCACTCACTGCAGCTGAAGCAGCTCCAGTCACCTCACAAGATACAGCATCAGGGCGCTCTCACAGACAGAAATTGTCACAGCAAGACTCTCCATTTGAGTCAGATACAGAACAAATCCTCTCACAAACTTCTCCACAAGCCTCCTCAGCATCCCCAGTAATATTATTACAATTTGAAAAGATGCTTCATAAGGCTTTAAAACAAACCTCAGACCAAATAACAAAAAGCCTAACCAAAGAAATAAGAGAGCTGGGAAACCGCACCGCAGCCTTAGAAATAAAAATGGATGAAATTGAAATTACAACCCAAGAAAATATAACAGAATTGGAACAATTAAAAGAAGAGAATTTAATACTTCAAACTAAGCTCGAAGATTACGAAAATAGAGCCAGACGTTCAAACTTGCGCATAAGGGGAATACCTGAAACTGTGACAGACCTGCAATCTACTATTACTGCTCTATTACAAGAACTAAAGCCAGATATCCCTATTGAACGTTTAGAACTGGACAGAGTACACAGAGCCCTCACAGCCAAAAAGAAAGATGGACCCCCACGTGATATAATCACAAAATTTCATTATTACAGAACGAAAGAACAAATACTAATTGCTGCAAGAGAAAAAAAGGAACTTAATTTTCAAGGACACAATTATCAAATTTTTGCTGACCTATCCCAACTTACTATTACTAAAAGACGATCCATGAAACCCCAACTAATGGAACTGCAACGCCACAACATTATGTATCAATGGGGTTTCCCCTTTTCAGTCAGATTTAACTACCAAGGTACAATTTACAGAAGCAGATCAGCAGATGAACTACAACAAACCCTTTTAAAATTAAATCTGACAGAACCCACAAGCAGCAACTCTCCCACACGCAGAAGAATGGCATCATCTTCACCTTCAGGCAGCACCCAGAAAATTCCAGAACAAAATGGGAATCATCATTCTCACAAAAGAGGCCGTTATGCCACATCATCCATGGACCAAGAAGATTCAATGGACTGATATCCTAATTCCTGATATCTCTTCATTTATTATACTAAGAGATGATTCTCTATAAAAAACCTGTATTTATAACTGAATGTAACTGCATTCTGATAGTCATACACTGTGTGGGATCATGTTACATTCCAGTTATATTTCTTATTACTTCTGATTCATATAGCCTTAGAATATATAAGTGAAATAAGGAAATTCTTGTTCAGTTATATATTATCAGGTAATAACAATAGATTTATTACTTTTTAGGACAAATATGTTCAATAATCCAGAAGTAATGGAAGCTTTTTCTTTCTTTTCTTAAAACAAATATATTATTACCTAACTAGTTCCTAGAATTATGTTTTTGTTTATTCTAATCTGAAGCAATACAACCTCAATTTTATGAGTTAACATATCTAAACAGTTGCATATGAATAAAATATGTAATTGTTTACTCTTAAATGGTTAAAATCCCAAAATAATTCAAACTATCTTCATCAATACCAAAGTTATTAACAGTACCTTTCTAACTGAATTATTTAGCCTAGGGCAAGACTAACCATATACAACCACCCTGGAATAAATAATTTCAACAAAAACTATATTCTGCACTCCAATTAATGAAACATCATTTTGATGTCTTTTGACATAGCACTTCTCTCCTGTAAGCGGAAGATCCGTGTACCCCCATTAGCCCTCCTCATTCTCCCAATCATATTATGTGGGAGTGTGACGAAGGCACTTATTCCCCTGAGAGAGATATTTACTCTCTTTCACGGGTAAATTGTGATTACTTGCAAAAAATAATTTATACAATGTATCATTTAATCTCATATGTTTTTTGTTTACTCTTTACTCCAGAATTCACTGGTTTCTTTTCTATCTATTCATCTCTTCAGTCCACACAGGTTGATCTGCGCAGTCAGCTCTGCATAACAAAAAGTAAGTCAAAACTATTTGATCTGTTGCCATGGCACCACTGAATATACTTTCCCTGAATGTTCAGGGAATAAATGTCCCTCAAAAAAGGACCAAAGCCTTCCGTACTTTCCATAACAAGAAGGCTCACATAGTATGCCTCCAAGAAACACACTTCAACAAAGATTCTACTCCAAAATATATTTCTCCTTTTTATCAACAAATTTACACGGCTTCTGCCTGTACCAAGCAAAGGGGAACTCTAATTGCATTTCACCGATCCACACCATTCACCTTATCATCAGAAATTAAAGACCCAGAAGGTAGATACCTGATACTCATGGGTTATATAATGGATACAGCAATCACGGTGATTTCCTACTACGCTCCTAACAAACAACCTACACCATTCCTCTCACATATATTACAAGTGATTAATACACACAAAATAGGAACAGTGATAATGTGTGGGGATTCGAACCAGGTCCTCCTCCCATTTCTAGATAAATCACCTTTTACACCATCCAAAATAACCTCTAGATTACCTTTTTCTCAACTTCTTTCCAAATACAATCTGGTAGATTCATGGAGAGAAAGTAACCCAATGAAAAAGAAATTCACTTATTTCTCGCACCCTCATCAAACCTTCACCAGAATAGATCATATTTTTCTAACAATAGGAATGATACCAGAAATTATTGCATCAGATATAATTCCGATTCCGTGGTCTGACCATAATGCAGTATACACTACTATAGCCTCAGCCATACCAAAAGCGCATGACCCAACGTGGTACTTACCAGACATAATGCTCAAACACCCACTACATCAGATGGCCATTGAACAAGCTTTAAAGGAATACATATCAATTAATAATACAACAGACATCTCCCCAATAACACTGTGGGAAGCTCATAAGCCTGTCTTGCGTGGTACAATACAAAGACAAATGGCACTATTTAAACGGGAACGCAAAAATCTAGCAAAAAAACTAGAACTCAATTTTAATGCAGCCTACATATCATTTCAAGATAATCCATCTCAGAGTACAAAATCTCATCTGGAAAAATCTAGATTGGAATACGATCTATTTCTCACTGAGTCAGTTGATAAATCCCTCAAACGCTCCAAACACAATTTCTACATGAATACAAACAAACCAGGTACATATTTGGCTCGGGCATTAAATTCAACTAACAAATCTTTCAAACCAATACGTTTGAAATTATCAAAAAATGTTTACACTTGTAATCCAGTTAAAATAGTCCATAAATTTCACTCACATCTCGCAACTTTATACAAGACAAACAATGAATTTAATCCTACAGAAGCTGAATCCTTCTTCTCAAAAATAAACTTACCTGAGTTATCTCAGAATCAAAAAAGCAGTTTGGATGAGCCTATAACTATAGATGAAGTTGCTAACGCCATAAAAGACCTAAAACTTAACAAAAGACCAGGCCCAGACGGCTACTCGGCTTTATACTATAAAACATTCTCAGAAATACTCTCTCCCATTCTCACTGAAACTTTTAACAAACTTCTAGATGGACATTCTTTTCGGCAAGAAACACTAATGGCAATTGTTTGTATGATCCCAAAACCCCTTTCTGATGATACTTCCTGTGTGAATTATCGGCCTATCTCTCTGTTAAACCTCGATATTAAATTATTAGCAAAAATAATAGCAAAACGCCTCAATAGCATTATAGGAAAATTAATACATAGAGATCAAGTAGGCTTCATGCCAAATAGACAGGCAGGCGATAATATACGCAGGGCAGTGTTATTGGCACATATTGCTAAAAAACGGAAAATCCCTTTATGTTTTCTATCTCTCGATATTAAGAGGGCATTTGACACAGTATCCTGGCAATATATGCAATATTCATTACAAAAATGGGGTTTTGGACCCCACTTTTTAACATGGATCAAAGCATTATATAATAAACCCAAAGCCTATATAAAATATGCTGGATACAAATCTGAAGCCTTTAATATCGAAAGAGGTACCCGACAGGGTTGCCCATTATCTCCCTTATTATTTGCCCTTATACTCGAACCCATGGCCCAATACATCAGAACAAACCAAACTATAACTGGCATTGAAGTAGGAGGTATTACACACAAATTATGTATATTTGCAGACGATATATTACTTTTTCTATCATCACCACAGGTCTCTGGTCCTAACTTAATACCAGCTCTTGATGGATTTGCAGCCCTATCCGGCCTTATGATTAATCCTAAGAAATGCCTAGTGCTTAATATTTCACTCACAAACATGGAATTGATCCCGGCTAGGGCTGCACTCCCATTCACATGGGCAGAAAAATCAATCCCATATCTTGGAATTCATTTAACAGCATCTCATTCTGACTTATTCTCAACCAATTATCCTCCTGTATTAAGACAGATCACAAATCTAATAAAACAATGGTCGCAACTTTTTCCTGGATAGGGAAAATTAATGCAATCAAAATGACTATTCTACCCAAATTGCTTTATCTATTCAGAGTCCTCCCTATTCCAATTCCTTCCTATTTTTTGAGAATAGTACAAAAAAGAGCAACTTCGTTTATATGGGGCTCTTCTAAACCACGTATACCTATACACACACTACATCTTCCCAAAAATAAAGGAGGCCTGGGATACCCTAATTTTACTAACTACTACAGAGCAGCACATTTGGCCAGTCTGTCCAAATACCATGCAAAACAGGAAATCCCATTATGGGTATTTATAGAGGCTTCAGAAAATGACCCTCTATTAATATCAAATTTATTATGGCTTGATCCTAAAGACCGCTTTAAAATTCATAATCCCATAACTAAACACTTCTTATCTCTCTGGGATAAACTAAAAACCAAATATCAGTTACAATCTCCACACAATCCTCTCCTTTCTTTTATCAGAAATCCGGCCTTTTATCCGGCATGGATCTACCCAAATTCTTTTAAAGCTTGGACAACATCAGGCATTCAGACACTAAATGACTTCATAGCATCTAAATCATTCCTTTCATTCCCATCGCTTAGAGAAAAATATGATCTACCAAACTCTGAGATATTTAGATATCTCCAAATCAAAAATTTCTATACACCATTCCTAAAGGGGGATACACCATTATCCCAATTATCCATTTTTGAATCAATCTGTACAAAAGATCCACTTGCTAAAGGTACAATTTCATCACTTTATAATCAATTATATGGAGTAGCAAATCTTAATAGACCCTCTTACGTTCAGAGGTGGGAGGAGGACCTGGGACGAACTTTAGAAGACACGGACTGGTCTAACATATGGCTCACATCTAAGTCATCTTCACCCAACATCTTAGCACTGGAGACAAATTATAAAGTCCTAACTCGCTGGTACCTTGTACCCGCTAGAGTGGCAAAATATTCACCTAATACCTCAGCTCTTTGTTTTCGAGGATGCCCAGAAATAGGCACATATTTACACATATGGTGGACGTGCCCAGTAATCCAAACCTTCTGGAAGGAAGTTTTCGTGATTGCATCTAAAATATTTAAAAAGATAATACAACCAGATCCATATTTAACTTTACTTAATCTAAAACCGGAATGGTTAACACTCTCTCAATTCAAACTTATGATCCAACTAATAACGGCTGCAAAACAAACAGTGGCCAAGGCATGGAAATCTCCTACATTGGTACTAGCGGAAACAATTCACAGAATGAATAATACAATGTCCCATGCTAAGATGGTAGCCATCGATCAAAATCAAATTCCAAAATTTGAAAAACTTTGGCACCCTTGGATAAAACAACAGTTCCTGTCAAATTTCAATGACTCTGTCCTGTTGCCATGGTAACAGATTAAATGACTTACAGAGACACCCATTCTAAGGCTTCAAAGAGAACTAAAAAGAATAATAAACTGACGAGCGGGACAACCTTGTGGACCATACCTCTACCTTTCAACCCTTTTTCTTCTTTCTCTTTCCTTTTCTCCACCTTACGATTAAAGCTCATTATCAGAATTTATTTGACCTATATACACTCTACTTGTAAACAATATGTATAGTAGGTATAAATCATTTAAATACCTACAAAAGTAACTAAGGAAATGATATATATCTTTAATTTAGGTTTACGTGAACCCAATGTTTAATATTTGAAATTTCATGATATTTACCTATATAAACCCTACTGTAAAACAATGAGCTTACTTTATAGATCCTTGTAAACTTACTTTATGTATCTTTATAACATTGTATACTCAATAAACTTCTTTTGACAAGGAAAACCTTCTGTGCTGAACTCCCCCCCCCCCCCTTTTTTCTTACCTGAGCCCGATCCAGTCCAGTGATGTCTTTCTCGTTATTGGACTCTCTCTCCTCATTTGACAGATTGATAGCAGCGGAAGCGATTGGCTCCCACCGCTGTCAATAGAATCCGGTGACACTGGTGCAGGGGGCGGGGCCGAGTCCGGCTGTCTGTGTCAATAGACACAGCAGCGGGACTCAGGAGCGAGCATGCACGGGTGCCCCCCAGCAAAATTGGCTTTCCCTAGGGGCACCCAATGAAGAGGAGGGGCCTGGAGCGCCGGCAGGGGACCCCAGAAGAAGAGGATCGGGGCTGTCCTGTGCAAAACCATTGTACAGACCAGGTAAGTATAACATGTTTGTTATTATTAAAATTAATTAAAAAAAAAAAGGAGATTTGAAACCACTGAGCTGGCCATAGATGGTTGCAATCTCGGCCAGTTCAGCAGGGACTGGCCAAGATTCACACCATCTATGGGCAGTCTGATTGTACCCTAAGCGATCCATCAATCGTCTTGGGTACAACCAGCATGCCGGATTTTCTGCATGCAATTATTACCAGTGGCTATCAATGATCAATGTGTTCTCCCAGCAGGGACGGCTCCCTGTGCCTCCTGCTGGGAGAACACAATAGCTTTAAAGGAGGGGTTCCCCCATCAACATTGACTGTATTGATGGGGGAATCTAGTGATCTTCTTTGTTGCAAACCATGCTTGCAGGAAAGCAAATCCCATGATCTATGACCTGCCTTAGGCCTGCTTCACACCTATGCAGGTTGCAGTTTACATAATCCAGGTGCATTTTGCGTTTTTCAATACACGTTTTTGATCCGTTGAAGTCTATTGAACCAAAAACACAACCTGCTGCCCCCTGGCACTTTCCATATAATGCACAGATGTGAATGTGACCCAAAGCAAACTATGTTAAATGGACTGTAGTGTGTTTCTGCGAAACTGAAAACGCACTAAAAAATGCATAGGTGTGAACTAGACCTTATGCCGCGTACACACTGTTGGATTTTCCAACGGAAAATGTTGGATGTGAGCTTGTTGGCTGAAAGTCCGACCGTGTGTATGCTCCATCGAACATTTGTTGGCGGACTTTCCGCCAACAAATGTTTGCCAGCAGGTTCTCAACGTTTCCTCCAACAAAACTTTGTTGTCGGAATTTCCGACCGTGTGTACACAAGTCCGTCGCACAAAAGTTCACGCATGCTCGGAATCAAGCAGAAAGAGCCGCACTGGCTATTGAACTTCCTTTTTCTCGGCTCATCGTATGTCTTGTACGTCACCGCGTTCCCACGTTCGTAATTGTTGGCCAACAGTAGTGTGTATGCAAGACAAGTTGGAGCCAACAACCTTCGAACAAAAATCCACGGTTTTGTTGTCGGAAAATCCTATATTGTGTACATGGCATTAGACTACTATTGGTAGCACAAGAGGACTCTGACATGTGGTTCTGTATCCGAGCTTCCCGATATTGTCTGCCTTTCCCTTTGACTTTTCTAGAGTGCAGCCCCTAAAGACCCAAGTGTTCCGTTACTTCAAAGGCAGTGGTCATTGGATGGGCACACTCAGAAATATCTTCATGAAGTAACTTAGCACAGTAGAGCCTTCTTAGATACAAATGAACTCACACTGTCCTGAAATGAGGAATAATCCTCAAATTTTGGGGATATGTGATGGAATAAGACTTGTGAATACCTTCTTTCCAAAGATGACTCTACTGTGCTACCTACTGATTAAGTTGAGGGGACTTTATCATTCCTTTGGTTCCTTCTCCACCATCACCTGTTCATATTTGTTAATGAAGGAAATTAGTAAATAGTCGGGAATATCGCATTGATTTATGCTGAAAGTGACTGTTAAACATAGGGGTGGATTTACCAAAACAGAAGAGTGCAAAATCGGGTGCAGCTGTGCATGGTAGCCAATCAGCTTTTTAATTTCAGCTTGACAGAAAAACCTGGAAGATGATTGGTTTCTATGCAGAGCTGCACCAAATTTTGCACTCTCCAGCTTTAGTAAATCAACCCCTAAGTCTTTGTATTGCTGCTACTGTATGTAATAAAGATACTGGGATATCCTGCTTTGGATGGGCTCCAATTGTTTCTGCAGCTTTGGGGAAAATATTGGCTTTCATTTTGGCCCGCTTCATCACAAGGGTCAGGTCCATCATTGTGTACCAGCAGTCAGGAGGTTGACCCTCTGGGGAGAAATGGCCGTTCAATAATCTGTCAGAAGTCAGCAGTGCTTTCATGGCAGTAAATGAATTCTTCCTATTGTGAAGAAGGGAAGGAGCTGGGAGTTTTACACTTGTGTCCAAAATGATTTGTTCCTGTATGTGTGAGAAGGGAGGTGGTGCAGCTGGACTCAGGAAACCTTACAAGATCTCTGCTGATAAACTCTGTCTATTGGAGTAAACAGCTGATTCTATGTCTGCTGCCGGCCTGACATTCTCATCGTCCTTTGCCTGGAACCGGAATGAAGGTTTTGTCCAGCACAGATGTAATATTTACTATATAGAATAGGTGGGCCTCCTCCAAAATCATGAGGGACACAATAAAGGATTCAAGTAGTCTTCCAGACATCTGTACAAATGTCAGCTGTGTGTTCTACAAACAGAGCCCAGGAATAGAAGTAACACTGGCAACATTATTGGTGGAGTTTTCCTTATCACGACACAAGGACATATATGGGACTGACCAGAAGAGGCTCATTCCTACATATAATTTTTACATCTCCTTCCTACAACTCCATCCTACAGCTCTTTCCTTCATCTACCTCCATCATCTCCTTCCTGCATCTCCTTACTATATCTCCTTCCTACATTTCTTTCCTACATCTTCCCATATCTCCTTCTTACATCGCCTTCCATCATCTCCTTTCTACATCGTATTCCTGCATTTTATTCCTACATCTTCTTACATCTCCTTCCTACATCTCCTTCCGTCATCTCTTTCCTACATCTTCTTCCCACATCTGCTTTCCTACATCTCCTTCCTTCATCTCTTTCCCACATCTCCTTCCTTCATCTCCTTCCTTCATCTCCCTCCTACAACTCCTTCCATCATCTCCTTCCTACATCTTATTCCTGCATTTTTTCCCTACATCTTCTTACATCTCCTTCCTACATCTCCTTCCGTCATCTCTTTCCTACATCTTCTTCCCACATCTGCTTCCTACATCTCCTTCCTTCATCTCTTTCCCACATCTCCTTCCTTCATCTCCTTCCTTCATCTCCCTCCTACAACTCCTTCCATCATCTCCTTACTACATCTTCTTCCTTCATCTCCTTCCTACATCTTCATCTTCTTCCTACATCTCCTTCCTATATATCCTTCCCACATCACATTCCTTCATCTCCTCCCTACATCTCATTCATACATCTCCTTCCTGCATCTTCCTACATTTCTATCCTACATCTCATTCCTTCATCTCCTTCCTGCATCTCCTTTCTGCATCTCCATCCCACATCTCATTCCTGCATCTGATTCCCACACCTCCTTCTTACATCTCCTTCCTACATCTTCTTTCTACATCTCATTTCTTCATGTCATTTCTACATCTCCTTTCTTCATCTCCTTCCTACATCTCCTTCCTTCATCTTCTTCCTACATCTCCCTTCTATATCTCCTTCAAAGATCTTTTATCTACATCTCTTCCCACATCTCTTTCCTCCATTTCCTTCCTATGTCTTCCCACATCTCCTTCCTACATCTCCTTCCTACATCTTCTTTCTCCATCTCCTTCCTACATCTCTTTCCTACATCTCTTTCCTACATCTCTTTCCTACATCTTCTACCTTCATCATCTTCCTTCATCGTCTTCCTTCATCTCCTTCCTACATCTCCTTCCTACAGCTCTTTACCACATCTTCTTCCTTTATCTCCTTCCTACATCTCCTTCCTTCATCCCCCTCCTACATCTCTTTCCTACATCCTCTTCCCACATCACCTTCCTACATCTCCTTTCTATATCTCCTTCCTATCTCCCCTTTGTACATCTCATTCCTTCATTTCCTTCCTGCGTCTCCTTCCTACATCTCCTTCCTTCATCTTCTTATCTTCTTCCTACATCACTTTCTTACTCATCTCATTCATACATCTGCTTCCTGCATCTTCCTACATTTCCATCCTACATCTCATTTCTTCATCTTCTTCCTGCTCCTCTTTCCTACATCTCATTCCTACATCTCTCTCCTTCCTCCATCTCCTTCCTACATCTCATTCCTGCATCTGATTTCCACACCTCCTTCCTACACCTCCTTCCCACACACATCTCCTTCCTACATCTCCTTTCTAATTCTCATTTCTTCATCTCTTTCCTATATCTCCTTCCCACATCTGATTCCTGCATCTCCTTCTCACATCTCCTTCCTACAGCTCCTTCTCACATATCCTTCCTACATATCATTCCTTCATCTCCTTCCTTTATCTCCTTCCTATATCTCCTACCTTCATCTCTTTCCTACATCTGATTCCTGCATCTCCTTCTCACATCTCCTTCCTACATCTCATTCCTTCATCTCCTTCTCACATCTCCTTCCTACATCTCATTCCTTCATCTCCTT
Organism: Aquarana catesbeiana; assembly: GCF_042186555.1. Classification (NCBI taxonomy): domain Eukaryota; kingdom Metazoa; phylum Chordata; class Amphibia; order Anura; family Ranidae; genus Aquarana; species Aquarana catesbeiana. The sequence goes on from NC_133331.1 coordinate 16,905,004, forward strand.
CCTTCATCTCCTTCTCACATCTCCTTCCCACATCTCCTTCCTACATCTGTTTCCTTCATCTCCTTTTGATTTAGTTTTAGTTATAGTTGATTTAGTTTTAGTTATAGTTATTTGACTAAAATGTCACTTAGTTTTAGTCACATTTTAGTCATCTGCAATGGTTTTTAGTTTTAGTCGTATTTTAGTCGACTAAAATCTCCAGTACATGTCAGTCGAATAAAATCTTTTTAGTCAACTAAAATTGAATGTGTAGGGCATGATTTAGGAATGTCAATAGAATTTCCAAAATCATTATATACTCCTGGAGTAAAAAAAATCTAATATCATGTTATTATTTATGGTATTAAGGTTTGAACTAGCTCACAAATACAGATTTAGCCACTCTGGATGGTCTGAGGAGGCCCGTAATGCTGCACAGTGCTCTGGACAGTACTGAATGGTGGTTTCAGGTCTGAGGGATGCTCTGGATGGTGGTCTGTCTGAGGAGGCCTGTAATGGTACACAGTGCTCTGGATGGTGGTCTGTCTGAGGAGGCCTGTAATGGTGTGCAGTGCTCTAGACAACGGTCTGAGGAGGCCTGTAATGCACACAGTGCTCTGGACAACAGTCTGAGGAGACCTGTAATACACACAGTGCTCTGGACAATGGTCTGAGGAGGCCTGTAATGCACAGTGCTCTGGATGCCGGTGGTCAGAGGAGGTCTGTAATGCTGCACAGTGCTCTGGAGGGTGGTCTGTCTGAGGAGGCTTGTAATGCTGCACAGTGTTCTGGACAGTGGTCTGAGGAGGCCAGTAATGCTGCGCACAGTGCTGAATGGTGGTCTCAGGTCTGATGGATTGCCTGTAATGCACAGTGCTCTGGATGCCGGTGGTTAGAGCAGGCCTGTAATGCTGCACAGTTCTCTGGACAGTGGTCTAAGGAGGTCTGTAACGCACACAGTGCTCTGGACGGTGGTGGTTTAAGGTATAAGTGTAAGGTATAGGTGTAAGGTATAGGTGTAAGGTATAGGTGTAAGGTATAGGTGTAAGGTATAAGTGTAAGGTATAGGTGTAAGGTATAGGTGTAAAGTATAGGTATAGGTGTAAGGTATAAGTGTAAGGTATACGTGTAAGGTATAAGTGTAAAATATAAGTTTAAGGTATAGGTGTAAAGTATAGGTGTAAGGTATAGGTGTAAAGTATAAGTGTAAGGTATAGGTGTAAGGTATAGGTGTAAGGTATAAGTGTAAGGTATAGGTGTAAAGTATAGGTGTAAAGTATAGGTGTAAGGTATAGGTGTAAGGTATAAGTGTAAGGTATAGGTGTAAGGTATAAGTGTAAGGTATAAGTGTAAGGTATAGGTGTGAAAAGTATAAGTGTAAGGTATAGGTGTAAGGTATAAGTGTAAGGTATAGGTGTAAGGTATAGGTGTGAAAGGTATAAGTGTAAGGTTTGGGGCACTAACATTGCTTGTGAGTATTTGACAGCGATCCGCAGACATGGAATTCTTGGAGGAGCATTTCATTGGAGATTCTGAGTTATCTTCATAATTAGCGATTACTACAACACGCTATATTCCATTCTTCTCTATGGGAGTCATTAATGGCTCATTGCTAGCAAATGAATGTCAGGGCAATCATGGGTGACACCCCTAACGCAGGTAATCAGTATACTACAGAGAGCGGAGTACAACCCTCACCAATGCCATCATTTTCTTTACTTTGCAGATGCCGCTATCTTTATTCCGGCATCATCCGGGTTCACCATCTACTTCCTGGACAAAGATGGCAGCTCAGAGATGACGCAATCAAGAAAATCTTGCTTGTCTGTGTTCACAAATGTCAGACATGGATCAGCCCCTGCTGCAGCCTCTCACTTTGTGACTTGCTTCAAAGTTACAATGTACAGTCTCCTCACCGGGGGGAGGGGAGACTGAGGAAATGCCGCCTCCTCCTTCTACAAAGTTACAATGTACAGTCTGATCATTGGGGGGAGGGGAGACTGAGGAAATGCCGCCTCCTCCTTCTACAAAGTTACAATGTACAGTCTGATCACTGGGGGGAGGGGAAGCTGAGGAAATGCCGCCTCCTCCTTCTACAAAGTTACAATGTACAGTCTGATCACTGGGGGGAGGGGAGACTGAGGAAATGCCGCCTCCTCCTTCTACAAAGTTACAATGTACAGTCTGATCACTGGGGGGAGGGGAGACTGAGGAAATGCCGCCTCCTCCTTCTACAAAGTTACAATGTACAGTCTGATCACTGGGGGGAGGGGAGACTGAGGAAATGCCGCCTCCTCCTTCTACAAAGTTACAATGTACAGTCTGATCACTGGGGGGAGGGGAGACTGAGGAAATGCCGCCTCCTCCTTCTACAAAGTTACAATGTACAGTCTGATCACTGGGGGAGGGGAGACTGAGGAAATGCCGCCTCCTCCTTCTACAAAGTTACAATGTACAGTCTGATCACTGGGGGAGGGGAAGCTGAGGAAATGCTTCCTCCTCCTTCTATAAAGTTAAAATGTACAGTCTGATCACTGGGGGAGGGGAGACTGAGGCAATACTTCCTCCTCCTTCTACAAAGTTATGATGTACAGTCTGATCACTGGGGGAGGTGAGACTGAGGAAATTACTCCTTCTACAAAGTTACAATGTACAGTCTGATCACTGGGGGAGCGGAGACTGAGGAAATGCCTCCTCCTCTTTCTACAAAGTTACAATGTACAGTCTGATCACTGGGGGAGGGGAGACTGAGGAAATGCCTCCTTCTCCTCCTTCTACAAGGTTACAATGTACAGTCTGATCACTGGGGGAAGGGGAGACTGAGAAAATTCTTCCTCCTGCCTGCAGCAGACTGATGACATCATCTGAGCCTAGGCACAGTCACTGACTGGAGCTCCAGGATGACTTTTCAGTGATAAATGGTTGAGGGATTCCTGTTTTCTGTCTCTGGTGTCATGTAAAGGAATTTATTCCTGGAGACTTGTGACGACACTGACTGGTCCACTATACATAAGATCGATGGTAAGTCATGTGACATGGGGGAGTATATAAAGAGATGCACAATATAAGTTATATACACATCATGAATCACACAGATGAAGAAGACAGGAACTCTGATTGCCAGCTCTTCAGACAAGGACTAGACACAGTGGGTGACAATGTCTACTTTGTTTCCGTCATAGGATGGTGGGGGGGGGAGGGCGGTGCGGGGAATCTATACATCATGGCTCTCAGTAGTCAGACAGACAATGACGGCGGAATGTATGCAGCGCCCCCCGGATAACGCCGATCGTATAAACAGACCTGAGCTGTGGAAATGATTTCCATGGAGGATCTCAGCCAGATTGATGGGACTCTCTACATTCATCTGCATTACATCCAATCCAACCACCGCTGGACTCCTATCCCATCATATACAGACTATCTGCAGCACCTGCACTGATCGGTGCCGATCCCTTCCCAGCAGCTGGGTGACGGTTCCTCTAGAGCAGAGGTTCTCAACCCCGTCCTCAAATACCCCCAACAGGACATGTTTTGGGAATTTGTCTTCGATAAAGTAGCTGTCCAAAATACCAATCCATTGACTCTGATTTAAAGCACCTGGGCAAGGAAAACCTGCAAACATGGCCTGTTGGGGGTACTTGAGGACAGGGTTGAGAACCACTGCTCTATATGAAGGGAATGGGCAGCTGGAGGGCTTAACGGTGGATCGAAATTCATTGCCTGGAATGGCTCCTGGGCTGTCAGGGCAAGATCCATTTCCTGAAAAAAGGATGAAAACATTATAAAGCATAATTTCTGAACAAGCAGCACATCCAAAAAGTAATGCAGACAGAAGAAAATGGCTTTACCATAGATCACTGCATTGTGCTGGAGTTCTCCTTTAACTCTCCACCCTAATAAAGATGAGTTTGGGGTGGAGGAACTTGAGTCCTGACCTCAACCCGAAAGAACACCTTTGGGATGAATTAGAGTGGAGACTGCGAGCCAGGCCTTCTCGTCCAACATCAGTGCCTGACCTCACAAATGCTCTTCTGGAAGAATGGTCAAACATTCCCATAGACACACTCCTAAACCTTATGGATGGCCTTCCCAGAAGAGTTGAAGCCGTTATAGCTGCAAAGGGTGGGCCAACTCAATATTGAACCCTACGAACTTAAGCCTTGTACACACGGTCGTATTTTCGGCAGGGAATTGTGTGATGACAGACTGTTTGCCTAAAATCCGACCGTTATTGCACTCCTTCAGACAATTGTTGTCCAACTTTCCGCCAACAAATGTTGGATGGCAGGCTAGTAAATTTTCCGCGGTTTGACGTCAGATTTTCATCTCGTCTGTACACAAGTCCGTCACACAAAAGTCGAAAAGTACAAACACGCATCCTCAGGAATCAACGCTCACCAAACGCGACATTAGCAGAGGGTGCCCAAAGGGTAGCGCTCAAGAGCTGAAATTCCGCTACGTTCGTGTTTGTTGGCCGACAATTGTGTGCCGTTTGTATGCAAGACAAGTTCACGGCACACGCCCTTCGGACATAAGTCTGACGCTTTGCCTGCCCAAAATCCGATCGTGTGTACGAGGCTTAAGACTGGGATGCCATTAAAGTTCCTGTGCGTGTAAAGGCAGGCGTCCCAATACTTTCGCTAATATAGTGTACATTGTATCTCTCTCTCTCTCCTTGCAGAGTAAAAAAAAAAAAAAAAAAAAGTTTGTGTAAAACAATAAAATATAAATATTAATAAAAATAAAATAAAAAAATAAAGCTAGATCAAGGTTTGGTCTAGGTCAGTGCCAGGGTTAGTGTTTGGGTCAAGGTCACTGCCAAAGGTCAGGGTCAGGTTTTGTTTTTGTTTTGTTTTTTTAAATAATATCCGTGTCGGTGTGTTTTAGGTAGGGAAAAAAAAGCAAAATGCGCACTATTGATTCTGGGCCGTACTACGGGTACAAACAACAACTAACATACACATATGTGGTATTGCTGCGATCATCAGTAAATGGGGAATTTAGTTTGGGTTGTTCTTTGGTGGAAGGTTATGGTAGTAGGAAGAAATATACAGCTAAATTTTAAAAAAAATAGTTTTTTTTTACTATTTTAAGCCAGCTTTCCTTTGATAATCAAAAATAAATCAGGTGATATCCATTACTATTTACCACTAAATGAAAGCCCAATTTGCCCTGAAAAAAACGCGGTATAATCCACCTGGATGCACAAAGCAGTTGTGATGAGATGTACAGTTTTACTAACACATGTCAAAGTTGCAAAATTGTGCTCGGGCATTAAGATTTGTTTTACCCTTAGGCGCAAAGGGGGTTAAGGTCAAAAACCTTGAGGCTTTGGTACCACTTTAACCACCCCTTCAGATCCGCGCTATAGCCGAATGATGGCTACAGCGCGAATCTGCTTTGCTAGGAGGGCGTCAATAGACGTCCTTCCCTTTGCATGCTCGCCACGCCCCCCCCCCCCCCCGATGGGCGCGTGCGGCGTGATCGCCCCGAGTCAATGGCAGCACGATCCTGACCCCTTACCACGTGATCAGCTGTCAGCCAATGACAGCTGATCGCGTGATGTAAACAGAAGATCGGTAATCTTTTTTTTTTCTTTCACGCTGACAGCGTGAGGAGAAAAAAAAAGCCGATCGCCGGCTTCTTTTGAAGGGACATCAGTCCCGAAGGGGAAGAGGCGAAGCCGACTCATATGTGCCCACCAGTACCGCCTGCCAGTGCCATGAATCAGTACCCACAGTGCCCACCAGCACATCAGTGCCACCTATCAATTCCCACGAGTGCCACCTATCAATGCCCACCAGTGGTGCCAATCAGTGCTTCATCAGTGCCACCTAGCAGTGATGCCTATCAGTGTCACCTACCAGTGCCGATCAGTGCCCATCACTGCCACCCATCAGTGCCCATCACTGCCAGCTATCAGTGCCCATCACTGCCAGCTATCAGTGCCACCTATTAGTGCCCTTCAGTGCCACCTATCAATGCCCATCAGTGCCACCCATCAGTGCCACCCATCAGTGCCACCTCATCAGTGTCCACCAGTGCCGCCTATTAGTGCCCATCAGTGCCGCCTTATCAGTGCCCATCAATGCAGCCTATCGGTGCCCATCAGTGCAGCCTCATCAGCGCCCATCAATGAAGGAGAAAAACCTGTTTGCAAAATTTATTAACAAAATATAAAACTGTTTTGTATTTTTTTTTTTTTAATTCAGACTTTTTACATTTTCTTAACAAAAATAATAAAACCGCAGAGGTGATCAAATACCACCAAGAGGAAGCTCTATTTGTGGGAAAAAAAATTATAACAATTTCATTTGAGTACAGTGTTGTATGACCGCGCAATTGTCATTCAAAGAGTGACAGCACTAAAAGCTGAAAATTGGTCTGGGCAGGTGGGGGGTTTAGGTGCCCAGTAAGCAAGTGGTTAACAGCTGCTGAGATGCTCTATCAGCCACATGGGGAGAGCATTGTTTTCAATGAGTCAGCTGACCTATAGACTTCCAATGTGCGAAGGAGCAGTAAAGCACAACCACTCCAGAGTCGGGAGCGGAGTCCGGGCTTGTAATAAGTAGATATGTCTGCCTTGCGTACATCTACAATTACAAACATTACAGAGAACCTGCACCCTGTAAATCATTAATTCCCGCTAATAGGATCAGTTACATCCAGCCAGCTCCTTTGATGTGTACCTGAAATAAATAACTGATAAAGCTTTTCATTCCCTTTCAGGGGGTTTTAGGAAATTTCATTAAAAAAAAACCCCCAGAAGTCATACGTCCCATCTGTCGAAAGAGCCGACCCTCCCGCTCCGGGGGGGGGCTCTGTCGGAGAACTGGAGCTCGGTGTTGTATCCCCCCCCGCAGACCTGGAGAACTGATACAATGTGGTTCACCACTTCACTGGGTGGAAATGATATCACTTGTCATCTGCTGGTGCCTCGGGGGGGTTCCATCACTAGTCGATTCCGCCCATCTTACCATGCCTGCTGATTCTCCAAGCTCACAGAACACCTTTGATGTAGCGGGAGTTGGAGGGCGGCCAACCTATGGAGCAGTTACCCGATAACCACAGCTAGTTATCCACATGAGGTCATCTGCCATGTCCCGGAGATCAGACTACACCGAGGGTGTCCTCCTGTGACTCACCCGAAGCACAAACACGGGAGAAGAATGGCTTGCTTACTCCAATTCTTCTCCCACAGTGACGTTCCGATATTAACAACATCCAGAGGACGACGGCCAAATGAAAGATTGTTGTCTACACAATTCCTGATAACTGGATGTTTGTATGTTGTATAAACCGCTATCCCAAACAGATCAGTCTGAGCCATGACTCCAGAGAGAAAATAGAAGACATCTTTGTATAACCGCCAACATCTTCCACAACTATACTGACTAGGGTTGCCACCTCATCCCTTTAAACCCGAACACATATCTGAGGCTAATTAAATGCAGATAAGGCAACAAGTGAGTTTAATTACCACCTTAATTGGCCACACAACCTGTGTAATTAATGTGTGTTCGGTTTTAAAGGGATGAGGTGGCAACCCTAATACTGACCTGGCCTGAGGAGGCTCTACCAGAGGAACATGGAGATGTCCATCTAAGGTGGCTTGATTCTCAGTGACCTCATCACCAGGGCTGCTGTAAGAAACCACGGGGGCCCCATACAGCCAACCTGACAGGGCTCCGACCCAAATAAACGCAGTTTACTATGCTTTAGCTATGAATGAACAGTAAGTGATTGGTACCGATCACTCATTGTGTTCATTCAGGGAAGGAAGGGGGCTGGTAAATATGACATATTTACTGTATCCAACCCTCACTCTCCACCCTAAAGGATCCTATTGTGTAGAAAAAATGATCAGTTGAGTCAGTTGACGCGTTTCAGCCTATAAGGCCTTAGTCATATGGTGGTTATGACTAAGGCCTTATAGGCTGAAACGCATCAACTGACTTAATCTGCATTTGTTCAGTGTGGCTATTCAATAAAATTAAGACATTTTAAGAGCAACAACTGGACTGCGGTCAGTTACTCAGCAAGGGCACCATTCAGAGAATGCAGTGTAGTAATGGTTTAGTAGAGTTGTACGAATGGTGTAGTGGAGGTGAAGTAATGGTGTAGTAGCCATGTTGTAATGGTGTAGTAGCAGTGTAGTAATGGTGTAATAGAGTTGTGCGAGTGGTGTAAAGGAGGTAAAGTAATGGTGTAGTAGCAGTGTAATAATGATGTAGTAGAGGTGTAGTAGTAGTGGTGTAGTAGAGGTGTACTAGCAGTGTCTACTTCAATGATTTCCGGCTTCCGGAAGGCACCGGCCAGGTATGATAAAAACATAGTTTGGCCAAGCTGGAACAATGTAACTATATATAAGCGTACAATGCCTGGAGTTCATCTCTAAGGCTGGTTTCACACGGGCATTACGTTTTTTTGTTCAGTTCGGTCACGTTTTTTTGTAAAAAAAAACGAATACGGATGTCAATTTTTACATTTGTTTTCATATCCGCTGACATCCGTTTAAAAAAAAAAAAAGAAACTGAACTGAACTTCACACACTATATATAGCTGGTTGCTAAGGAGGGAGCTAGGAAATCGGCTGCCGCATCCTTAACAACCGATGAGTCATCAGCTGTCAGCAGGGTTACCCGCTGACAGCTGAATGTAAAAAAAACGAAAAAGTGAAAAAAGCATCTTGGGGTCCCCCCCAAGTCCATACCAGGCCATTCGGGTCTAGTATGGATTCTGATGGGACCCCCCACGCCAAATTTTTTTTCTTAAATGGCGTGGGGTCCCCCCCAAAATCCAAATCAGACCCTTATCTGAACATGCAGCCGGACAGGTCAAGAAAGGGAGGGGACGAGCGAGTGCCCCCCGTCCCTCCTGAACCATACCAGGCCGCATGCCCTCAACATGGGGGGGTGGGTGCGAAGATCCTGGCCCCCCCCCCATGTGAATGGGTAACGGGTACATACCACCCTTACCCATTCACCAAAAAAGCAGTGAGATGTAAAAAAAAAACAAGAGGCGGTTTTTGACAATTCCTTTATTAATAGCTCTGTCTTCTCCCAGTGTCATTCTCTCCGCCACTGTCTCTTCCTGCCTCTCCCGGTGCCTTCTCTCCTGGCGCCGTCGTCTTCTCCTCCCACCACCGTCACTCCTGGGGCCTTCTCTTCTGCCGCCGTCTTATTCCTCGCCGCCGGTTACCTGCTAAAAAAATTAAAAAGCTGCTGTTCTTCTGTTGCCGTCTTCCTCCATTGTGTTGTCGTCCCCTGTCTGGCATCTGTTTTATGGCCGTGGGGCGTGGCTATCCGATGACGTCACCCGGAGAGCGGCCCTTGTGACATCACAGCGGGGCGGGCTCTCCAGGTGACGTCATCTGATGGCCATACCCCATGGCTATATAACAGATGCCAGACAGGGGACGATAATACAACAGAGGAAGACGGCAACAGAAGAACATTTCATTTTTTTTAGCAGGTAACCAGCGGCGAGGAAGAAGACGACGGCAGCCGGAGAGAAGGCATCGGGGAAGACGGTGACGGGAGGAGAAGACGATGGCGGGAGAGAAGGCACCGGGAGAGATGGAAGGAGGCGGTGGTGGGAAGAAACAGTGGCGGAGACGACGGCACCAGGAGAAGACAGCTATTAATGTCAAAATCCGCCTCTTGTTTTTTTTTTACATATCACTGCCTTTTTGGTGAATGGGTAGGGGTAGTATGTACCTGATACCCAATCACAAAGGGGGGAGGGTGGAATCTGGGGTCCCCTTGTTAAAGGTGGGCCCTCAGATTCCGATAAGCCCCCCGCCCGCAGACCCTGACAACCACCGGCCAGGGTTGTTGGGAGGAGGCCCTTGTCCCCATCAACATGGGGGAAAGAACCCCCTGCCCCAAAGCACCCACCCCCCCATGTTGAGGGCATGTGACCTGGTATAGTTCAGGAAGGGGGGGCTTGCTCGTCCCCTCCCTTTCCTGACTGGCCGGGCTGCATGCTCGAATAAGGGTCTGGTATGGATTTTGGGGGGACACCCCACGCCATTTTTTTTTAAAATTGCCGTAGGGGGGGGAGTCCCCTCTGAATCCACACTAGACTCGAAGGGCCTGGTATGGACCCAGGGGGGGGGGGGCCCACGCCGTTTTTTTTTTCACAATTTCTTTTTTCCGTCAATTGTCTTTTTTACATTCAGCTGTCAGAGGCTGACTCATCAGTTGTTAAGGACGCAGCGGCCAGCTTCCCCGCCCCCCTCCTTAGCAACCAGCTATATACAGTGTGTTTAATGAGGAAAAAAAAAGGGGGTTCAAAAACAGATGTCAGCGGATTGGATGTAAGCAAATCGTCCCCTAACATCTGTTTTTCATCCTGTCCATTTTTGTTTTTTTTCGGATGTAAAAATAGGGTTTTCTTCCGTCTTAAAAAATGGAGCTTAGTGGAGACGGATGTCAGCAGATGATCATCCGCTAACGTCCGCTATCCCATAGAGATACATGTATGTCCGTTTTTAATCCGTCAACGGATTGATTAAAAAACGGACGTACTGAACGGCCGTGGTAAAGGGGCCTAAGTATGACAACAAAGTCTCTCCATGTGGAAGCAGAAGATGTCGCTGGCCGTGGTCTGTAGATGATGTACATTCGATGTAGACGCCATCCCTTGGTGTGACTCTGGAGTTCCTCTGCAATGTTTGGTATGGGAACTCTGCCGAGGTTTATGGCGGGGTTCTAGTCAATACATGCAGCGATATGATCACCTGGCGTACGCCGGGCACATTCCTCCGCGTTCTCATCGGGAAATGTTTTGGTAATTGTACCACCATTCTTTCACACATTCGGTGATATGGATCTGAAGAGCACGTTATGAGCTGCCCCCCACCCTCCCCCCGGCGAAGGAGGAATTTGACTTTCAGCGCAGGGCTGCACCTTAAAGTTTCTTCTTGTATTTGACAAAATGATTTATAACATTCCAGGACACATCGAGCATTAGACAAAACTCCATGTGCAGGACTGGGCTCCCATCCCCCGCCACGGTTCCCATCCCTCCAAAACCTCGTGCAGCTGTCAGACTCGAAGGAAAAAAAAAAAGCGAATGACTGTCACGCAAGAAGCTCATAAAGAAGGAGTCTTGTCATCGGCACCTTGACCCAAGATTTGGCTCCTGGACGCGTCTCGCCGTACCCACCCATGGCCGCGCTGATGTATTTCCCGGCTGTTTTTAGAGCGGCAGGAAACAGTCCTTTCCTCTTTATAAACACCGGAGCAGGTCACTGGACAGCCGCATCGCTCTCAATGGTCGCTGTGTACGGCCCATATATCACGCCGCATCGGCCTTCTCCCATGATGGAACATTTGTCAGTGGAGGAGGAAGTCAGCCCGCATCGCCCCCTTAATGGTTGCTGTGTACGGCCCATCTATCACAATATATTACACCCCTCATCCTCTCTGTCCCATGATCAGCGGTGGAGGAAGCCACTCGCACGGCTTTGGTGGTTCTCCATGAGGATGACGTAGCCCGGGGGAACCAGGACCTGAAGGTCTGAGGAAGGCAATGAAGGACAGAACCCATCATGGATGTGATCAGGACTTTTCCACATCACATCAGTATAGGAAATCCCAGACAAAAGTCCAGATAAGGGGTCCTGACCGCAGGAAGACATAGAATTAACCCCTCGCCCTTAGTTTTACCCCCTTCATGACCAGACCGTTTTTTACTATTCAGCACTGCACAACTTTACCCGCTTGCCAACCGTATGACCATGTCGGATGTCGCAAGTTGGATGGTTAGGACAAGAATCCTACTTTAATGATATTCAATGGACTGAAGTAGGACCAAAGTCAGAAACCAAAGTAGCGCAGGAATCTTTTTCAAAATCGTACCAGTTAAGACGTCTCTCATTGGGAACCATTGATTTAAACACGTCAAGCGACATGTGCTCCCAAAGTCGGGGCGTATGTCGTAACATTGTGAACCCGGCCTTATGCAGTGGGGAGAATAATTATTTGATCCCCTGCAGATTTTGTAAGTCTGCCCACTTACAAAGAAATTAAGGGTCTAAAATTTTTATCCTAGGTGTATTTTAAATGATAGAGACAGAATATATCTATCACTAAAACTCCAGAAAAAAAATACATGATACAAATGTTATAAATTGGGTTGCAGTTCAGTGAGTAAAATAATTATTTGATCCCCAAGCAAAACATAACTTAATACTTGGTGGAGAAACCCTTGTTAGCAAACACAGAGGTCAGACGTTTCTTGTAGTTGGTGACCAGGTTTGCACACATCTCAGGAGGGATTTTGGTCCACTCTTCTTTACAGATCTTCTCTAAATCCTTAAGGTTTCTTGGCTGTCGCTTGGCAACTCGAAATTTCAGCTACCTCCATACATTTTCAATAGGATTAAGATCTGGAGACTGGCTAGGCCACTCCATGACCTTAGCGTGCTTCTTCTTTAACCACTCCTTTGTTGACTTGGCGGTATGTTTTGGGTCACTGTCATGCTGGAAGACCCATCTGCGGCCCATCTTCAGTGTTCTGGCTGAGGGATGAAGGTTCTCATCCAAGATATTACAATACATGGCCCCGTCCATTGGCCCCTCAATGCGGCAAAGTTGGCCTGTACCTTTAGCAGAGAATAAGCCCCAAAGTATAATGTTTCCACCTCTGATGGTGTTCTTGGGGTCATAGTCAGCATTTTTCTTCCTCCAAACACGACGAGTCGAGTTAATGCCAAAGAGCTCAATTTTGATCTCATCTGACCCCAGCACTTTCTCCCAATCCTTCTCTGAATCATTTAGACGTTCATTGGCAAACTTCAGACTGGCCTGTACATGTGTCCTCTTGAGGAGGGGGACCTTGCAGGCGCTGCAGGATTTCAATCTATGGCGGCATATTGTGTTACCAATGGTTTGTTGGGTGACTATGGTCCCAAATGCCTTGAGACCATTCACAAGCTCCTCTCGTGTAGTTCTGGGCTGATCTCTCACTTTTCTCATGATCATCCTCACCCCATGAGGCGAAACCTTGCATGGAGCTCCAGACCGAGGGCGATTGATGGTATTTTTGTGTTTCTTCCATTTGCCAATAATCGTTCCAACAGTTGTCTCCTTCTCACCAAGCTTCTTGCTGATGGTCTTGTAGCCCATTCCAGCCTTGTGCAGGTCTACAATCTTGTCCCTGATGTCCTTTGACAGCTCTTTGGTCTTGCCCATGATGGTGAGGCTTGAATGGAAGTAAGGGATTCTGTGGACAGGTGTCTTTTATACACATAACGAGTTGTCGTTAGGAGCACCTTTTTACATTGACAAGACTAATCTGTGTACCACATGAGTACCTACTGTAGCCAGTCTGTGGGAGCCAGAATTATTGTTGGTTGGTAGGGGATCAAATACTTATTTTACTCAATGAACTGTAACTGAATTTATAACATTTGTATCGTGTGTTTTTTTCAGGATTTTTGGTTGATATTCTGTTTCTATCATATAAAATACATCTATGGTAAAAATGATAGACCCTTCATTTCTTTGTAAGTGGGCAAACCTTGCGCAATCTGCAGGAGATTAAATCGTTTTTTTCCCCCACTGTATACAAGGCAGCAAGGCGGGCCCTGCTGTGTACTGAGTACATGGTCTGGCACCTCCAGGTAGGGGGCGCCGTGCTGCCAGCGACCCGGCTTTGCTATGTTTTTTCACAGCAGATGCTGGTCAGCAGGTGCCAGCTAAAAGATCACCAGCGACACTCGCCGATCGTCTGGAACACACACAGGACAGGGCTCTGCCTATCAATGGGGAATGAAATACATCACTTCCCTTAGTAAAATCAGCACATACAGTACACATAAACACTGGCTAGGCACACAGTTAACCCTTTGATCGCCCCTGATGTTAACGACCTTCCCAGCCAGTGTCATTAGTACAGTGACAGTGCCTATTATTAGCACTGATCACTGTATTGGTGTCACTGGTCCCCAAAAACTGTCAGAATGTCCACCGCAATATCCCAGTCATAACTTTTGTGCACACTAATCAATATACGCTTATTAGGATTTTTTTTTAAACCAAAAACATGTAGCAGAATACATATTGGCCTAAATTGATAAAGAAATGTGATTTTTTTTTTCAATTATTTTATTGGATATATTTTATAGCAAAAAAGTTAAAAATATTGTTTTTTTTCTAAATTGATTGCTGCCATTACTATTAAAAAAAAAGTTAATAATAAAAATGCCATAAATATATCCCCTATTTTGTAGACGCGATAACTTTTGCGCAAACCAATCAATATATGCTTATTGCATTTTTTTTTTTTTTTACCAAAAATATATAGAAGAATATATGTTGGCCTAAACTGATGAAGAAATTCCTTTTTTTTTTTTGTTGTTGTTGTCTTTTGGATATTTATTATAGCAAAAAGTTTAAAAAAAAAATTTTTTTTTTTTTCAAATTTTTTTGTTTATAGCGTAAAAACTAAAAACCGCAGAGGTGATCAAATACCATCAAAAGAAATTTCTATTTGTGGGAAAAAAAGGACAATTTTCTTTGGGTACAGCGTCGCACGACCGCGCAATTGTCAGTTAACTGTTTGTCAACCAGCCGCCGCAGTTATACTGCGGCGGGTTGGCTCAGATGCGCGAATCAGGTTGGCTCGGATGCGCACATGTCTGATCTGTCCACCAAAATGTCGCAGTCCCGCTAAAAATGGCGCTGATCACCGCCATTACTAGTAAAAAAAATAATAAAAATGCCATAAATATATCCCATAGTTTGTAGACGCCATAACTTTTGCGCAAACCAATCAATATACGCTTATTGCGCTTTTCTTTTTACCAAAAATATGTAGAAGAATACATAATGGCCTAAACTGATGAAGACTTTTTTTTTTTTTGGATATTTATTATAGCAAAAAGTAAAAAATATCGTTTTTTTTTTTTTCAAATTACCACCAAAAGAAAGGTCTATTTGTGGGGAACAAAAAGGACATCAATTTTATTTGGGAACAGCGTCGCGCGACCACGCAATTGTCAGTTAAAATAATGCAGTGCCGTGTTGCAAAAAATGGTCTGGTCATTAAGGGGGGGGGTAAATTTTCCAGATGTCAAGTGGTTAACTGACAATTGCGCGGTCGTGCAACGCTGTACCCAAATAAAATTTATGTCATTTTTTTCCCACAAATAGAGCTTTCTTTTGGTGGTAATTTTGAAAAAAAAAACAATATTTTTTACCTTTTGCTATAATAAATATATATATATATATATATATATATATATATATATATAAAAGAATTTCTTCATTCAGTGGTACTCGATCAGCACTGCGTTTTTTATTTTTTTGCGCTTTAAACAAAAAAAGACCAAAATTTAGAAAAAAAATATTTTCTGCTTTCTGTTATAAAACATATCCAATAAAATTACATTTTTTCATAAATGAAGGGTCAAAATGTATTCTGCTGCATGTCTTTGGTGAAAAGCGAACTGCGGTTTTGAGGACACTATACGATTGGGGACACTATACTATGGGGGGACACTATACGATTGGGGACACTATACTATGGGGGACACTATACGATTGGGGACACTATACAATTGGGGACACTATACGATTGGGGACACTATACGATTGGGGACACTGTACGATTGGGGACACCGTACTATTGGGGACACCATATGATTGGGGACACTATACTATTGGGGACACTATAAGATTGGGGACATTATACGATTGGGGACACTATACGATTGGAGACACTATACAATTGGGGACACTATACAATTGGGGATACTATACGATTGGAGACACTATATGATTGGGGACACTATACTATTGGGGACACTATACGATTGGGGACACTATACTATTGGGAACACTATACGATTGGGGACATTATACTATGGGGAACACTATACGATTGGAGACACTATACTATGGAGGACACTATATGATTGGAGACACTATACGATTGGGGACACTATACGATTGGGGACACTATACAATTGGAGAGACTATACTATGGAGGACACTATACGATTGGATACACTATACGGTTGGGGACACTATACTATGGGGGACATTATACTATGGGGGACACTATACGATTGGGGACACTATACGATTGGGGACACCATACGATTGGGGACACCATAGGATTAGGGACACTGTACGATTGGGGACATTATACGTTTGGGGACACTATACGTTTGGGGACACTATACTATTGGGGACACTATATGATTGGGGACATTATACTATGGGGAACACTATACTATGGGGGACACTATACTATGGGGGACACTATACGATTGGAGACAGTATACGATTGGGGACACTATACTATTGGGGACACTATACGATTGGGGACACCATACTATTGGGGACACCATAGGATTAGGGACACTTTACGATTGGGGACATTATACATTTGGGGACACTATACGATTGGGGACACTATACGATTGGGGACACTATACGATTGGGGACATTATACTATGGGGAACACTATACGATTGGAGACACTATACTATGGGGGACACTATACGATTGGAGACACTATATGATTGTGGACACTATACTATTGGGGACACTATACGATTGGAGACACTATATGATTAGGGACACTATACGATTGGGGACACCATACTATTGGGGACACTATACGATTGGGGACATTATACTATGGGGAACACTATACGATTGGAGATACTATACTATGGAGGACACTATACGATTGGAGACACTATACGGTTGGGGACACTATACTATGGGGGACACTATACGATTGGGGACACTATACTATAGGGGACACTATACGATTGGGGACACCATACAATTGGGACACCATAGGATTAGGGACACTTTACGATTGGGGACATTATACGATTGGGGAACACTATACGATTGGAGACACTATACGATTGGGGACACTATACTATTGGGGACACTATACGATTGGGGACACCATACTATTGGGGACATTATACGATTGGGGACATTATACTATGGGGAACACTATACGATTGGAGACACTATATGATTGGGGACACTATACGATTGGGAACACTATACGATTGGGGACATTATACTATGGGGAACACTATACGATTGGAGACACTATACTATGGAGGACACTATACGATTGGAGACACTATACGGTTGGGGACACTATACTATGGGGGACACTATACGATTGGGGACACTACACTATTGGGGACACTATACGATTGGGGACACTATACGATTGGGGACACCATAGGATTAGGGACACTTTACGATTGGGGACATTATACGATTGGGGACACTATACTATTGGGGACACTATACGATTGGGGACACTATACTATGGGGGACACTATACGATTGGAGACACTATACTATGGGGGACACTATACGATAGGGGACACTATACGATAGGGGACACTATACGATTGGGGACACTATACGATTGGGGACACTATACGATTGGGGACACCATACTATTGGGGACACCATATGATTGGGGACACTATACTATTGGGGACACTATACTATTGGGGACACTATACGATTGGAGACACTATATGATTGGGGACACTATACAATTGGGGACACTATACGATTGGGGACACTATATGATGAGGACACTATACAATTGGGGAAACTATATGATTGGGGACACTATACAATTGGGGACACTATACGGTTGGGGACACTATACGATTGGGGACACTATACGATTGGGGACACTATACGGTTGGGGACACTATACGGTTGGGGACACTATACGGTTGGGGTCACTATACAATTGGGGACACTATACGGTTGGGGACACTATACGATTGGGGACCCTATACAATTGGGGACACTATATGATTGGGGACACTAGTAGAGTTCTGACTGTGCCCAGGATACTGATCTGTACAGACACTATACTGGTAATGGGGAGATCAGCGACTTATAGTGTGACTGTGATAGTGTGGCAGGAAATCTGGTGCTAACTGACACTGGCTGGGAGGGTCACTAACTGACTAAGCCCTAGTTCACACTGAATGCGACTTTGAAATCATGCTACTTCACTTGGTGAAGCATGGTTTCAAATTAGCAGGTCAGTGCGATTTCAGGTGCGACCTGCCTGACATTTGTGCAATTTCACGCACAGATGTCTAAGCAAGTCGCACCTGAAATTGCAAAAAAATAGTGCAGGGACCTTTTTTTTCCAAATTAGTGGGGCACCGCAACGATGCGATGTCTAGGTGCTATTTCATTGTGGCTTGCGACTTTTTTTAACAGAAGTCATTGCAAGTCGTAATGAAATCTCAGAAAAGTAGTGCAGGAACCTTTTTCAAAGTCACTGCGACTTGAGTCGCACCGATTTGAACGGTTCGATTGCCGACAATAGGGTGTGACTTGTCATGCCCATTTGGAACTGTCAAATCGCATAACAAGTCGCACTGGTGTGAACGCGGGGGGCTAACTGACACTGACGTCGCTAGTGACCCTGGTTTACACCAATGCAATTTGTCATACAATTTGACAGCTCAAAATCGCATGACAAGTCGCACCCAATTGGCGGCAGTAGAAACATTCAAATCGGTGCGACTCAAGTCGTAAGTGACTTTGAAAAAGGTTCCTGCACTACTTTTCTGAGATTTCGTTACGACTTGCATTGACTTCTGTTAAATGAAGTCGCAAGCCACAATAAAAATCACACGGGCGGCTTTGAAATTGCGCTGAAGTAGCGTGATTTCAAATCCACACTGGTGTGAACCGGGGCTAATACAGTGATGAGTGATGACTGACACTGGTTGGGTGAAGGGTGATCAGGAGGGCAATCAAGGGGTTACCTGTGTGCTCAGGGAGGAGGAAACCGATCCCGTGTGTTCTGTTTACAAACACACAGAGGTCTGTGCTGTGATTGGCCACAGCTGATCAGCAGGGACACATCCAAAATCATTGGCTGTAACCTGCTGACAGACTCCTGCTGCGGCCAATCACAGGACAGATCAGCAGGGGGCGCATGATAGACATGCGCAGAACGAAAAAAAATAATTTGTTTCGATTTGTTCCATTATTTACATAAACTCGTTTAGTTAAATTTGTTTAATTCCTTTTGGGAATTAATTTTGTTTATTCGTTTTCAAATCGATTTGAGTTTTCAAACATGAAAAGTTTTCGAATTCGAATCGTTTTCCAATTTCCAAAGAGAATAAAATAGAATAGAAAATAAAGGAATAGAATAGAAAAGAATATAACAGAAAAATAAATAATATAATATATAATATAAGAGAGTAAAACAGAACAAAATAGGATAGAAAATAAAAGAACAGAATAGAATGGAATAGAAAAGAAAGGAATAGAATAGAATAAAAAAAAAGAATATAAGAAAATAGAAAGATTATAACCATCTTCTGAAATTCGAATAGAATAGAAAAGAATAGAATTAGAAAAACAATAGAATATAAATAATATAACCATCTTCCAAAATTCAAATAGAATCAATTTGAATTTGAATAGAATAGAAAAGAATGGAGTAGAATAGAAAAGAAAATAACACAATAGTATAGAAAAAAAAAACAACAGAATAGAATAGAATGAATATAACCATCTTCCTATTCTAATCTATTCTTTTCTATTCTATTCAAATTCAAATTGATTCTAGTTGAATTTTGGGAAATGGTTATATTATTTCTATTCCAATATATTCTATTCTATTGATTTATTTATATTATTTTTTTGTTTATTCTATTCTTTTCTATTCAAATTAAAATTTATTCTATTTGAATTTCGGAAGATGGTTATATTTATTCTATTCTATTCTGTTTTTTCTATACTATTCTGTTATTTTCTATTCTATTCTAATCTATTCTTTTCTATTCTATTTTAATTCAAATTTATTCTATTTGAGTTTTGGTAAATGGTTATATTCTTTCTATTCTATTGTTTTTTAATTCTATTCTTTTCTATTCTATTATATTCTATTCTTTTTTTCTGTTCTATTCTTTTCTTATGTATTCAAATTCGAATTTATTCTATTTGAAATTTGAATTTCAGAAGATGGGTATGTTCTATGTTATTCTATTTTATTTGTTTTTAGTATATTCTAGTATATTCTGTTCTTTTATTTTCTATTATTTTTTTTGTATTCTATTCCTTTATTTTCTATTCTATTTTATTATCTTTGGAAATTGGAAAACCATTTGGAAACAAAAACTTTTCAAATTCGAATTTGAAAACTATTCGAATTCGAAAAGTATTCGAAAACTATTTGAATTCGAATTTCATCCGAATTCATTTTTTCGTTATTTCGGATTCGTTTAAATTCGGTACTATTGTAATTCAGAAGTTCGGATACAATTGAATTTCCGGAAAAACGAAAATTCATCCGAATTTTAATTCGGGACGAAACAACCCGCACATGTCTAGCACACGCAGTGCGCCTGAGAACCAGAAGGTAAGCCGCAATGTACCCGTTCGTTGTTTAGCCTGAAGCTGCTAGGGGGTTACAGACACAATTTAATTCAGCTCTGTGATCATTCATACATTTAGAACATTTCTGAAGTCCCTGAATGTGACCTGGTATTAGCAGCTTGCAGTTCCTGTGCAGCAGAGCTCAGACTGAGAGAGGAAGAAGCAGCAGACATGTGCGGTTCATTTCGTTCCGAATCGAAATTTGGATACATTTTTTTATTATTCAGAAATTCGGATATATCCGAATTTCCAAATGACAATAGTAACGAATTTAAACAAATCTGAAATAACGAAACAAAATTTGGGACGGAATTCTAATTCTAATCGTTTTTTAATCAAATTTTAATTTCCGAAGAGAATAGAATAGAAAATAAAGGAATGGGATAGAAAAGAATAGAATATAAAATAAAAGAATAGAATATATTAGAGTAAAACAGAACAGAATACAAAATAGAAGAATAGAAAAAAATAGAATAGAAAAGAATAGAATATAAAATAAAAGAATAGAATAGAAAATAGAGTAAAACATGACAAAATAAAATAGAGAATAAAAGAACAGAATAAAATAGAATATAAAATAAAGGAATGGAATAGAAAAGAATAGAATATAAAATAAAAGAATAGAATATATTAGAGTAAAACAGAACAGAATACAAAATAGAAGAATAGAAAAAAAATATAATAGAAAATAAAGGAATAGAATAAAAACTAAAAAAAATAGAAAAGAATAGAAAATAAAGTAAAACACAACAAAATAAAATAAAAAATAAAAGAACAGAATATAATAGAAGAGAAAATAAAGGAATACAATTAAAAAAAAATAGAATAAAATAGAAAGAATATAAATGTCTTCTGAAATTCATTTTCAAATAGAATAAATTTGAATTTGAATTGAATAGGATAGAATAGAATAGAAAAGAATAGAATAGAAAAAAAAATAGAAAAGAATAGAAAAAAAATAATAAAATAGAATTAATGACAATAGTAACGAATTTAAACAAATCTGAAGTAACGAAACAAAATTTCAGATGAAATTCGAATTCTAATCGTTTTTTAATCAAATCGATTTTGGATTTCCGAAGAGAATAAAACTGAATAGAAAATAAATGAATATAATAGATAATAATAGAATAGAAAATAAAAGAATAGAATATATTAGAGTAAAACAAAACAGAATACAAAATATAAGAATAGAAAAAAAAGAGAATAGAAAATAAAGGAATAGAAAAAGATACAAAATAATAGAGTAAAACAGAACAAAATAAAATAGAAAACAAAAGAACAGAATAAAATAGAATTGAAAATAAAGGAATAGAATAGAATAAAAAAAAGAAATAGAATAGAATAACATAAAATAGAAAGAATATAACCGTCTTCTGAAATTCAATTTCAAATAGAATAAATTTGAATAGGATAGAATTGAAAAGAATAGAATAGAGAATAAAATAATAGAAAAGAATAGAAAAAAACAATAGAATAGAATGAATGACAGTAGTAACGAATTTAAACAAATCTGAAATAAAGAAACAAAATTTCAGACGAAATTTGAATTCTAATCGTTTTTGATCGAATCGAATTTGGATTTCCGAAGAGAATAAAATTGAATAGAAAATAAAGGAATAGAATATATTAGAGTAAAACAGAACAGAATACAAAATATAAGAATAGAATAGAAAATAAAGGAATAGATAAGAATAAAAAATAATAAAACAGTACAAAATAAAATAGAAAATAAAAGAACAGAATAAAATAGAATTGAAAATAAAGGAATAGAATAGAATAAAAAAAGAAATAGAATAAAATAGAAAGAATATAACCATCTTCTAAAATTCAATTTCGAATAGAATAAATTTGAATTGAATAGGATAGAATTGAAAAGAATAGAATAGAAAATAAAATAATAGAAAAGAATAGAAAAAAACAATAGAATAGAATGAAGATACAGTGAGGGAAAAAAGTATTAGACCCCCTGCTGATTTTGTACGTTTTCCCACTGACAAAGAAATGATCAGCCTATAATTTTAATGGTCGGTTTATTTTAACAGTGAGAGACAGAATAACAACAAAAATATCCAGAAAAATGCATTTCAAAAAAGTTGGATTTGCATTTTAATGAGTGAAATAAGTATTTGACCCCTTCGCAAAACATGATTTTGTACTTGTTGGCAATCACAGAGGTCAGACGTTTCTTGTATTTGGCCACCCAGTTTGCTCACATCTCAGGAGGGATTTTCTCCCACTCCTCTTTGCAGAGGCGCTGCCCCTTGATTTCAATGGGAAGGAGCGGTGGTGGAGCGGTGGAGGAGCGGTGGAGGAGCGGTGGAGGAACGGTGGAGGAGGACGTATACACCGCTCCTAAAGCACCCCAAAGATGCTTCTTGCAGGACTTTTTTTAACGTCCTGCCAGCGCAGCACCCCAGTGTGAAAGCCCTCGGGACTGCAGATGAGTCATTTTTCAGGCGCTATTTTCAGCTCTAGAGCACCTGAATAATGCCTCCAATGTGAAAAGGGTCTAAGGTTTTCGAGGCGGACGTTTGGAAGCTCGAACCTTCAGCTCCCTCCAGATATTTTCTATGGGATTAAGGTCTGGAGACTGGCTAGGTCACTCCAGGACCTTAATGTGCTTCTTCTTAAACCACTCCTTTGTTGCCTTGGTCGTGTGTTTTGGGTCATTGTCATGCTGGAATACCCATCCACGACCCATTTTCAATGCCTTGGCTGAGGGAAGGAGGTTCTCACCCAAAATTTGATGCTACATGGCTCCGTCCATTGTCCCTTTGATGCGGTGAAGTTGTCCTGTCCTCTTAGCAGAAAAACACCCCCAAAGCATAATGTTTCTACCTCCATGTTTGACGGTGGGGATGGTGTTCTTGGGGTCATAGGCAGCATTCCTCCTCCTCCAAACACGGCGAGTTGAGTTGATGCCAAAGAGCTGGATTTTGGGCTCATCTGACCACAACACTTTCCCCCAGTTCTCCTCTGAATCATTCAGATGTTCATTCGCAAACTTCAGATGGACCTGTACATGTGCTTTCTTGAGCAGGGGGACCTTGCGGGTGCTGCAAGATTTCAGTCCCTCACGGCGTAGTGTATTACCAATTGTTTTCTTGGTGACTATGGTCCCAGCTGCCTTGAGATCATTGACAAGAGTCTCCTGTGTAGTTCTGGGCTGATTCCTCACCGATCAGTGAAACTCTACGAGGTGAGATCTCACATGGAGCCCCAGACCGAGGGAGATTGATAGTTATTTTGTGTTTCTTCCATTTGCGAATAATCGCACCAACTGTTGTCACCTCTCACCAAGCTGCTTGGCGATGGTCTTGTAGCCCATTCCAGCCTTGTGTAGGTCTACAATCCTGTCTCTGACACCCTTGGACAGCTCTTTGGTTTTGGCCATGATGGGGAGATTGGAATCTGATTGCTTCTGTGGACAGGTGTCTTTTATACAGGTAACAAGCTGAGATTAGGAGCACTGCCTTTAAGAGAGTGCTTCTGATCTCAGCTTATTGCCTGTATAGAAGACACCTGGGAGCCAGAAATCTTGCTGATTGATAGGGGGATCAAATAATTATTTCACTCATTAAAATGCAAATCAATTTATAACTTTTTTGAAATTAGTTTTTCTGGATATTTTTGTTGTTATTCTGTCTCTCACTGGTAAAATAAAAACCGACCATTAAAATGATAGACGGATCATTTCTTTGTCAGTGGGACAAACGTACAAAATCAGCAGCCAATCAAATACTATTTTTCCCTCACTGTACCCATTTCCCAAAATTCGAATAGAAAAGAATAGAGGATAAAAGAATAGAATAGAATAAAATAGAAAGAATAGAAAGAATATAAACATCTTCTGAAGTTCAAATTTCGAATAGAATACATTCAAATAGGATAGAAAAAATAGAGCAAAAAATAAAATAATAGAATAGAATAAATAGAATAGAAAATAATTAATTGAATATAAAATAGAAGAATAGAATAGGAAAAACTAAACAATGCAATAGAAAGAATATAATCATCTTCCAAAATTCTAATTTAGACTAAAACAAATTTGAGTTCGAATGGAATTCAAATCGACGTAAATTTTCTGAATTTGGTCAAATTGATTTCAATTTGACCGAATTCAGAAAATTCGAATAAACAAAAAGAATTAAATGAATTGAACGAATTTAGCGAAAGGAATTCATGCAAATGACGAATCGAAACGAAGCAAATATTTTCGTTCTGCACATGTCTAAGAAAGCAGTACAGGGAGCCAATCAGATCATCTGATAGGAGGAGAGAAATGAGTGACAGAGAGATGAGCTCATCCCTGTGCTGTTCCTCCTTTCACTGTCCACTCACAGGCTGAGGGCTGCTCCAGGAGGACCTGGGCTCAGAGGAAGTGGGTTGAAAGATGCTGGCTACCTCTTAAGAAAAAAAATCAGTGAGCGGAAGACAAATATTGTTTTTCTTGTTTTATTTTCACTGGAAGTGAGACCAGCGTCAGAAGAGGACAATTCTTCCAACTTGGACACGGCCTGATAAGAAGAATCAGACTATCACCTGAAAATCCCCCAAAATAAGGGGGCGGGGTCTCTCTTATAGAGAATATGATCATCGTCAACCCTCATCATCACCCATCAATCATCATCATCATCCATCAATCATCATCATCACCCATCAATCATCGTCATCATCATCATCACCCATCAATCATCAACATTATCACCCATCATCATCATCATCCATCAATCATCATCATCACCCATCAATCATCATTCATCATCGTCATCATCATCATCACCCATCAATCATCAACATTATCACCCATCATCATCATCATCATCATCCATCAATCATTATTTATCATCATCATCATCAGCCATCAATCATCAACATTATTACCCATCATCATCATCAATCGTCATCATCACCCATCAATGATCATCATCACCCATCAACCTCATCCATCAATCATCATCATCACCCATCATCATCATCAATCATTGTCATCACCACCCATCATTTATCATCATCATCGTCAATCAATGTGTCAACATCATCCATCATTCATCATCATCATCCATCATAGTCAATCGTCATCATCATCTATTAATCATCCATCAATCATAATTCATCATCAATGATGATCAATTGTCATCATCATCCATCACTCATCATTGTCAACATCACCATCATGATCATCATCCATCATCATCCTCAATCATCATCATCCATCATTATCATTATCATTATCATTCATCATTATCGTTATCATCATTATCCATCAATCATCACCATCGTCATAATCCAACATTCATGGTCATTGTTAATTGTCATCATCCTCCATCATCATTATCATAATCCATCATCATCATCTATCATCATCATCATCATCTATCATCTATCATGATCGTCATCCATCGTCATCATCCATCATCATCATCATCATCTATCATCATCATCATCATCATCTATCATCATCATCTATCATCATCATCTATCATCATCATCATCCATCATCATCATCATCATCATCTATCATCATCATCATCCATCATCATCATCATCTATCATCATCATCATCTATCATGATCATCATCCATCATCATCATCATCCATCATCATCATCAATCATCATCATAATCATCATCATCTATCATCATCATCATCATCATCATCATCCATCATCATCATCATCTATCATCATCATCCATCATCATCATCATCTATCATCATCATCCATCATCATCTATCATCATCATCATCATCATCCATCATCATCATCATCTATCATCATCATCATCATCTATCATCTATCATGATCGTCATCCATCATCATCATCCATCATCATCATCATCTATCATCATCATCATCATCTATCATCATCATCTATCATCATCATCATCCATCATCATCATCATCATCATCTATCATCATCATCATCCATCATCATCATCATCTATCATCATCATCATCTATCATGATCATCATCCATCATCATCATCATCCATCATCATCATCAATCATCATCATAATCATCATCATCTATCATCATCATCATCATCATCATCCATCATCATCATCATCTATCATCATCATCCATCATCATCTATCATCATCATCATCATCATCCATCATCATCATCATCTATCATCATCATCATCTATCATCATCATCATCTATCATCATCATCCACCATCATCATCTATCATCATCATCATCATCATCCATCATCATCATCCATCATCCATCATCATCATCCATCATCATCATCTATCATCATCATCATCATCTAGCCGTCAGCCGTGGCGGCCTCTATAGTAAAGTGTTTTGGTTTTTTTGGTTTTCTTTATATTTTTTCATTTCAAGAAGTTCTCAAATACATCCCATAATCTCACCAACCAGATGTGAGACAATAAAACAAGTTACATAACAAAGGGCCCCCCCCCCCCCCCCCCCCCAAGAAAGGTGCTGGCTGGATATTCATCCAAACAAATACCACAATGTCTGGAAAGCTGAATTGCTGAATTTTTACATTGTTCCAGTTTAGACCTGGGGGGGGGGGTCCCTCTTGAAGGTGGAAATCACTGAAATAGGCACTACTACTACGACACCTCTACTATTCCGCTACTACACTTTTACTACTACACCTCTACTATTCCGCTACTACGCTTTTACTATTCCGCTACTACACTTTTACTACTACACCTCTACTATTCCGCTACTACGCTTTTACTATTTCGCTACTACACTTTTACTACTACACTGAAACTACACCTCTACTACTACACTGCTACTACACTGAAGCTACTACTACACTGCTACTACACCTCTACTATACTGCTACTACACCGCTACCGCACCCTTACTACTACACTGCTACTACACCACTACTACACTGCTACTACGCCATTACTACACCTTTACTACTCCACTACTAAACTGCTACCACACCTCTATTATTCCACTACTACACCACTATTACACCCTTACTACTAAACTGCTACTACACTTCTACTACTACACTGTTACTACACCAGTACTACACTCTTACTACTAAACTGCTACTACAACACTATGATACCCTTACTACTCCACTACTACACCTCTACTACACTACAGCTCCAGTGATCTCCACTAGGTTCAGTGTCCTGTGCTGAGCTGCTGTCCTGCTGCATTGTGAACACTGGAGGTTGGCCGCTCAGCTCGGCACCATTCAGGGATCACTTTGTGATGTCACCACCCCACCTCTCTGCCTCATCCAATCAGAAAACACTTTAATTTATTGAGAAAATGTATAGTTTCCTGAATGATGCCCATGCTGGGTGAGCAACACCCTGAGTTCAATAAGCAGCCGCTCAGCTGGGACCTGGAAACTGTTGAAGATTAGTGTAGTAGCAGCAATACAGTAGTAGTAGTAGTGGTGTAACTATGTAGTAGCAGCAGTGTAGTAGTAGTAGGGGTGTAGTCATGGTGTATTAGTAGTAGCAGCAGTGTAGTTGTAGTGTAGTAGTTGCACTGGTGTTGTAGCAGTGTAATAGTGGTGTAGTAGTAGTAGCAGTGTAATGGTAGCAGTGTAATAGTGGTGGGGTACCAGTGGCATAGTAGTAGTAGTGATGTAGTAGTAGTGGCATTGTAATAATAATGTAGCAGCAATGTAGTAGTAGTAGCAGTGTAGTAGTGGTGTAAAAGCAGTGTAGTAGTAATAGCAGTGCAGTAGCGGTATAGTAGTGGTGCAATTGCAATGTATTAATGGTGTACTAGTAGTAGGAGTGTGGTAGCAGTGTAATAGTAGCAATATAGTAGTGGTGTAGTAGTAGTAGCGGCACAGTAATGGTGTAGTAGCATTGTAATAGCAGTGTAGTAGTAGCAGTGTAGTAATGATGTAGTAGTGGTGTAGTAGCAGTGTAATAGTGTAGTAGCAGTGCAGTAGCAGTGTAGTAAAGTTGTAGTAGTGGTGTAGTAGCAGTGTAATAGTGGTGTAGTAAAGGTATAGTAGTAGTTGCAGTGTAGTAGTGCTGTAGTAACAGTGTAGTAGTGGTGTGGTAGTAGTATAGTAACAGAGTAGTAGTGGTGTAGTATCGGTGTAGTAATAGTGGTGTAGTAGCAGTGTAAAAGTGGTGTGGTAGTGGTATAATAGGAGGGTAGTAGTGGTGTAGTAGCAGAGTTGAAGCGGTGTAGTAGTGGTGTAGTAGCAATTCCTCGACTATTCCCATACTATCCTCCCCCAACTATTTCCAGAGTATGCCCCAGCTATTCCCAGACTATTACTGCACTGTTCCCGGACTTTTCCCGGACTATTTCCGCACTATTCCTGAGATATTCACACACTATTGCCAGACTATTCCCCGGCTATGCCCCAGCTATTCCCGGACTATTCCTGCACTGTTCCCAGACTATTCCCAGATTATGCCCCAGCTATTCCCGGGCTATTCCCATACTATTCTTTGACTATTCCCAGGCTATGCCCCAATAATGCCCGGACTATTCCCTGACTATGCTCCAGCTATTCCCGGACTATGCCCTGACTATTCCTGGACTATTCCCAGACTATGCCCTGACTATTCCCGGACTATTCCTGAACTATGCCCCGACTATTCCCTGACTATGCCCCAGCTATTATCAGACTATTCCCGAACTATTCCCTGTCTATGCCCTGACTATTCCCTGACTATGCCCTAATAATTCCCGGACTATTCCCTGACTATGCCCCAATAATTCCCAGACTATTCCCAGACTATTCCCTGACTATTCCCGGTCTGTTCCCTGACTATGCCCCAATAATTCCCAAACTATTCCCGGACTATGCCCGACTAGTCCCGGACTATTCCGTGACTATGCCCCTTAATTCCCGGACTATTCCCTGACTATGCCCTAATAATTCCCGGACTATTCCCGGACTATTCCCTGACTATCCCCTAATAATTCCCGGACTATTTCCGGACTATTCCCTGACTATGCCCCAATAATTCCCGGACTATGCCCCGATAATTCCTGGACTATTCCCAGACTATTCCCTGACTATTCCCGGACTATTCCCTGACTATGCCCCAATAATTCACGGACTATGCCCCGATAATTCCCGGACTATTCCCTGACTATTCCCGGACTATTTCCTGGCTATGCCCCAATAATTCCTGGACTATTCCCAGACTATGCCCCGACTATTTCCGGACTATTCCCTGACTATGCCCCGACTATTCCCGGACTAATCCCTGACTATGCCCCGCTAATTCCCGGACTATTTCCTGTATATGCCCCAATAATTCCTGGACTATTCCCAGACTATGCCCCGACTATTCCCGGACCAATCCCTGACTATGCCCCGCTAATTCCCGGACTATTCCCTGACTATGCCCCAATAATTCCTGGACTTTTCCCAGACTATTCCCTGACTATTCCCGGACTATTTCCTGACTATGCACCAATAATTCCTGGACTATTCCCTGACTATGCCCCGACTATTCCTGGACTAATCCCTGACTATGCCCCGATAATTCCCGGACTATTGCCTGACTATGCCCTGATAATTCCCAGACTACTCCCTGACTATTCCCCGACTACTCCCTGACTAAGCCCTAATAATTCCCGGACTATTCCCGGACTATTCCCTGACTATGCCCCAATAATTCCTGGACTATTCCCGGACTATTCCCTGACTATGCCCCAATAATTCCCGGACTATTCCCGGACTATTCCCTGACTATGCCCCAATAATTCCCGGACTATTCCCTGACTATGCCCCGACTATTCCCGGACTATTCCCTGACTATGCCCCGATAATTCCCGAACTATTCCCTGACTATGCCTCAATAATTCCCGGACTATTCCCTGACTATGCCCCAATAATTCCCGGACTATTCCCTGACTATTCCCGGACTATTCCCTGACTATGCCCTGACTATTCCCGGACTATTCCCTGACTATGCCCTGACTATTCCCGGACTATTCCGCGGCTAATAGTGCTATGCCCCAGCTATTCCCGGACTATTCCCACACTGTTACCAGACTATGCCCCAGCTATTCCCTTAACTATTCCCTGACTATGCCCCGCCCCCCAGTGAGTGCTGCATGCTGGGAGATCTGATTATTTCTAATGAATGAATAGGACGTCTTCATATCAGAGTTCCCCTTAAAGTAACTCATCATTAGAGATGTACACGACCTCCATTGCTGCCCCTTCCTCCAGAATGAGCATTCAGAAATAAAGTCAGAGAAAAGTCAGCGTTCCTCATCTCTGTACTACAGAGGAGAGAGTCATCCGGAGTCCTCTGAGGACACAGATCATGTCTGGGGGATGTTCTACCCAACAAATGCTTTGTATCTCCGTCCATCCAGTCCTGAGATTTGCACAGCTCTGCCTCAGGGAACAGTCCTGTCCAGCAGAGGAGGTGACTGGATCTTTCCTGGATGCAGTTCCACTTTCACTTTCAGGTCTTCTCCCCACCCCCACCCTGTGACGATCATTCTCTGCTCTCTGGGGCCATCCTCTGCCAATCACGAATGGAGGGCATTCATTGGAGGACAGCTGAGACACTGGGGGGCTTCTTGAGTCTTCAAGACCCCGGAAGTCTCTTTAAAGAGAACCTGTCACCAAAAATGCATCACATCAGGGATCTTCTGCCCCCTTGTGGTGAGAAAAAAGTTTAAAAAATGAAAGTCCCCCAAACGTTAAAATGATTGTAAAGGAAAGAATAATATACCGGCAGAGTGGCCCCCATCCTCCTCTTCTCAGGCCCCGCCCCCGCTGGTGATCTTGGCTCCTCCTCTTCTGCCCCATACTGTGTGGCTCACTCTTGAGCTGGGCTGTGTACCTCCATAGACACACACAGCACAACTTGACTCCACCCCCCCACTTCCTCCTTAGAGGATTTGACTGACAGTAGCAGGAACCAATGGCTGTCTCTGTGTCCTGTGCGGAGAGGAACACAGACGGACCCAGCGCTGGACTGAGAGGGGAGACAGGTAAGTGGGGGGGGGACATTTTTTCTTTCATGCAGGGAATGTATTAAGGTAAAAAATATCCGGACTTTACAGACACTTTAAATCCCCCCACATTGTTGAGCCCCCCCACATACAGTACAAATATAAACGCACACATCGGGCGCCTACACACGGGAACATCCATTGGACTGAATGTATGTAATGGCAAGGGGTGAAGGATATATAGTTGCTGGGAGGGATCTACTGTTGAGGGAGGGGTTTATTGTTGCTGGCTGCTGAGAGATCTATTGTTGCTGGGGGGGGTATTTTTTTATCTGGGGGTTTATTGTTGCTGGGGGGGGGGGGCTGTTGTTGCTGGGGGGTATTTTGTAGCTGAGGGTTTATTGTTGCTGGGGTAGATCTATTGTTACTGGTAGTATTTTGTTGCTGGGGGGGACTTATTGTTGCTGGTGGGGTGAGGGGGTTTATTGTTGTTACTGGGGGTATTTTGTAGCTGGGTGGGTCTATTGTAGCTGAGGGAGTGTGTTGTTCCAGGGGAGAGTATATTGTTGCTGAGAGGATCTATTGTTACTAGGGGTATTTTGGATTTGAGGGTCTATTGTTCCTAGGGTGGATCTATTGTTACTGGGGGTTATTTGTTGCTGCGGGGGTGTATTGTTACGGAGGGTTTTTTGTAGATGGGGGGTCTATTGCTTCTGGGGGGTATTTTGTAACTGGTAACTGGGGGGGGTCTATTGTTGATGGGAGGGTCTATTGTAGTTGAGGGAGTCTATTGTTCCAGGGGAGAGTATATTGTTGCTGAGAGGATCTATTGTTACTCTGGGTATTTTGGAGTTCAGGGTCTATTGTTGCTAGGGTGGATCTATTGTTACTGGGGGTTTGTTGTTGCTGCAGGGGTCGATTGTTACTAAGGGTTTTTTTGTAGTTGGGGGTTCTGTTGTTGCTGGAGGGTATTTTGTAACTGGGGGGTTATTGTTGCTGGGGGGGGGCTGTGGTTGCTGGGGGGGGGGGGATTTTGTAGCTGGGGGTTTATTGTTGCTGGGGTGGATCTATTGTTACTCTGGTAGTATTTTGTTGCTGGGGGGGGGGTTGAGGGGGTTTATTGTTCCTTGGGGTTATATTGTTACTGGGGGGATTTTGTAGCTGAGAGGATCTATTGTTACTGGGATTATTTTGGAGTTGGGGGTCTATTGTAGTTGGGTGGATCTATTGTTAATGGGGGTATTTTTTGCTGCGGGGGTCTATTTTTACTAGGGAGGAGTTTGTAGTTGGGGGGTCTATTGTTGCTGGAGTGTATTTTGTAGCTGGTGGTTTATTGTTGCTGAGGTGGATCTATTGTTACTGGTAGTATTTTGTTGCTGGGGGGACTTATTGTTGCTGGTGGGGTGAGGGGGTTCATTGTTCCTGGGGGTTATAGTGTTACTGGGAGTATTTTGTAGTTGTGGGGTCTATTGTTGATGGAGGGTCCATTGTAGCTGAGGGGGTATATTGCTCCTGGAGAGAGTCTATCGTTGCTGCGAGGATCTATCGTTACTAGGGGTATTTTGGAGTTGGGGGTCTATTGTTGCTAGGGTGGATCTATTGTTACTGAGGGTTATTTGTTGCTGCGGGGATCTACTGTTACTAGGGGGATTTTGTGGTTGGGGGGTCTATTGTTTCTGGGGGGTATTTTGTAACTGGGGATTATTGTTGCTGGGGTGGATCTATTGTTACTGGTAGTATTTTGTTGCTGGGGGGGTGAGGGGGTTTATTGTTCCTTGGGGTTATGTTGTTACTGGGGGTATTTTGTAGCTGGGGGTTCTATTGAAGTTGAGGGAGTCTATTGTTCAGGGGGAGAGTCTATTGCTGAGAGGATCTATTGTTACTAGAGGTATTTTGGATTTGAGGGTCTATTGTTGCTAGGGTGGATCTATTGTTACTGGGGGTTATTTGTTGCTGCGAGGGTCTATTGTTACTAAGGGGTTTTTTTGTAGTTGGGGGGTCTATTATTGCTAGGGGGTATTTTGTAGCTGGGGGGTTTATTGTTGCTACGGTGGATCTATTGTTACTCTGGTAGTATTTTGTTGCTGGGGGGGGGTGAGGGGGTTTATTGTTCCTGGGGGTTATAGTGTTACTGGGGGTATTTTGTAGCTGGGGGGGGGGTCTATTTTTGATGGAAGGGTCTATTGTAGCTGAGAGGATCTATTGTTACTGGGGGTATTTTGGAGTTGGGGGTCTATTGTTGCTAGGGTAGATCTATTGTTACTGGGGGTCAATTGTTGCTGCAGGGGTCTATTTTTACTAGGGGGGTTTGTAGTTGGGGGGGTGGATCTATTGTAACTGGTAGTATTTTGTTGCTGGGCGGACTTATTGTTGCTGGTGGGGTGAGGGGGTTTATTGTTCCTGGGGGTTATAGTGTTACAGGGGGTATTTTGTAGTTGGGTGGATCTATTGTTACTGAGGGTTATTGGTTGCTGCGTGGATCTATTGTTACTAGGTGTTTTTTGTGTAGTTGGGGAGTCTATTGTTGTTGGGTGGAAAAATTGCTCATGGAGGAGGGGTATTTTGTATCTGGGGGGGGGTCTATTGTTGCTTGGGGTTATATTGTTACTGGTGGGGGTATTTTGTATCTGGGGGGTCTATTGTTGTTGGGGGGAAGTGAAGTGGAATGTATCTTTCCTTCTATGAATAGTGTAGGACACACTGATAATGGTGTGACTAAATCCCCATATATTTTTTATTGTTGCTGGGGTGGATCTATTGTTACTTGGGGGTATTTTGTAGCTGGGGGGTCTAAAATTGCTGGGGGGGGTCTATTGGCTGCAGGGAATCTATTTTATTGCGGTAGGGGGTGGAGCCAATGGACAGTATTGGGAGGCGAGTAGGGGGCGGAGACAAGGGGGTGATGTAGGAGGCGGAGACAAGGGGTGACTCGGAAGGGAGTACCTGCACCTACAGTGAGGGAAAAAAGTATTAGACCCCCTGCTGATTTTGTATGTTTGCCCCACTGACAAAGAAACAAAAATATCCAGAAAAACGCATTTCAAAAAAGTTATAAATTGCAATTCGTTCCCTCGTGTACGATCGATCTGATATTGCAGAGATATGGAATGGTGATGGCAGATCAGGTTGTCCCATGTGTGGTGGGACGTCTCGTATTGTGCATGGAGGAGGATGGAGGTCACAAGTGAAGGAAAGGCCGCTCTCAGCTCTTCTTCCACCATTGAGCTCTTCGTTCTCTCGTGTACGATCGATCTGATATTGCAGAGATATGGAATGGTGATGGCAGATCAGGTTGTCCCATGTGTGGTGGGACGTCTCGTATTGTGCATGGAGGAGGATGGAGGTCACAAGTGAAGGAAAGGCCGCTCTCAGCTCTTCTTCCACCATTGAGCTCTTCGTTCTCTCGTGTACGATCGATCTGATATTGCGTAGACATGGAGTGGTGATGACAGATCAGATTGTCCCGTGTGTGGTGGGAAATCTCGTATTGTCCATGGAGGAGGTTTGGGGTCACAGGTGAAGGAAAGGCTGCTCTCAGCTCTTCTTCCACCATTGAGTCTTCTTTCTCTCGTGTACGATCGATCTGATATTGCGTAGACATGGAGTGGTGATGGCAGATCAGGTTGTCCCATGTGTGGTGGGACGTCTGGTATTGCCCGTGGAGGAGGATGGAGGAGGATGGGGGTCACAAGTGAAGGAAAGGCCGCCCTCAGCTCTTCTTCCACCATTGAGCTCTTCGTTCTCTCGTGTACGATCGATCTGATATTGCAGAGATATGGAATGGTGATGGCAGATCAGATTGTACCATGTGCGGTGGGACGTCTAGTATTGTCCATGGAGGAGGTTTGGGGTCACAGTTGAAGGAAAGGCCGCTCTCAGCACTTCTTCCACCATTGAGCTCTTCGTTCTCTCATGTACGATCGATCTGATATTGCGTAGACATGGAGTGGTGATGGCAGATCAGGTTGCCCTATGTGTGGTGGGACGTCTGGTATTGCCCGTGGAGGAGGATGGAGGAGGATGGAGGAGGATGGAGGTCACAAGTGAAGGAAAGGCCGCTCTCAGCACTTCCTCCACCAAAGAGCTCTTCGTTCTCTCGTGTACAATCGATCTGATATTGCGGAGACATGGAATGGGGATGGCAGATCAGATTGTCCCATGTGTGGTGGGACGTCTGGTATTGCCCGTGGAGGAGGATGGAGGAGGATGGAGGTCACAGGTGAAGGAAAGGCCGCTCTCAGCACTTCTTCCACCATTGAGCTCTTCGTTCTCTCGTGTACGATCGATCTGATATTGCAGAGATATGGAGTGGTGATGGCAGATCAGATTGTCCCATGTGTGGTGGGACGTCTGGTATTGCCCGTGGAGGAGGATGGAGGAGGATGGAGGTCACAGGTGAAGGAAAGGCCGCTCTCAGCTCTTCTTCCACCATTGAGCTCTTCGTTCTCTCGTGTACGATCGATCTGATATTGCAGAGATATGGAGTGGCGATGGCAGATCAGATTGTACCATGTGTGGTGGGACGTCTCGTACTGTCCATGGAGGAGGATGGAGGTCACAGGTGAAGGAAAGGCCGCTCTCACCTCTTCTTCCACCATTGAGCTCTTCGTTCTCTTTTGTACGATCGATCTGATATTGCAGAGATATGGAGTGGCGATGGCAGATCAGATTGTCCCATGTGTGGTGGGACGTCTGGTATTGCCCGTGGAGGAGGATGGAGGAGGATGGGGGTCACAGGTGAAGGAAAGGCCGCTCTCAGCACTTCTCTTTGTTTTACGGTTTATCTTTGGGAACTTCTGTTTCTCGTTGGCTGTCAGAGGTGCCCCCGGCGGGATGACAAATGTCCCTTTTACAGGGAAGGCCGCGCTCTGATTTATGTGGGAACTCGGGAGGGGAGAAGCTGGAGGCCGGCCGACTCTTCCCAGGTTATGGCGGAGCTCCCCTCTGGCCGCGCCCCACACAACGCTTTATGGCCGTAAAATAAACACCATTATTTGTCATAAACGCCGAGTCTCCATTAACAATGTGAAGGTTTCCGGCACCAGAAATGGAGGAGGAAAAAAATCCAAGAAATTTCCTTGTAAAATGTGAGATAATAAATAAAGGCTTTCCTCCGGAATTCACTCCGCGGATCATCCGAGGCCTTCTATCCTTCCAGGTGGCTGAGACATGGGGGGGGGGCTCATTCACTAAAGGTGACCCCCACTACAGCCGGCAAAGGTACGCCGCCTTCACCTTCCCACAATGGAGAAGATATGATTCCATGATGAGCGCACACTGAGAAGGGCTGAGGCGGGGGGGGGGGGGGCCTTTCCTCACCCCCCACCTCCTCCCAGGATGGTAACAATGATATATGCAGAGCCAGGTGGGCACTCGCAACCCCCCCACCTCCTGGCCAGTAAAAATATTGTTGTTGGGCTGGGGGCATCCCTCAACCATCCACCTCCAATTCAGAGATGCCCCCAGCCCAATATACTTCATTGTTACTGTCCTGGAGGTGGGGGGGGGGTTGAGGGATGGAGGTGGGGGGTTGATGGATGGAAGGGGTGGGGGGTGAGGGATGAAGGTGGGGGTGGTTTTGAGAGGTACAAGGGGGGGAGGGGTAAGGAATGGGGGAGGAATTTGGGGAGTTGAGGGGTGGAACTGGGAGTGGGGAGGTTGGGGGGGTTGAGGGATAGAGGTGGGGGGGGGGGTTGAGGGATGGAGGTGAGGGTGGGGAGGTTCAGGGCTGGAGGTGGGGGGTTGGGGGACAGAGGTGGGACTGGGGGGTTGAAGGATGGAGGTGAGGGTGGGGGGGTTGAGGCATGGAGGTGGAAGTGGGGGGGGGTGGTTGAGGGATAAAGGAGGGGTAGGGCAATTGAGGGATGGAGGTGAGGGTTGGGGGTTGAGGGTTGGGGGGCTTGGGGGGGGTTGAGGGATGGTGGGGGTGTTGAGAGATGGAGGTGAGGGTGGGTTCAGGGATGGAGGAGGAGGTGGGGGGGTTGAGGAAAGGAGGTGAAGGTGGGGGGTTGAGGGATGGAGGTGAGGGTGGATGGGGGTTGAGAGGTGGGGTGGGGGTTGAGGGATGGAGGTGAGGGTGGGGGGGTGAGGGATGGAGGTGAGGGGGGGTTGAGAGGTGGGGTGAGGGGCTGAGGGATGAAGGTGAGGGTGGGGGGACTGAGGGATGGAGGTGAGGGTGGGGGGACTGAGGGATGAAGGTGAGGGTGGGGGGACTGAGGGATTGAGGTGAGGGTGGGAGGACTGAGGGATGGAGGTGAGGGTGGGGGGACTGAGGGATGAAGGTGAGGGTGGGGGGACTGAGGGATGGAGGTGAGGGTGGGGGGACTGAGGGATGGAGGTGAAGGTTGGGGGGCTGAGGGATATGGAGGTGAGGGTAGGGGGTTGAGAGATGGAGGTGAGGGTGGGGGGACTGAGGGATGGAGGTGAGGGTTGGGGGGCTGAGGGATATGGAGGGGAGGGTGGGGGGGTTGAGGGATGGAGGTGAGGGTGGGTGGGGGTTGAGAGGTGGGGTGGGGGTTGAGGGATGAAGGTGAGGGTGGGGGGGTTGAGGGATGGAGGTGAGGGTGGGGGGGGTTGAGGGATGGAGGTGAGGGGGGTTGAGAGGTGGGGTGGGGGGCTGAAGGATGAAGGTGAGGGTGGGGGGCTGAGGGATGAAGGTGAGGGTGGGGGGACTGAGGGATGGAGGTGAGGGTGGGGGGACTGAGGGATGAAGGTGAGGGTGGGGGGACTGAGGGATGGAGGTGAGGGTGGGGGGACTGAGGGATGAAGGTGAGGGTGGGGGGACTGAGGGATGGAGGTGAGGGTGGGAGGACTGAGGGATGGAGGTGAGGGTGGGGGGACTGAGGGATGAAGGTGAGGGTGGGGGGACTGAGGGATGGAGGTGAGGGTGGGAGGACTGAGGGATGGAGGTGAGGGTGGGGGGACTGAGGGATGAAGGTGAGGGTTGGTGGACTGAGGGATGGAGGTGAGGGTGGGGGGACTGAGGGATGGAGGTGAAGGTTGGGGGGCTGAGGGATATGGAGGTGAGGGTAGGGGGTTGAGGGATGGAGGTGAGGGTGGGGGGACTGAGGGATGGAGGTGAGGGTTGGGGGGCTGAGGGATATGGAGGTGAGGGTGGGGGGGTTGAGGGATGGAGGTGAGGGTGGGTGGGGGTTGAGAGGTGGGGTGGGGGTTGAGGGATGAAGGTGAGGGTGGGGGGGTTGAGGGATGGAGGTGAGGGTGGGGGGGGTTGAGGGATGGAGGTGAGGGGGGTTGAGAGGTGGGGTGGGGGGCTGAGGGATGAAGGTGAGGGTGGGGGGGCTGAGGGATGAAGGTGAGGGTGGGGGGACTGAGGGATGGAGGTGAGGGTGGGGGGACTGAGGGATGAAGGTGAGGGTGGGGGGACTGAGGGATGGAGGTGAGGGTGGGGGGACTGAGGGATGAAGGTGAGGGTGGGGGGACTGAGGGATGGAGGTGAGGGTGGGAGGACAGAGGGATGGAGGTGAGGGTGGGGGGACTGAGGGATGAAGGTGAGGGTGGGGGGACTGAGGGATGGAGGTGAGGGTGGGGGGACTGAGGGATGGAGGTGAAGGTTGGGGGGCTGAGGGATATGGAGGTGAGGGTAGGGGGTTGAGGGATGGAGGTGAGGGTGGGGGGACTGAGGGATGGAGGTGAGGGTTGGGGGGCTGAGGGATATGGAGGTGAGGGTGGGGGGGTTGAGGGATGGAGGTGAGGGTGGGTGGGGGTTGAGAGGTGGGGTGGGGGTTGAGGGATGAAGGTGAGGGTGGGGGGGGGTTGAGGGATGGAGGTGAGGGGGGTTGAGAGGTGGGGTGGGGGGCTGAGGGATGAAGGTGAGGGTGGGGGGGCTGAGGGATGAAGGTGAGGGTGGGGGGACTGAGGGATGGACGTGAGGGTGGGGGGACTGAGGGATGAAGGTGAGGGTGGGGGGACTGAGGGATGG
This sequence comes from Aquarana catesbeiana, assembly GCF_042186555.1. Lineage (NCBI taxonomy): Eukaryota > Metazoa > Chordata > Amphibia > Anura > Ranidae > Aquarana > Aquarana catesbeiana. The sequence continues at coordinate 16,944,263 of NC_133331.1, forward strand.
AGGTGAGGGTGGGGGGACTGAGGGATGAAGGTGAGGGTGGGGGGACTGAGGGATGGAGGTGAGGGTGGGGGGACTGAGGGATGGAGGTGAAGGTTGGGGGGCTGAGGGATATGGAGGTGAGGGTAGGGGGTTGAGGGATGGCGGTGAGGGTGGGGGGACTGAGGGATGGAGGTGAGGGTTGGGGGGCTGAGGGATATGGAGGTGAGGGTGGGGGGGTTGAGGGATGGAGGTGAGGGTGGGTGGGGGTTGAGAGGTGGGGTGGGGGTTGAGGGATGAAGGTGAGGGTGGGGGGGTTGAGGGATGGAGGTGAGGGTGGGGGGGGTTGAGGGATGGAGGTGAGGGGGGTTGAGAGGTGGGGTGGGGGGCTGAGGGATGAAGGTGAGGGTGGGGGGGCTGAGGGATGAAGGTGAGGGTGGGGGGACTGAGGGATGGAGGTGAGGGTGGGGGGACTGAGGGATGAAGGTGAGGGTGGGGGGACTGAGGGATGGAGGTGAGGGTGGGGGGACTGAGGGATGAAGGTGAGGGTGGGGGGACTGAGGGATGAAGGTGAGGGTGGGGGGACTGAGGGATGGAGGTGAGGGTGGGGGGACTGAGGGATGAAGGTGAGGGTGGGGGGACTGAGGGATGAAGGTGAGGGTGGGGGGACTGAGGGATGGAGGTGAGGGTGGGAGGACTGAGGGATGGAGGTGAGGGTGGGGGGACTGAGGGATGAAGGTGAGGGTGGGGGGACTGAGGGATGGAGGTGAGGGTGGGGGGACTGAGGGATGGAGGTGAAGGTTGGGGGGCTGAGGGATATGGAGGTGAGGGTAGGGGGTTGAGGGATGGAGGTGAGGGTGGGGGGACTGAGGGATGGAGGTGAGGGTTGGGGGGCTGAGGGATATGGAGGTGAGGGTGGGGGGGTTGAGGGATGGAGGTGAGGGTGGGTGGGGGTTGAGAGGTGGGGTGGGGGTTGAGAGGTGGGGTGGGGGTTGAGGGATGAAGGTGAGGGTGGGGGGGTTGAGGGATGGAGGTGAGGGTGGGGGGGGGGTTGAGGGATGGAGGTGAGGGGGGTTGAGAGGTGGGGTGGGGGGCTGAGGGATGAAGGTGAGGGTGGGGGGGCTGAGGGATGAAGGTGAGGGTGGGGGGACTGAGGGATGGAGGTGAGGGTGGGGGGACTGAGGGATGAAGGTGAGGGTGGGGGGACTGAGGGATGGAGGTGAGGGTGGGGGGACTGAGGGATGAAGGTGAGGGTGGGGGGACTGAGGGATGGAGGTGTGGGGGTTGAGGGATGGAGGTGGGGGCGGGGGGTTGAGGGATAGAGGTGGAGGTGAGTGGTTGAAGTATGCTCCCCCCATTGTATCTGCCAGAAATCCAGTGCCACCCTCTGCTTTATTATCTCACACAATGTGATCAGAAAGTGTCACCTCCCCCCTTTATTATTGAGAAGAGGAAGGGGAGATGTTCTCTAGTCCTACCATACATCCTGTCCTAGGCAACAACGCTGCATAGATACAGTACAGTGAGTGAGCGTTGTCACCTGAGGACAGAAAGCGTATTACTGGCAGCATAGGCGTGCGCACAGGGTGTGCCAGGTGTACCTGGGCACACCCTAATCACCTAGTGCACATTAGCATTATCAGCGGGGAAATGGGAAAGATCTCCCTTTTACCAGCTGTGCCATAAGAGAAGTACTTACGCGATTCTCTTTCACTGTGCTGGCAGGGAGGTCCATGTACCAGGGCCATATATACAGTATATAGACACACACACGCATGTGTGTGTTTGAGCTTTGGGGTGCACACACTAATGCAATAGGCTGCACACACCTATGACTGGCAGGATCACCAACTGTAAATAAAAGAAAAAACCTATTACCTGAAAACGAATACAGCTGCCACATCTAAGGACGGTGATCTGTAACCTAACATTTCTGTTCCTGGATTCTGATACGAATACTGTGTAGGGTTCGGTTCTGGACACCACCCAATGTTGATAAAACATCTTCTGTACACCTGCTGTGCCCATTATGAGGGGTCCCCACCATCCCTGTGCTGAGTTCCCGGGTCTGTACACCTGCTGTGCCCATTATGAGGGGTTCCCACCATCCCTGTGCTGAGTTCCCGGGTCTGTACACCCGCTGTGCCCATTATGAGGGGTTAATTATGTTTATTGAAAAATCTTACAAACAACAACTTGTATACAATAAAACCATAATAAATAAATAAAACATATTTACAAAATAATTGAATACCACTATACAAAAAAAAAAAAAACAAGAACATTATAAATGGTGCAAACCAAATTGCGCACAACATAATCCCTACAGGAGAGCCAGACTAAGGAACATCACCGTCACCATGCATGGAGCCTTTTATCAAAAATATATTTGATCTGAAAATCTAGGGGAGTGAAACAAGAATACAAAGAAATGCTGCACACCCCGAGATCAACAGGCAGCAGCTACAGATTCCTGATATTCCTCCACACCCTTATCCAGGCCTCCTGCTACCACCTGTCTTTCTCAAGACCCTGAATCTTCCCAACCTCACCCAGAATGTCCTGCACCACCACTTCGACAGGGAGGATTTTACTCCGTAAGGAGACCTGACACCGTGCACTCCACGTGAAATAACGGACTACTGGACTAACTAAAAAAAGTGTTTCCAAATCATAATCCTGATGAGTCTGGAATGCCCCATACACCCACTCTGCATAACTCATATAGGGGAGGAAGGGTATACTCAGAGCCCTCTACACCCTCTTGTACACCTCTATATTAAAAGGGCACTGAAGTAGAAAGTGATTCGTGGACTCCACCACTCCTCCACACTCCACTCTTGGGCAGCCCCAATAACTCATGGAAAGAAACTTCAAGTTGCCCTTCACATATAGTTTTCCATGAAAGGTAAGCCAAGCCCGATCCCTTTGGATTCTCTCCAAATTAATCAAACGCAAACCCACCCCCAAAACCAGGCTTGGGCAATCCCTCAAGGCCAGTGGCTCGCAAAAAGCAGAGCTCATGATCCGCTTCTCAAGAAGTTTCCTTGGAAGAGATCTGACTTCTCCTGCTGTTACTTGCCACTGCCAAAGCATTTTTAAACACGGGGCAGCATAAGTCGGGAGCTTATCATGCTTGACCCTCAGGCTTTTCACTGGCCCACCATTCTCCCAGTCTCGCAGAAAGGGCCTAAACCAGGACTGGAAAATACCAACCCACCCAGGCAGTCTCTCTGCCAACATGTTACCAAGATTGTACTTCACAAACATCAGACAGAAAAAGACTACAGGGTTGACCATCCCTAGACCACCCTCCCGCCTAGGAAGGTAAGTCACATTCCTTTTGACAAGATTTATTCTGTTCCCCCATAACAGCTGGAAAAAACAACTATAGACCCTGGTATAGAGAGAAACTGGCAACATGCAAACAAAACTGACATACAGAAAAATCGGAATCAGGTAAGTCTTGATCAGATCAACCTTTTCCCTCAAGGAAAGCTGCCAACCTTTCCAGCTTGCCACCTTGGCATTGGCATTCTCCAGCCTGTTTACCCAATTTGTATGACCATAGTCACCTGGGCCGAATTCAATGCCTAGAACTCAAATTTTTTGTTGGAGCTCCGGGAAGTCATCCGGGAGAACAAAGCTCTCACCTTCCATGTCCATCCAGAAGGCTTCACACTTGTCCTGGTTGACCTTTGAACCTGATGCCTCTGCATACTGCCCTATCACTGAGACCACCTCCTGCGCCTCCGCAGTCCCAGAGATAAAAACAGAAACATCATCAGCATAGGCCACAACCTTCAAAGGAGGCTCACCAGCGATGCCCAAAGGTACCCCACACAAAAGTCCACTCTCTAGCCTTCTAATGAAGGGGTCGATCGCAAACACATATAGCAGAGGACTCAATGGACACCCCTGACGCACACCCGAGCCGACCGCAAAGGGCTGCCCGACCCAACCAATAACCAGAGGAAAGCTTTCAGCCCCTTTGTACAAAATCTTGAACCAATCAATGAAACCCCCCCCCCCAGGCCATATTTGTCAAGAAGGAGCCACAAGTACTCATGATTAACCCGATCAAAGGCCTTAGCCTGATCCAATGTCAGCAAAAATTTACCCCAACCAGCAGCCCTACAATGCTCCAAGGCCTCCCGGACAGCCAACACCGCTGAGAAAGTGCTTCTATCTTGGACCGAACAGTGCTGGTGGTGGGATAACAAACTGCCTGCAACTGGTGATAATCGCCAGAAGAAAATCTTTGCCAGTATCTTTCTATCGACATTAAGAAGGCTCATGGGGCGCCAATTCCCAATCATCGAAGGATCTTTACTCTTTGACAGAAGGATCACTGCAGATTGCCTCATGGAGGGAGAGAGAGAACCCTCATTCAAACAGCCATTAAAAACCTCTGCAAGGTAGGGAGCCAGGATCGTCTTAAAATATTTATAGAACTCGGCTGTCAAACCATCTGGCCCTGGCGTTTTCTTGGCTAGTTTATCAATAGCTTGGATTACCTCATCTGCAGTGATTTCATCTGTCAAATTCATCAAAGGAACATTACTTTCCAGACCTGGTGTAGAGTCCAAAAAACCCAACATCCTTGTCCGATCAAGGTTCCTTCCTCCCAGGAGATCGGCATAGTATAACCTGACAACCTCCAGGATCCCTGACCTAGACTTCGTCAGAGAGCCCGTACTGTCCCTCAGGCCATTGACCGTCTTAACTGCTACACTCTGTTTACAGTTCTGGTAAGGGTCAGGCCAATGGTATTTCCCGTAATCCCTCTCCTGAACCAAAGAGGCGTGCCTGTCAATTTAATGCCTGGAACTCTAATTTTTTGTTGGGGCTCCGGGAAGTCATCTGGGAGAACAAAGCTTTCACCTTTCGCGCCCATCCAGAAAGCTTCACACTTGTCCTGCTTGACCTTTGAACCTGATGCCTCTGTATACTGCCTTATCACTGAGACCACCTCTTGCGCCTCCCCAGTCCCGGAGACAAAAACAGAAACATCATCAGCATAGGCCACAACCTTCAAAGGAGGCTCACCAGCGATGCCCAAAGGTACCCCACACAATGGTCCACTCTCTAGCCTTCTACTGAAGGGGTCGATTGCAAACACATATAGCAGAGGACTCAATGGACAACCCTGATGCACACCCAAGCCGACCACATAGGGCTGCCCGACCCAACCATTAAACAGAGGAAAGCTTTCAGCCCCTTTGTACAAAATCTTGAGCCAATCAATAAAACCCCCCTCCAGGCCATATTTGTCAAGAAGGAGCCATAAGTACTCTTGATTAACCTGACTAAATGCACAGACTGGGGCCCCATAGACTGGGAAGATACAGGCACACTAGGTAAACACACAGACTGGGGCACCACAGACTGGAAAGACACAGACATATTGGGTATTGGCACAGACTCAGATGGAATCACAGGCACTCCAGCTGCTGAGCTCTGAGCATCCTCCATGTCCAGGCAGAAGAACTCACTCATAAGCTCAGGCTTGTTATGCATTGCCTCAGGACACTGACTGTAAGGATGTCCCACCGCATTGCACAGGTTGCACCTTATAATGTTACAATTCTTTGCCAAATGTCCTACACCCTGACACAGAGAGCACTTTATCACCGGACAGGAGGATGCAAGATGCCCTTTATCTCCACACTTGTTGCATAGCTTTGACTGACCCAGGTAGAAGATGGTCAGCCTTCCCTCCCCAGGAAAGCTGAGGATGGCAGATGCTGGACGACATTGTCAATGACTTTTAATTTTAACTGCACAGATCCCCCCCCCCCCGTCGTTATTCCCCAATCATCCTTAATCTTCTTTAGGGGGCTCAGGACGTCTCCAGACCTCCTCAACCATACAGATAAATCCCCTCGTGGTATAGACATGACAAGAACTGTCACCATTTTAATGAGTGGCTGACGTGATAAAAGCTTGGGGATGAGCCCTCTCCAGTCCGGCAGGCTCCTACACATGTGCTCATATTTCTCCCAAAATATGTCCAAAGACTCAGGATGGATAAAGGACAAATCATACTCGTAGGAACCGGCCGGACTGATCAGGGTGAAGATATCTGTGGGTCTAAACTCCATCTGCAGAATCTTATCCACCACTGCCCTCCTATGCGGAGGAAGTCCACCCCCCTCCCATCTAAGCTGCACAATATTCCTCCTTTTAAACAGGGAGGAAGATAAAACATTTCCATGCTCCTTCCCTGCTTGCTCCCCCTTCCCAGATCCTGTAGCAGCAACACCAGCATAAGTTTTTTTTACAGACACACCAATTGCAGCCACAATCAAATTGGCTGACAGAGAGTCTAATTCAGCGGTCTTTTGGATTAACAGAGGTGAGACCCGCCCTCTCCCTCTGCTCTGAATACGCAGCTTCTTTCCTGGGTTCAAGCACAGTCTTGGCTACTACAGACTCCTGAAGAGTTGTAGCACTACTGCTCCCAGGATCTTCTCCACCATTCTCAGGAGCAGCCACTATGTCTGGTCCAGGCAAAGTTACTGTATTGTCCATGGCGCTCCTCTCTGCAGACTCTTCCCCCAGAAGCTGAAAGTTACTCTCACGAATTTCATCTGAAGCTTTGTTTTCAGCAGGTAATTCAGACTGCATTGCATGCTGTACATTGTCTATGGGTCTGGGCTGACTGCCAGTAGCACTACAACCCTCAGCAAGCCCATTGTCATTAATAAAGTCCACATCACCATCCTGCACAAACACTGTACCTGCTTGCTGTGCTGTTACCTTTGCGATGTAATGGCTGACAGTGGGATCAGACTTCCCCCCAGTTGCTGCAGACTTCATGGTGAATCTTGCTCTCTCCACAGGTCTCTCTTTCACAGGGCGAGGAACGGTGTCCATCTTTTCATCATCATCTGAGGAATCCGCACCCAAAGGGGATTCCAGCTTAGTGATGAACTCCAGCATGCCAGTACCTCCCTCAACCTCCTGCTCAGATGCTAAATATTTCTGCTGCAGAGAAAGGGGGACAGAGGCCTCTGCCATTGAGGGCTCAGCAGGTGTCTGAGGTGTTGAACAGCTGGGCTCATCCTCCGGGCCCACTTTCTCACTCTCTGCTGGTACCTGCTTCTCCTCACTGATTGGGTCACTTTCCATGCAGGAAGCAGCTGCTCTTCTCATTTGGCTAAACCGTTCCTCCTTTCTATATTTTTCTTTAAATATTCCGCTATTCTCCTTCAGAGAGCTCACCAATTCCTTCTGCTTCCTCAAAGCTTGCTCCAAGTCCTTCAACTCAGGCCTCAGAGCCGGTCTCTTCTTACTGTACACTTTGGCACAAATCAGTTTTTTCTTCCTAAATTCAGCCATCAAAACTAACAATTTCTCCTCTTCTTTCTCAATCCGTTTTAGCTTACAGACAATCCTCTGTCTAAAGGCAGACAGGGACTCATCTCTCCTTGGGCCAGGCCCAGTATCTTCCACAAGCTGAGGCCTAGTCACAGGCCTATCCAGGGGGCCCCCACCTGGGTCCTCCCCAGGATTCAGCATCCCTCCTGGGACAGAGAAGCAACTTTAGCCCCTGGTCTCTGGAAGCATAGGAGCTAAGGAACCAGCAACCTCACTGTCAAGGAGCAGAATGGCAGTTTTCCACCATCCCTGTGCTGAGTTCCAGGGTCTGTACACCTGCTGTGCCCATTATGAGGGATTGCCACCATCCCTGTGCTAAGCTCCCAGGTCTGTACACTTGCACATCTCTGACCCCACACACCTCATTACTGGATCTAATACAGAGCAGGGGATCAAGTGTCCCCCATCCCCCGTTCTATGATCTTCATCAGAGAGGACTGGCCCTTCAATGGGAGAAATCAGAAGGTTTTCTAATATTTAGATTCTGAATATTTCCCAATGTATGGATGGATCAGATATAGATCCTGTCACGTACCTGGTAGGTTTTGAGCCCGAAGTGCAGAGAAGAACCTCCCTTACAGCTCCCACTCCTGTTCCTCTGGAATGGAGACAGAAGGCCCAGGAGTGAGGAGTGGTATGGGTGCCTGGCAGGATCGTCAGTCGCCGGAAGTTCAGGAGTGGTGGCACCCTCTGGATCCAGAAGCTGAAGAGGAGGCTGGAATGCAGAGAGGACCTGGAGCCACAGCAGGTAAGAAGGCAGGTAAGTAAGCAGGTAAGTAGGCAGGACTGGAACCAGGAACAAGCAGCAGGTAGTAGCCTGGAACGCTGGACTGGAACCAGGAACAAGCAGCAGGTAGTAGCCTGGACGCTGGACTGGAACCAGGAACAAAGCAGCAGGTAGTAGCCTGGAACGCTGGACTGGAACCAGGAACAAAGCAGCAGGTAATAGACTGGAACGCTGGACTGGAACCAGGAACAAAGCAGCAGGTAGTAGACTGGAACGCTGGACTGGAACCAGGAACAAGGCAGCAGGTAGTAGACTGGAGCGCTGGACTGGAACCAGGAACAAGGCAGCAGATAGTAGACTGGAACGCTGGACTGGAACCAGGAACAAGGTAGCAGGTAGAAGGCTGGATACAGGTATCAGACTGAGGAATGGTCAAACAAGCCGGAGGTCGGTATCGGTCGATCAGCAAAGGTACCAGGGACAACACAGAGGGATGGTCAGGCAAGCCAAGTGGGTCTGGTGCAGGCGGATAGCAGGATGGTCTAACAGGAAGCCGTGTCAGATAGAGTACACAGGTCAGATCAGGTTAAGGCACACGGAACGCTGTAGAGCAGACAGCGGGGATAGAGTGTGACAGGCCGGTTTAAATAGCCCGCCTAGCACTAGCGGGGGTGCGCGCGCGCGTGCCCGTGCGTGACAGCACCCGTGAACGCGCGCGCATGCACAGTGGAACCCGCGGCCGTGTCCCCATGCGTCTGGATCGCTGATTACTGGCAGGATCTTCATGACAGATCCCCTTTCAGGTCACTGGTCGCATGAATTAGAGCGGCCAGGTTTTTTTTAAGCATCTGATTAGAGCCAGTAATAGAGCCTCTAATAGGCTTCAAAATAGAGTGGGATCGGGTTGCCCTGATCCCACCCAGGTGTGTTACAACAACGAATGAATATTCACTGTTGCAACACTGATCCTCCTCCAGGCCAATCGGGTAGTGGGTCTGATACCCATCACCCGATTGGGTGAAAGGACAGGCGCTCGTATTGGACGCCTAGGAGGAGGGGCGGGGACGGTGGAAGCGAAGAGGAGAAGAGCCGACGCATGGATGCTCGGTCCCCGCCGCTGCCCCTTAGATGCCCATTCCCCATCGCTGCACCTCAGATGCCCGATCCTTGGACGTCTAGATGGGGTAAGTGCCGGTGGACCGACCGGCAGACAGCGGCAGGGGGGGTTTGAGTTACCACGGGGGGGTTGGTTGTTTGCTGCCCCCCCAAACAAAAATCCACTAGCCCCCAATGGTATATACAGAGCAGATATAACGTACCTTTTAAAGGTGAGCAATAACAAGCTGACCAATCACCATCATTTCCCAGGTAAGGGCTGTCTCAGGTAAGTTTTCTTAGTCCTATAGAGACACCCCAATTCCTGCTACTGACAAGCATACGGAATGCAGAGGCCAGAAGTCATGAGTGAAAAACGCACAGAGTACAGGGGTCTGGAGTGCGTAAGACACAGAGAGTTCCCACCCCAAGCCAAAATCCCTTTCCCTGTACAGATTTCCCAGCACTAGTACAGAATGGCTGCCACATTTCTATCCCCCAGTACAGCTCTACCCATCCCCCTCAGTACAGTTCTCCCCCCTCAGTATAGTTGTCCCCCCCTCAGTACAGCTCTCCTCCCTCAGTCAGCAGCTACAAATACTGTACCTGCTGACTTTTAATGTCCATTTTCACTTAGGGAAACGTTAGGCGAACTCTGCTGGAAGTGGGTACCTGTCAAAACCAGATACCCCCCCCCACAGAAGGTGCCAAATGTGTCAGCGGAGGGGGGGAGGAGGCAGACAAGCGGAGCTTCCTCTTTTCGGTGGAGCTCCGCTTTAAGCTTTGCCTCCTAAGTACAGCCCCGCTTCCTGTCCCCCAGTACAGCTCTCCCCCCAGTACTACATTTCTCCCTTACCCCCCAGTAAAGCTCTCCCTCCTCAGTAGATCTCCCTTCCACAAACCCAAACCAGCCGCTTACCAGAGTAGGCAAGTCCCTAATAAAGCATGAACACATTGGGGCGATTTACAGAATCTGGTGCAGCTGTGCATAGTAACCAATCAGCTTCTAACTTTAGTTTGTTCAGTTAAGCTTTGGCAATAAAACTTTGAACTAATACGGCTACAATCAAATCAAGTATGCAATAAAATTGGAAGCTGATTGCTTACTATGCAGAGCTGCAACAGATTCTGCATGCTCCAGCTTTAACAAATCTCCCCCATTGACTCCAATATTGACCCAATTTCTTCCTTTATCAGATATTCCCTGGATCTGCAATCTTCTTTTTTAGAAACAGGAAAGGAACTTGTGGGTAAAGGGCAGGTAATATTTAGGTTGTGTATGGAAGAAGTGAGATTGCTGAAAGGTTTGTGAGTTCTAATAATCCAAATGAATGTTCAAATTCCTGACAGCAATCAATTAATGTGATTTATTTGTGTTGTGGAAGAATGACCCCAAAAGAGAGGACAGACCTGATGAATGGAGCCCCACATTGGACTGACAAGATCAATGGAGCCCCACCTTGGACTGAAAAGATGGATAAAGCCCCCACCTTGGACTGATGAGATTGATTGAGCCCCACATTTGACTAATAAGATGGATGGAGCCCTGGCCTTAGTCTGATGAGATGAGTGAAGCCCCTCACCTTAGACTGATGAGATGAATGGAGCTCCACCTTGTACTGATGATATGAATGGAGCTCCACCTTGGACTGATGAGTCAGATTGAGCCCCACCTTTCACTGATGAGGTGAATGGAGCTTCGTCTTGGACTAATTACATGGATGGTCTCCCCACCTTGAACTGATGAGATGAATGGAGCTCCACCTTGTACTGATGATATGAATGGAGCTCCACCTTGGACTGATGAGTCTGATGGAACCCCACCTTGGACTGATCAGATGGATAACGCCCCTACCTTGGACTGATGAGATGAATGGAGCTCCACCTTGTACTGATGACATGAATAGAGCTCCACCTTGGACTGATGAGTCAGATTGAGCCCCACCTTGCACTGATGAGGTGAATGGAGCTTCGTCTTGGACTAATTACATGGATGGTCTCCCCACCTTGAACTGATGAGATGAATGGAGCTCCACCTTGGACTGATGAGTCTGATGGAACCCCCACCTTGGACTGATCAGATGGATGACGCCCCTACAGTGGACTGATGAGATGAATGGAGCTCCACCTTGGACTGATGATATTGATGGAGCCCCCAACTTAACCCCTTCCCTACCCGCCCATAGTAATATGGCATCCGCAGAAGGGATCTCCCATCCTGGGCGGGCGTCATATGACGTCCTGGGCTTCCCGGCCGTCTAGGGGGCACACGCGCGCTCCCGCCATGTCACTCAGGAGCCGGAGCATGTTCCCGGCAGCTGCGATGTCCGCCGGGCACCCGCGATTGCCCGATAATAGAGCAAGACCGTGGATCTGTGTGTGTAAACACACAGATCCACGTCCTGTCAGGGGAGAGGAGACCGATCGTGTGTTCCCAGTACAGAGGAACACTGATCGGTCTCCTCCCCTTGTGAGTCCCCTCCCCCTACAGTTAGAGTCACTCCCTAGATAACACATTTAACCCCTTGATCGCCCCCTAGTGTTAACCCCTTCCCTGCCAGTGACATTTATACAGTAATCAGTGCATTTTTATAGCACTGATCGCTGTATAAATTACAATGGTCCCAAAATAGTGTCAAAAGTGTCTGATGTGTCTGCCCCAATGTCGCAGTCACAATAAAAATCGCAGATCGCCGTCATCACTAGTAAAAAAAAACAAACAATAAAAATGCCGTAAAACTATCCCCTATTTTGTAGACGCTGTAACTTTTGCGCAAACCAATCAATATACGATTATTGCGTTTTTTTTTACCAAAAATATGTAGAAGAATACATATCGGCCTAAACTGAGGGAAAAAATTTGTTTTTTTTTAAATTGGGATATTTATTATAGCAAAAAGTAAAAAAATATTATGTTTTTTTTCAAACTTGTCGCTCTTCTTTTGTTTATAGCGCAAAAAATAAAAACTGCAGAGGTGATTAAATACCACCAAAAGAAAGCTCTATTTGTGAGGGAAAAAAAGATAAAAATGTAATTTGGGTGCAGTGTTGCATGACCACGCAATTGTCATTCAAAATGCGACGGGCGCTGAAAACTGAAAATTGGCCTCGGCAGGAAGGGGGTGAAAATGCTCTGTACTGAAGTGGTTAAAGAAGAACTGCAGTCTGCTCACATAATTTGTAAAAAAAACATCTTTGCCATTTGAAGCTTCCCTCCAACCACATTGCATATTATTTTATATATACTGTGATTCTGTACTTGCCAAATATGCTGTAGAAATCTCTCCACTGAGTCTGGCTGCAACCATTTTAACTGTGGGCAGCTGAAGCTGCTGCCTGTTCACTTCCTGGATTTACACAGACACACAGAGGCACACCTCCAGCTATGCAGCCCTGCAGCTCTCATTGGCTTATCCCCCCTCCCTTCCTGTCAAACTCTCACTAGAATGAGAGAGAGAGAGAGCTGTGCATGATGTCATAAGCCTAGGCTTTTTAGCAGCCAAGAAACAGGAAGTGGGCTGTAAAAGGTATTTACTGGCAGAAAAAAAATGTTTTACTATCCAAAGTTAAAACAACAACAAGGGCAGAAGATTTAATAGATGCAAAGTTGAAAAATATTACTGAAGGTCCACTTTAAGCTGATGAGATGGATAGAGCCCCACATTGGACTGATTAGATAAATAGAGCTCCACCTTGGACTGTTGACATGGATGGAGCCACCACCTTGGACTGATGAGTCTGGAGCCCCAACTTGGACTGTTGACATGGATGGAGCCCCCACCTTGGACTGATGAGTCTGATGGAGCCCCCATCTTAGACTGATGAGATGGATGGAGCCCGCACAATGAACTGATAAGATGAATGGAGCCCCACCTTGGACTGGTAGGATGGACGAACTTACCACCTTGGAATGATGAGATGAATAAAGCCCCACCTTGGACTGGTGAGATAAATGGAGCTCCCACCCTGGACTGATGAGATAGATGGTGCCCCCACCTTGGACTGATGAGATGGATGGAGCCCCACTTTGGACTGATGAGATGGATGGAGCTCCCAGCTTGGACTGATGAGATGGATGGCGCCACCACCTTGGACTGATGAGATGGAGGATCCCCACCTTGGACAGATGAGATGAATGGAGCCCCACCCTGTAATGATGAGATGGATGGAGACCCCACCTTGGACTGATGAGATGGATGGCGCCCCCACCGTGGACTGATGAGATGTATAGAGCCCCCACCTTGGACTGATGAGATGGATGGCACCCCCACCGTGGACTGATGACATGGATAGAGCCCCCACCTCGGACTGATGAGAGGGATGGTGCCCCCACCTTGGATTGATGAGATGGATAGAGCCCCCAACTTGGACAGATGAGATGAATGGAGCTCCCACCTTGGACTGATGAGATGAAGCTTCCTGGTTCTCTGTATAAAGTCTGAATGTTCTTTAGTCCAGATATGGAAATCTCTCATTCTTTATTAATGTTTGTTTATGTTTATATAATGTTTATATTATTTTGTAAAGTGTGAATGTTTTGTACTCCAGTCATGGAATGTTCTCATTCTCTCATTCCTCGCCCATTCTTCATCTCTCGTATACCATCAGCTCCATCCTGTTTCCCTCACACAGATATTTCTCTTCTATATATTTGGAATTTACATACCAGACATAAGTCATTTCCCTGCAGCTACAAAGGCTCTTTGGCTTACTTCCACAATTTTACAAATGTTGTTCCAGAAATACATTAAAACATGTCCCCTGTGGCATGAAGCAATCATCTGCTCTGGAACAATTAATAAATAAATACACTTATCAATTGGCAGTCAGAAGGATTGACGGCCTTGGTGGATCTATTCAGAATATGATGGAAGAAGGTTCTACTTCTAGAGAAGATCCAAGGATTTCCCCAGTTTGATGGATGTAAAGTGCTCCAACGAGGAATGGTAAAAAGAAGATTCTGGGAATGTTGGAGGCCTTGACACGTCATATGTGTACATTGTATGCAGCACCAGCACTGTATAGAAGAACCATCGATCTGGTGAACCATAATGCTGTCCACTAATCCCTCCAACCACAGACATCGGCACCAGCCAAAAGGGTGAGGGAGGACCTGGACCAAAACCATAGAGTGTAATCTGATGAACTGAGATCTCTAGAACCCCAATGAGTAAAGAAGATGGCCAGCAGAGTAATATCTAGCATAGTCCCCCCACCCCCTAGCACAGTCCTCCCTAGCACAGTCTTCTTTAGCTTAGACTTTTCTAGCACAGTCCCCTCTGGCACAGTCTTCTCTAGCGCAGTCCTCTGTAGCACAGTCTTCTCTAGCATAGCCCTTTGTAACACAGTCCTCTTTATCACAGTCTTCTTTAGCACAGTCCTCTCTAACACAGATCTCTAAAGCACAGTCTTATCTATCACAGTCCTCTCTAGCACAATCTTTTCTAGAGCAGTCTTCTCTAGCACAGTCCTCTCTAGCGCAGTCTTCTCTAGCTTAGTCTTTTCTAGCTCAATTTTCTCTGGCACAATCCTCGCTAGCACAGTCTTCTCTAGCACAGTCCTCTCTAGCACATTTCTCTATAGCATAGTCTCCTCCAGCACAGTCCTCTCTAGCTTAGACTTCTCCAGCACAGCCCTCTCTAGCACAGTCTCCTCCAGCACAGTCTTCTCTAGCACAGTCCTGTCGATCACAGCCCTCTCTAGCACAGGTCTCTCTAGCACAGTTATTTCTAGCACAGGGCACTAAAGAACAGTCCTCTCTAGCACAGTCCTCTCTTTAACAGTCTTTTAGCACAGTCCTCTCTTGCACAGTCCTCTCAAGCACAGGTCTCTATCGAACAGTCCTCTCTAGCACAGTCCTCTGTAGCACATACTTCTATAGTGCAGTCTTCTCAAGCACAGTCCTCTCTAGCACAGTCCACTCTAGCACAGTCTTCTCTAGCATAGTCTCCTCCAGCACAGTTCTCTCTAGCATAGTCTTCTCTAGCATAGTCTCCTCCAGCACAGTCTTCTCCATGAAGCCAGACGTGGCCTCTGACCTCCACTCTTCTCCTTGGCTCTGTCCTGTCTCTTTCTCCTCATTGAACATCCATTACGGTAATCCTTCTGTCTAAACACTTCTCCTGGGCTGAGCAGACGCGGTCAAGCTGTAAACACAGAGGATGGGATTTCTCTAATGATATAAATAAAATAACCATTAATACGTTTAATTATTATTTGTCTTCGGTACACACAGCCGCACATGCTGATAGGACAGGGATAGGGATATAAATCTCGGATTTATTTATTGGATCTCTGACATCGATTAATCTGGAGATGTGGAAGAAATGAGAACTCATCACTCAGATACAGATGTTACCAAATATCGGCATTTCCAGCTTCCTGCGTCATCGGCGGATTGTAAACAAGAAAATTCTCAACACAACACGCAGACATCTTCTCTATGTCGGTAGAGTGATTGATATCCGACTATCATAAATTCTCCGGACTCCACATATTACTCAGGGTCAGGAGGGGCTGCGTTTATCCTCAATGTACTCCGTGTATCCTCCATGTACTCAGTGTATCCTCCATGTACTCTCTGTATCCTCCATGTACTCTCTGTATCCTCCATGTACTCAGTGTATCCTCCATGTACTCAGTGTATCCTCCATGTACTCTCTGTATCCTCCATGTACTCAGTGTATCCTCCATGTACTCAGTGTATCCTCCATGTACTCTCTGTATCCTCCATGTACTCAGTGTATCCTCCATGTACTCTCTGTATCCTCCATGTACTTGGTGTATCCTCCATGTACTCCGTATATCCTCCATATACTCCTTGTATCCTCCATGTACTCAGTGTATCCTCCATGTACTTGCTGTATCCTCCATGTACTCAGTATATCCTCCATGTACTCAGTGTATCCTCCATGCGCTCTCTGTATCCTCCATGTACTCTCTGTGTCCTCCATGTACTCAGTGTATCCTCCATATACTCCTTGTATCCTCCATGTACTCAGTGTATCCTCCATGTACTTGCTGTATCCTCCATGTACTCAGTGTATCCTCCATGTACTCTCTGTATCCTCCATGTACTTGGTGTATCCTCCATGTACTCTCTGTATCCTCCATGTACTTGGTGTATCCTCCATGTACTCCGTATATCCTCCATATACTCCTTGTATCCTCCATGTACTCAGTGTATCCTCCATGTACTTGCTGTATCCTCCATGTACTCAGTATATCCTCCATGTACTCAGTGTATCCTCCATGCGCTCTCTGTATCCTCCATGTACTCTCTGTGTCCTCCATGTACTCAGTGTATCCTCCATATACTCCTTGTATCCTCCATGTACTCAGTGTATCCTCCATGTACTTGCTGTATCCTCCATGTACTCAGTATATCCTCCATGTACTCAGTGTATCCTCCATGCGCTCTCTGTATCATCCATGTACTCTCTGTATCCTCCATGTACTCAGTGTATCCTCCTTGTACTCAGTGTATCCTCCATATACTCGCTGTATCCTCCATGTACTCCGTGTATCCTCCATGTACTCTGTGTTTCCTCCATGTACTCAGTGTATCCTCCATGTTCTCCCTGTATCCTCCATGTACTTCGTGTGTCCTTCATGTACTCCGTGTTTCCTACATGTACAAAGTGTGTCCTCCATGTACTCTGTATCCTCCATGTACTCTGTATCCTCCATGTACTTGTGTATCCTCCATGTACTCAGTGTATTCTCGATGTACTCTCTGTATCCTCCATGTACTCTCTGTATCCTCCATGTACTCTCTGTATCCTCCATGTACTCTGTGTATCCTCCATGTACTCAGTGTATCCTCCATGTACTCAGTGTATCCTCCATGTACTTGTGTATCCTCCATGTACTCTCTGTATCCTCCATGTACTCAGTGAATCCTCCATGTACTCTGTGTATACTCCATGTACTCTGTGTATCCTCCATGTACTCAGTGTATCCTCCATGTACTCAGTGTATACTCCATGTACTCTGTGTATCCTCCATGTACTCTGTGTATCCTCCATGTACTCCGTATATCCTCCATATACTCCTTGTATCCTCCATGTACTCAGTGTATCCTCCATGTACTCAGTGTATCCTCCATGTACTCCGTGCATCCTCCATGTACTCTCTATGTCCTTCGTGTACTCAGTGTATCCTCCATGTACTCTCTGTGTCCTCCATGTACTCAGTGTATCCTCCATGTACTCTCCGTATCCTCCATGTGCTTTGTGTGTCCTTCATGTACTCAGTGTATCCTCCATGTACTCAGTGTATCCTCCATGTACTCAGTGTATCCTCCATGTACTCAGTGTATCTTCCATGTACTCAGTGTATCCTCCATGTACTCAGTGTATCCTCCATGTACTCTCTGTGTATCCTCCATGTACTCAGTGTATCCTCCATGTACTCTCTGTGTCCTCCATGTACTCAGTGTATCCTCCATATACTCTGTGTATCCTCCATGTACTCAGTATATCCTCCATGTACTCAGTGTATCCTCCTTTTACTCAGTGTATCCTCCATGTACTCAGTGAATCCTCCATGTGCTCTCTGTATCCTCCATGTACTCAATGCATCCTCCATGTACTCTCTGTATCCTCCATGTACTCAGTGTATCCTCCATATACTCTGTGTATCCTCCATGTACTCAGTATATCCTCCATGTACTCAGTGTATCCTCCTTGTACTCAGTGTATCCTCCATGTACTCAGTGTATCCTCCATGTACTCTCTGTATCCTCCATGTACTCTCTGTATCCTCCATGTACTCAGTGAATCCTCCATGTACTCAGTGTATCCTCCATGTACTCAGTGTATCCTCCATGTACTCTCTGTATCCTCCATGTACTCAGTGTATCCTCCATGTACTCAGTGCATCCTCCATGTACAATGTGTATCCTCCATGTACTCTCTGTATCCTTCATGTACTCTCTGTATCCTCCATGTACTCAGTGTATACTCCATGTACTCTCTGTATCCTCCCTGTACTCTCTGTATCCTCCATGTACTCAGTGCATCCTCCATGTACAATGTGTATCCTCCATGTACTCTCTGTATCCTCCATGTACTCAGTGTATCCTCCATGTACTCTCTGTATCCTCCATGTACTCAGTGTATCCTCCATGTACTCTCTGTATCCTCCATGTACTCTCTATATCCTCCATGTACTCAGTGTATCCTCCATGTACTCTCTGTATCCTCCATGTACTCAATGCATCCTCCATGTACTCTCTGTATCCTCCATGTACTCAGTGAATCCTCCATGTACTCTCTGTATCCTCCATGTACTCAGTGAATCCTCCATGTACTCAGTGTATCCTCCATGTACTCTCTGTATCCTCCATGTACTCAGTGTATCCTCCATGTACTCAGTGCATCCTCCATGTACAATGTGTATCCTCCATGTACTCTCTGTATCCTTCATGTACTCTCTGTATCCTCCATGTACTCAGTGTATACTCCATGTACTCTCTGTATCCTCCCTGTACTCTCTGTATCCTCCATGTACTCAGTGCATCCTCCATGTACAATGTGTATCCTCCATGTACTCTCTGTATCCTCCATGTACTCAGTGTATCCTCCATGTACTCTCTGTATCCTCCATGTACTCAGTGTATCCTCCATGTACTCTCTGTATCCTCCATGTACTCTCTGTATCCTCCATGTACTCTCTATATCCTCCATGTACTCAGTGTATCCTCCATGTACTCTCTGTATCCTCCATGTACTCTCTGTATCCTCCATGTACTCTCTATATCCTCCATGTACTCAGTGTATCCTCCATGTACTCTCTGTATCCTCCATGTACTCAGTGTATCCTCCATGTACTCAGTGTATCCACCATGTACTTGCTGTATCCTCCATGTACTCAGTGTATCCTCCATGTACTCAGTGTATCCTCCATGTACTCAGTGTATCCTCCATGTACTCTCTGTATCCTCCATGTACTCAGTGCATCCTCCATGTACTCTCTGTATCCTCCATGTACTCAGTGTATCCTCCATGTACTCTCTGTATCCTCCATGTACTCACTGCATCCTCCATGTACAATGTGTATCCTCCATGTACTCTCTGTATCCTCCATGTACTCAGTGTATCCTCCATGTACTCTCTGTATCCTCCATGTACTCAGTGTATCCTCCATGTACTCTCTGTATCCTCCATGTACTCTCTGTATCCTCCATGTACTCTCTATATCCTCCATGTACTCAGTGTATCCTCCATGTACTCTCTGTATCCTCCATGTACTCTCTGTATCCTCCATGTACTCTCTATATCCTCCATGTACTCTCTATATCCTCCATGTACTCAGTGTATCCTCCATGTACTCTCTGTATCCTCCATGTACTCAGTGTATCCTCCATGTACTCAGTGTATCCACCATGTACTTGCTGTATCCTCCATGTACTCAGTATATCCTCCATGTACTCAGTGTATCTTCCATGTACTCAGTGTATCCTCCATGTACTCTATGATTCCTCCATGCACTCTTTGTATCCTCCATGTATTTTTTTTATCCTCCATGTACTCTCTGTATCCTCCATGTACTCGGTGCATCCTCCATGTATTCCGTGTATCCTCCATGTACTCAGTGTATCCTCCATGTACTCTCTGTATCCTCCATGTACTCTCTGTATCCTCCATGTACTCTATGTATCCTCCATGTACTCAGTGCATCCTCCATGTACAATGTGTATCCTCCATGTACTCTCTGTATCCTCCCTGTACTCTCTGTATCCTCCATGTACTCAGTGTATCCTCCATGTACTCAGTGCATCCTCCATGTACAATGTGTATCCTCCATGTACTCAGTGTATCCTCCATGTACTCTCTGTATCCTCCATGTACTCTCTGTATCCTCCATGTACTTAGTGCATCCTCCATGTACAATGTGTATCCTCCATGTACTCTCTGTATCCTTCATGTACTCTCTGTATCCTCCACGTACTCAGTGTATCCTCCACGTACTCAGTGTATCCTCCATGTACTCTATGTATCCTCCATGCACTCTTTGTATCCTCCATGTATTTTTTTTATCCTCCATGTATTTAATGTATCCTCCAAGTATTCAGTGTATCCTCCATGTACTTGGGGTATCCTCCATGTACTCTGCATATGCACACACCTCCCAAAGAGTAGTGTTCCCCTTAAAGCAAGTGGCGATAGTCATTAGGCACGAGGTTAGCCTGCAGTCCCCTCCAAAAGCCTCTGTCCTGGTTGGGTCTGTCACAATCCTCCATGTACTCATTGTATCCTCAATGTACTCTGTCAAAGTCTTCTCCAGAATAGCCTTCTCTAGTACATTCTTATCTAGTACAGTCCTCTCTAGTACATTCCTCTCTAGTACATTCCTCTCTAGCACAGTCCTCTCTATAACGGTTCTCTCTAGCAGTCTTCTATAACACAGTCCTTTCCAGCACAGTCTTCCAAAGCACAGTCTTTTCTAGCACAGTCTCCTGTTGCTTTGTTTTCTCTCCAGTCTTAGTAAATCAACCTCCTCTATGCACTCATTGTATTCTCTACATACTTTTTGTATCCTTCATGTGTTCTCTGTATCCTACATACACTGAGCAAAATTATAAACGCAACACTTTTGTGTTTGCCCCTATGTATCATGAGCTGAACTCAAAGATCTGCGACTTTTTCAATGTACACAAAAGGCCTATTTCTCTCAAATATTGTTCACAAATCTGTCTAAATCTGTGTTTAGTGAGCACTTCTCCTTTGCCGAGATAATCCATCCACCTCACAGGTGTGGCATATCAAGATGCTGATAAGACAGCATGATTATTGCACAGGTGTGCCTTAGGCCAGCCACAATAAAAGGCCACTCTAAAATGTGCAGTTTTATCACACAGCATGATGCCACAGATGTTACAATTTCTGAGAGAGCGTGGAATTGGCATGCTGACTGAAGGAATGTCCACCAGAGCTGTTGCCCTTGAACTGAATGTTCATTTCTCTACCATAAGCCGTCTCCAAAGGCGTTTCAGAGAATTTGCCAGTACATCCAACCTACCTCACAACCGCAGACCCCATTGGTTGCCAGCGGTTTAGACATTAATGGCTGTGTGTTGAGTTATTTTGAGGGGACAGCAAATTTACACTGTTATACAAGCTGTACACTCACTACTTTACATTGTAGCAAAGTGTCATTTCTTCAGTGTTGTCACATGAAAAGATAGAAGAAAATATTTATAAAAATGTGAGGGTTGTACTTACTTTTGTGAGATACTGTATTTATACATGGAGATTATATCCCCCCTTATATATATACAGCGGGGACGGAAAGTATTCAAACCCCTTTAAATTTTTCACTCTTTGTTATATTGCAGCCATTTACTAAAATCATTCAAGTTCATTTTTTCCTCATTAATGTACACACAGCACCCCATATTGTACACACAGCACCCCATATTGTACACACAGCACCCCATATTGTACACACAGCACCCCATATTGACAGAAAAACACAGAATTGTTGACATTTTTGCAGATTTATTAAAAAAGAAAAACTGAAATATCACATGGTCCTAAGTATTCAAACCCTTTGCTGTGACACTCATATATATAACTCAGGTGCTGTCCATTTCTTCTGATCATCCTTGAGATGGTTCTACACCTTCGAGTCCAGCTGTGTTTGATTATACTGATTGGACTTGATTAGGAAAGCCACGCACCTGTCTATAAGACCTTACAGCTCACAATGCATGTCAGAGCAAATGAGAATCATGAGGTCAAAGGAACTGCATGAAGAGCTCAGAGACAGAATTGTGGCAAGGCACAGATCTGGCCAAGGTTACAAAAAAATTTCTGCTGCACTTAAGGTTCCTAAGAGCACAGTGGCCTCCATAATCCTTAAATGGAAGACGTTTGGTACGACCAGAACCCTTCCTAGAGCTGGCTGTCCGGCCAAACTGAGCTATTGGGGGAGAAAAGCCTTGGTGAGAGAGGTAAAGAAGAACCCAAAGATCACTGTGGCTGAGCTCCAGAGATGCAGTCGGGAGATGGGAGAAAGTTGTAGAAAGTCAACCATCACTGCAGCCCTCCACCTGTCGGAGCTTTATGGCAGAGTGACCCGACGAAGCGTCTCCTCAGTGCAAGACACATGAAAGCCCGCATGGAGTTTGTTAAAAAACACCTGAAGGACTCCAAGATGGTGAGAAATAAGATTCTCTGGTCTGATGAGACCAAAATAGAACTTTTTGGCCTTAATTCTAAGCGGTATGTGTGGAGAAAACCAGGCACTGCTCATCACCTGTCCAATACAGTCCCAACAGTGAAGCATGGTGGTGGCAGCATCATGCTGTGGGGGTGTTTTTCAGCTGCAGGGACAGGACGACTGGTTGCAATCGAGGGAAAGATGAATGCGGCCAAGTACAGGGATATCCTGGACAAAAACCTTCTCCAGAGTGCTCAGGACCTCAGACTGGGCCGAAGGTTTACCTTCCAACAAGACAATGACCCTAAGCACACAGCTAAAATAACGAAGGAGTGGCTTCACAACAACTCCGTGACTGTTCTTGAATGGCCCAGCCAGAGCCCTGACTTAAACCCAATTGAGCATCTCTGGAGAGACCTAAAAATGGCCGTCCACCAACGTTTACCATCCAACCTGACAGAACTGGAGAGGATCTGCAAGGAGGAATGGCAGAGGATCCCCAAATCCAGGTGTGAAAAACTTGTTGCATCTTTCCCGAAAAGACTCATGGCTGTATTAGATCAAAAGGGGCTTCTACTAAATACTGAGCAAAGGGTCTGAATACTTAGGACCATGTGATATTTCAGTTTTTCTTTTTTTAATAAATCTGCAAAAATGTCAACAATTCTGTGTTTTTCTGTCAATATGGGGTGCTGTGTGTACAATATGGGGTGCTGTGTGTATAATATGGGGTGCTGTGTGTACAATATGGGGTGCTGTGTGTACATTAATGAGGAAAAATGGCTGCAATATAACAAAGAGTGAAAAATTTAAGGGGGTCTGAATACTTTCTGTCCTCACTGTATACATGGAGATCATATCCCCCTTATGTATTTGTACATGGTGATCATATCCCCCCCCCTTGTGTATTTATATATGGTGATCATACCCCCCCATGTATTTATACTTTGTGATCATATCCCCCCTTATTTATTTATACATGGTGATAATACCCCCCTTATTTATTCATATATGGTGATCATATCCCCGCTTATGTATTTGTACATGATGATCATATCCCCCCTCAATCTCCTCTTCTCAAGAGAGAATAAATTCAGTTCCTCTAATCTTTCCTCATAGCTGAGCTCCTCCATGCCTCTTATCAGTTTAGTTGCCCTTCTCTGCACTTTCTCCAGTTCCCCGATATCCTTTTTGTGAATTGGAGCCCAAAACTGAGCCGCGGCCTGCCATCCGCCACCTAGATGCCGTAAGTTCCAGACCAACTGGCCACCCGTGGGTGACGGTTATTTGCGACCCCCCCCCCCAAAAAAAAAAAAAAAACACCAGCCACTACTGGTCGGGTGAGACTTTACCTGTGGGCATTAGGTCTAAGCGCTGTCACTAGGGTTGCCACCTCATCCCTTTAAACCTGAACATATATTATTTACACAGGTTCTGAGGCTGATTCAATGCAGATAAGGCACGAAATGAGTTTAATTACCATCTTAGTCAGCCACAGAACCTGTGTAATTAATATGTGTTCGGGTTTAAAGGGATGAGGTGGCAACCCTAGCTGTCACGCTTTGGATATTTGGAATAAATGCTAGTTTTTATCGGAATTATGTAGGTGTAATGATTGAAGCCTTTTTTTAATAAATTACATTTGAGACATAGTGCACTAGTGGAGAGCTTTCCTCTTTCTTCCCATACATGAGCGAGTTGATCTATATCTGAGGAGGTGGATAACGCTACTGTATATCGGATATATTGACCCGGTGTGGTTAAACTGCATTATTACCAAACATGAGAATGTGAGGCAATTGGATCCGTGGAGTTCAGTTCTAATGGGGAAAAGGCGTTTGGTGTGGAAGTGTGGTGATGTGGTGTGAAGAACTCTGCATTCTTTGAGGACTTTTATTGCACTGTGGCATTCATGAGGGAGTAAACCCTCTGGAAAAAATAAAATAAACACCCTGCAAGACAAAGACATAATGAGCTAGTATGCATAGCATACTAGCTCATTATAAATTACTTACCTGGGATCAAAGCCCCCGAAGCGGTCCTCGTTCCCCTCCTCCGACGCCGCCATATCTCCCGGAGTGACTTCCGGGTATGGCGGCTCCAGCGCTGTGACTGGCCGGAGCCGCGATGACGTCACTCCCGCGCACAGGAGCCACCACTCATGGCACGATCACCCTTAGAAACGACACGCTCAGTGCGCCTGCGCGCCGTAGACATCGGTGTGTCTGTCTTTTGCAAATATCTCCAAAACCATGTAGGTTTAGGAGATATTTCTTGCACCTACAGGTAAGCTTTAATCTAGGCTTATCTGTAGGTAAAAGTGGTCTGTAAGGGTTAGCAACCACTTTCAGTACTACAGACTTGTGTCATATCACAGTTTTCTAATTTTTTTTATGTTTTAGTTATTTTTTGCCTGATTATTAACACTTGGGTGATTTTTTGTGATTGCTTTATGCTTTAGTCACATATCACGCTATTAATGTGTATTTATAATCCGTATCAGTGTTTGCGTTTATAGCATGCACTGTAAAATTTTTGTTGATATATTCAATTTCTTTTTGTGTATTTAATAATGCACTCTTGCGCCGCTGTTTACCTGGAGTGATCTGTGCAGGTGATAGTTTGAAATGATTATTATTGAAAGTGGCAACTACACAGTAATATGGTTTATTCGCACTTGATCTTTTTTATTGATTTTTTCACTTTTTTTTACATTTATA
Organism: Aquarana catesbeiana; assembly: GCF_042186555.1. Lineage (NCBI taxonomy): Eukaryota > Metazoa > Chordata > Amphibia > Anura > Ranidae > Aquarana > Aquarana catesbeiana. The sequence continues at coordinate 16,969,331 of NC_133331.1, forward strand.
TTTTTTCTGTGGCGTATTGGAGTTTTATACAATTTTTGAACACTTATCCATTGAACTAATGAATTGAAACATTTTGAGAAAACATATTGCTTTCGGTAAAGTGCTCAGTCCTGCTTTCTATACCCATTGTGCAGAACTATGTATTGTGCAAAGAACTCCTACTATTTACATAAACCAACAAATACATAAAAACACAAATCTTGTTTACAATCAATTCATGTTGCTATATGCAAATAAATACAAACAAATACAAGAAATACAAACAAATACACACACACACACATATATATATATATATATATATATATATATATATATATATATATATATATATATATATATATATATAGCAGTGGCATCTTTGGAGCTCTCGGCCGCTCAGTACAGCAGCCATTCAGTTGGGTTTCCAAATAGAACTCTTTAAAGGGGAACAGTTTTGGTTCAGTTTTATTGAACTTAAGTTTTTCATGATATAATTGGTGTTTTATATGCAATAAGCATTGATTACATGACAAAGGATCCCCAGAGCACTATGAGCTACATAAAGAGAAGACACAACAGTTATTATCTCCTTTCAAGAAATGATGCATCTCTATGGCACCAAAAAGTCAGTAGAATGCTCAGCAGGCCTTAACAGATTGTCTGTAGTCTCTAATGAGGTGAAACACCCACAGTTGTCCTGGTAGGCAGAGATCAGGAACATTCATTTTTTTTTCTAAAGGAAGGAAACCGGATTTTGTTCCTCTAAATAATAATGTGATGTGGCAATGTTGACATGTGTCCTGTTGATTGATATTTAATGGCGGGTACGCATGAGAATGAAGGACTTAAGGGATTCCAAGGAGCCCCATCATCATGTGAGGAGGAATTGGTTGGTGTCCCCTGACTGGACATGGACTGGAGGTTCTTAGACATTAATCATGAGTATCTTCTCACACGACCAGCAATTTTCACACTCGCACTGCGGGCTGAGGGATGTGACCTCCAGGATTTCAGCAGCGTTCGCTTTGAGAAGATAAAATTGGATAATGAATGTCCTCGTCCTGGGGGGAAGAAGACTTGTTAGCTGTTAATATTATCTTACCGGGGTTTTTAGTACAAGGTCTAATGAGGACGATTATTGAGCCTCATCATCAGTGGCTGCACCCATGGGCGTCCGAAGAACTTTTTTCAGGGGGGGGCAGGTGGGGGTGATATGAAGGGTGCTTCAGAAACACCTTCCGACGCTATAATTCAGGCACCCTGCGCCCAAAAATGGTCCGGGCGCCTGAATAGGGGGTGGCAGCGGCGGCCATAGATAGATTCATGCAATGCATGAATCTATCTATAGGTGATAGAGGGATGGCAGGAGAGAGGGGGCGACGCCCGTGCGCCCTTAATGCACGGGCCACCATTGTGTTCTGGCCATATTTTGATCTTGATGAAAACAGCTATACAGTCTGTATAGCTGTTTTATCAAGATCAAAATATGGACACAACCGATGTATTGCAATACAAAAAGATGTACATTGCATTCTCTAGGCTATGTAAATTATATGGGCATGGACTGGTCTGGTACGCCTGGCCTGAGTAGTAACTTCTAATACAAAGTGAAGAAGACCATGAATTATCTCTGTATTTTAGTCATGATAATAACAACATAATACACTAAAGAGACATATCTTTCCAGCAAATTAGGAATAAATAAATCAAAACGCTCTTCTTCCTGGGAGTCCTGGATGCTACTAACTGCGGTTACCTGTGGTTCCTCATGGTTCCTATGTTGCCTAGGCACAGGTAGCATATCACTGGGCAGCTCGCACTTGAGTTGGCGGTGGCAGTGCCGGCCCTGATCTACATAGTGGCAGACTGCCAGCATATGACTCGGCTCGGCGGCTCGCACTTCAGTGGGTGGATCCATCTACAACAACACACCTACACACTACACAGGCAGCCAATTAGTGAGGAGGAGCGCGGAAAGGCCAGGCTGCCGAGCGGAGGACACAGGACAGAGCAGAGAGCAGCGAAGTAGCAGCTGCAGACCTAGGAAAAAAAGTCTGTGGCGGCCGCGATTGCACAGTGCAACTGCAAGCCAACACCTGATGATTCCAGGGGGGGGGGGGGGCAATAGCCCCCCCCTTGTCCCTATTTGCAGACGCCCATGGCCGCACCTTGGAACAGGTCCAACACATGCAGTACAGCAGCACTGGATGAAGTTGAAAGAAGAGATTGTTTATCTAAAACATCCAATGGAAGGAGATCGGTGGAGCCTTCAGCTGGCTCCCCCTAGATCTCCATCCACCAATGTCCTCCTCAGACCCGGACAGGTATCAGAAGATGGCACAATGAGGGCATTATACCTGGAAGATCCAACACCACCACAGTGATTAACTAAAGGCAAACAGGCCACCCACTTCCTCAAGGAAATTTCCCTTCGCTTAGTGAATGAGGTAAAAATTCCATTGCAAGGAAAAATGTTTTTGATTGTTGCTAATCCTAAACTGATCCCAACGGTGGAGGAAATTCCCTTTACACAAAGAACAGACTTTTTAACTTTTAGTAAATCAACCCCAATGTAAAAAAGTCCAAGTGTCACGTACACCGGTGGGGTGCATTGGGTGCGTGGCATGCAGCAACAAAGAGAAATGCCGCCACACCAGGATAAGCCCAGAAGGTTGGTCTGTACTTCTACCACATACCATCATTACCAAGTTAAATCCTAATGCCCCGTACAGACGTTCCGATTATCGTACGACAGATCGTTCGCATTTTGTTGCATAAAACTAAGATCGAATACAACAGTGCAAAATGTGTGTAAGATTTTTGTCGTATGACTCTGGAAAAATCTTCCGCTGTGCGCAGCTACGTGTTTTAAATGATGTCAAATACATGTGACCCCTGTGTCCTTCGGGTTTATTTTCGTGTTTCCGAGCATGCGTGGTGTTTGTCGAGCGACTTTTAGCGGACGCATACTGTACTGATTACACGATTGTCGTACGATGGGCTGTCGTCCGAGCAAAGTTTTCGTGTTTGTCCCTTCGGATTTGGTTGGACAGACTGTCGTGATCGGCTGTCGAAAGCTGCGTACTAACGATCAGATTAATGAACGATCTGTCCGAAAGCGATTTTTATCATCCGATAATCGGAACGTGTGTACGGGGCATAAAGCTGGTATACACACTATACAAATTTTGTTGTTTGATTTCCTTCAGATTTACCAAAACCATGTAGTGCAAGGAACTGCCTGATTGCATGCAAATTGAAACTGTTAAGGTTTGACCTCATAATATATAGTTTTGGTAAATCTAAAGAAAAAAATCTAAAGAAAATTGTATAGTGTGTATCCAGCTTAGGGCTGGTATACACGGACCGAAAACCTTCAGCAGGAACCGGCTAAAGCCTTGTACACACGATCGGATTTTCCGCAGACAAAACCTCGGACTTTTGTCTGAAGGCGCGTGCCTGGATTTTGTCTTGCATACAAATGGCAAGGAATTGTCAGCCAACAAACACAAACGTAATGACCTACTATGTGGTTTTTCAGATCTTTAGCGCCACCCTTTGGGCCCCTTCTGCTAATTTCGTGTTAGTAGAAGTTTAGTGAGAGTTGATTCGCGCTTTTCATTTTGCGCTTTTCATTTTGCGCTTTTCAATTCGTTTCTGAACGGCCGTTTGTCAACCACCCATGTTGCGGAATCGGAGGAGATAACGTGTTATTTATTATTGGCCTTGGAGTTATTGCTTTGACCCAAGTCCAGTCCAGGAACAGGAGGAGGAGGATTTCTTGGACCAAAAATTGGTTGCTTTATTAATGGTGACCAATTATGTCATATGCCTTTGCTGCGGGAGCTTCAGAAGAATAATCCGGATGATTTTCGGAATTATCCCCGGATGACGGACCCCTGCTTTCACCAACTCTTGGCATTGGTGACCCCCCTATATGAAGAAGCAGGACACATGCATGAGGCTTTTATTTTATTTTTTGGTTGAATAATAATGATTTGATTTGGTATATTTTCTATATTTTTTGGATGCATAGAATGCACTTTTTGGTTAAGTTCTATTGGCAGATATCATGTCTAATTTTACTTGTTTTCTTTTTTTAATGCACATTAAAAAAATTGTGTAGAATAATACTTGGCTATGTGTTTTACTTCAAATGACAGTTTGGGAGTCGGCAGTTACATTTAAAAAAATACAATGTAAAATTGACAAGGGACACCAACATAGTTGTATCTTTGATCTTAAAAACTACGGGATAATGGTGTTGTGGTAATTTGCCCCCCAAAAAAATAAAAAAAGCATAATAATATTATTCTTGATATCACTAGAAAAAAAAAGCCTTTGAAAATTTGTTTGCAATAACTCCATCAGTATCTCCAGCAAAGCAGCTTCATTATTATCCCATTAAAGAAGAAGAGAATTGTGCGCTGCATTTCCAGATTTCATAATTTGCCGCGTCACGAATGTTAATTCTCCATTACGAACGCTCGTTTACAAGACCGACCGCTTCCGGCTCGTCCTTGCTTCCCGGCATGCGTGTTTGTACTTTGGACTTTTGTCCGACGGACTTGTGTACACATGCTTGGAAAATCCGACAACACACATTTGTCCACAGAAAATTTTAAAACCTGCCATCCAACATTTGTCCATGGAAAATTCAACAACAATTGTCCGATGGAGCGTACAAACGGTCGGATTTTCCGGCAACAGCCTGTCATCACACAATTCTCGTCGGAAAATCCGATCGTGTGTACGAGGCTTTAGGGTTTGACCTCATATTATATGGTTTTGGTAAATCTAAGACCCCTTTCACACTGCGGGCGTTTTTCAGGCGCTACAGGGCTAAAAATAGCGCCTGCATAGCGCCTGAAAAAAGCAGCTTCATTCCCTCCAGTGTGAAAGCCAGAGGCCTTTCACACTGGAGCGGTGCTCTGGCAGGGCGTCACAAAAAGTCCCGCCAGCAGCTTCTTTGGAGCGGTGAACTCACCGCTCCTCCACCGCTGCTCCCCATTGAAATCAATGGGGCAGCGCTGCGATACCACCAGCAAAACGCCGTTCCGGCGGCATTTTGCGGGCGGATTTAACCCCTTTTTGGCCGCTAGCAAGGAGTTAAAACCGCCCCGCTAGCGGCTGAATAGCGCCGCTAAAACAACGGTAAAGCGGCCCTAAAAATAGCGCCACTTTACCGCTGACGCCCTAGGTGGCTCTGTGTGAAAAGGGTCTAAAGGAAAAAATCTAAAGAAAATTGTATAGTGTGTATCCAGCTTAAGGCTGGTATACACCAACCGAAAACCTTTAACAGGAACCGGCTAAATTTTGCTCTGTGTGTACCCCTGTCTGTTCAACAGAAAACAATCATCAGACAGTCGGGTCAAATCGACCTTCGTTTTTTACTGCAATGACAAGACAATTGGAAGCAGCGGGATGGAAAATTGTTCAAATTTCTAACAGTGAATGTGGTTTTATTTCAGGAACGTCCATTCATTCCAAAAAATCGAATGTTAAAAGCAAATGAAAATTTTGAAGTATTTTCAAAAGACATTCGTCCAGTCAATCGAATGTACAAAGAATTTTTGCACGAATGTGCATTTGCAAATCTTCTAGTGTATGGCCATAGAGTGGAGCCATATAGAGTAAAGACGGCCGTAGATGGAGCGATTTTTTTTTGTTGCACAAAAGAAAATCGCTTGATTCCCCCCATCAACACAGTCAGCTAAAGCCGCTGGCAATAATTGCATGACACATCTGACAGGCCGGTTGCACCCAAGTCAATCGATCGATCAACTTGGGTACAATCGGCCTGCCCATGCATGGTTTGAATCTCAGCCGGTCCTCGTTTATCGCTAGCGACAATTGCAAGAGGATCCAGCAGGCTGGTTGTACCCAAGTTGATCGATCGATCAACTTGGTACATCCAGCCTGCCCATTAATGTTTACAATCTCGGGCCGGTTCCTGCTGAATCGCCTGAGATTCGAACTGTTTATGGCTGTCCTTGCTTATGCTTTTTAAATGAGATTCGATCCGTCTATGGTCCGGGTTAACGCTGCACAGAAAAGACTGGACTCCCTGCAGACGGTCAGACAAGTCTTGCTGGGGCCTGTGTATGGCCAGATGCTTCCTCAGCATGCAGTTGTCTATTGTGTACCTCTCTCCTGTATATGTTACCATCCCATCCTGTCCTTGTCGGTATGGCCCCACTCTATAATGACCTATACTGACCCACACATCCATCTATTTTCACACACGCACCTCACTCTCTCTCTTATAAATCATTTTTGCCGATTGTTCTACTCGACTTTTCATTATGTTCAGTTAAAATCTCCAACGAGCCAAGAGCACGCCGACATGCAGCAGTTCCCGCAGGCCTGTCCTGTGCAGATCGATCTCACAGATTGTAACATTATTGTGAACACTTATCTGAGGTCTCCAGGTCATTGATCAATACGTGTCGCTCTCTGCTACTATATCTGATATCTTAGGCCACATTCCCACAGACGTCCAGATTTCAAAGTTTGGCTGCGTTTAGGTAGACCTGTCTACAAGCAGTTAGAGTCACACAATGCAAAGCAATTGTTTTTTTTTATGTACTTTTTACACAAGTGCAAAACGAAAAAATTTGTTTTGTTTCGTTATTTACATAAAATCATCTAGTTAAATTCGTTCAACCTGTTTAATTTGTTTCATTTATATGATTCGAATTGATTTGAATTTTCAGAATTCTAATTGATTTGAATCGTTTTCAGATTAATTGCGAATAGTATTCTAATTCGAAACGTTTTGGAATTCGAATGGTTTTTCGAATTCGAAAAGTTTTCAAATTAGAATAGTTTTCAAACTCGAAATGTTTTGGGATTCGAATAGTTTTCCAATTTCCAGAGAGAATAAAATAGAATAGAAAATAAAGGAATGGAATAGAAAAAAATAGAATAGAATATTATTATTATTATTATTATAGTTTTCAAACTCGAAATGTTTTGGAATTCGAATAGTTTTCCAATTTCCAGAGAGAATAAAATAGAATAGAAAATAAAGGAATGGAATAGAAAAAAATAGAATAGAATATTATTATTATTATTATTATTATTATTATTATTATTATTATTATACAGGATTTATATAGTACCAACAGTTTGTGCAACACTGTACAACATGTGGGCAGACTGTACACTTGCAATACAAATCAACGGGGCCCTGCTCATTAGAGCTTACAATCTAGAAGGAATAGAAAATAATATAACAGAAAATAAAAAGAATTGAATATAATAGAGTAAAACAGAACAAAATAGAATAGTAAATTAAAGAACAGAACTATTATTATTATACAGGATTTATGTATCGCCAACAGTTTACGCAGCGCTTTACAATATAAAAAGGAGACAATACGGTTATAATACAATAGGATACAAGAGGATTAAGCAAGCCCTGCTCAGAAGATCTTACAATCTAATAGGGTGGGGCAGGTGGTACAAAAGGTTGTAACTGTGGGGAATGATAGAATGGAATAGAATAGAAACAAATAGAATAGAATAAAAAAAATAGAATAAAATAGAAAGCATATGTCCATCTTCTGAAATTCTAATAGAAAATAATAGAATAGAAAATAATGTATTTAAAAAAAAAACCAATAAAATAGAAAAGAAATTTGATTTTAAATAGGATACAAAAGAATAGATTAGAACAGAAAATAACAGAATAGTATAAAAAAAAACAACAGAATAGAATAAAATAGAAAGAATATAACCATCTTCCTATTCTAATCTATTCTTTTCTATTCTATTCAAAACAAATTGATTCTGTTTGAATTTTTTGAAATGGTTATATTCTTTCTGTACTATTTTATTGGTTTTTTTTTTTATTTTATTATTGTTCTATTTGCTTATTCTATTCTATTATTTTCTATTATTTTATTTTCTAGTCTATCCTTTTCTATTCAAATTCAAATTTATTCTATTCAAAATTCGAATTTCCGAATATGGTCATATTCTTTCTATTGTATACTATTCTGTTATTTTCAGTTTTTTTTATTTTCTCTTTTGCTCTGTTTTACTCTATTATATTATATTCTTTTATTTTCTGTTATATTCTTTACTATCTATTCTATTCTATTCTATTCTATTTTTTCTATTATATCCCTTTGTTTTCTATTCTGTTTTATTCTCCTTGGAAATTGGAAAACTTTTGGAATTCAAAAAACTATTCGAATTCAAAAATATTTGGATTCAAAAACTTTTCGAATTTGAAAACTACTCGAATTCTAAATATGTTTGAATCGATTCAAAAACTATTCGAAATCCGCCCAAAAACTTTTTCCCGTCACTTCGTATTCGTTGAAATTCGGTACTATTGTAATTCAGAAATTGGAATACATCCGAATTTCTAAAAAACGAAAATTCATCTGAATTTCTATTCGGAACGAAACGGACTGCACATGTCTAACTTATATAGCGTCTTCAATTCATGCAGCGCTTTACATACATATATATATATTGTACATTCTTATTAGTCCCTGCCCTCAAGGACAGCCATAAACAGTTTGAATCTCAGCCGATTCAGCAGGATCTGGCTGAGATTGTAACCATTAATGGGCAGGCTGTATGTACCAAGCTGATCGATCGATCAACTTGGGTACAACCAGCCTGCCGGATCCTCTTGCAATTATCGCTAGCGGCTGTTATAGCCGCTAGTGATAACCACCGTCTTCTCCCGGCAGCTGATCCTTCCCCCTTTCCCCCGCTCTGTGTTCGGCTACATGCCAATAGCAGCGCTCGCTGACAGACCGCCATTTGTTTAAATGGGCTAAGCGACCGTTGTTGATAGCGTGGTTGCATTTTGGGAAATTTCCGGTCATTCCAGCAGTAGGAATCCGCCAATTCTTGCCGCAGGAATCTGGTGGCTGCAGCTACCCGACCGCATGTAAGGGGCCTCATTCTGCAACAGCAGAATGAACTAGAAAAGCTACAATTGTGTGAAGTGTTCTTGCCTCCACCTACAGTAGTCTGCAACTGGAGTGGGCGGAGTAACTGTGAAAAGTGTTAAAAAGCTTAATATTTTAAAAAGCATAAATAGTAGTAAAAAAGTTGAAGTCCCACCATTAAGCTGAAAGAGCTGAACATTTTTTTCCAAAATTTTTTTTTTTTTTTTCAAAAATGATTTTTTTTTTTTTAAATGATTTTTTTTTTTCAAAAATTATTTTCTTTTTTGCACAGAGTGGCCCGAGCCTGCTCTTCTGGGGTCCCCCGGCGGCTCTCGCGGCTCGTCCCCACATCTGGTAACCCCCATTGGAGAAGCGCTTCCCCGAGGGGGTTACCTTGCGGGCGCGCTCCCGAGTCCAGGATTCGGCGTCCATAGAGTCGAATGCAGGACTTGGCCCCGCCCCCGGCGCTTGCATCATTGGATTTGATTGACAGCAGCAGGAGCCAATCAGAAACACAGAGACCGTGCGTCCCCACCGGGTCAAGTTCTAGGGTTCAGGTAAGTAAAACAGGGGGCTCGGGGGCCGGTCACTGACAGGTGCTTTTTCACCTTAACCTCCCTGGCGGTATTCCCGAGTTTGGCTCGGGGTGATTTTCAGTACCAAAAGCGGTAACCCCGAGCCAGAATCGGGATCGCATCACAGGATCCAGGCAAAGTTACTGACCTTGTCCCCTGGATCCTGCGATGTCTCCCCGCTGTGTGTGCGGACCGTGTCCTCCGCCAGATCCATCACAGTGCCGAGCTCCGTTCCCTGCGAGCGTTGCAACGCGCGGGGACGGAGCACGGCGCCAAATTCAAAAAGTATGCACGAAGGTGAAAAACCTCCTGTGCTGCTGCAGCCCCCGAGCCCCCGTTTTATTACCTGACTCCGATCCTTCGCCGGCCGGGAACGAGCAGACCAGCTCTAGCTGGTGTCTCGTGTCCTGATTGGATAGATTGATAGCAGCATAGCCATTGGCTGACGCTGCTGTCAATCAAATCCAATGATACTGCGCCGGGGGGGCGGGGCCGAGTCCTGCATTCCGTGAATGGACACAGATGCAGGACTCGGGAGCGCGCCCGCGCGGGTGTCCACCATAGGAGAGAGCTTCTCCAACGTGGACACTCGATGCGGGGAGGAGCCAGGAGCACCGTTGAGGGACCCCAGAAGAGGAGGATCGGGGCCACTCTGTGCAAAACGAACTGCACAGTGGAGGTAAGTATGACATGTTTGTTATTTAAAAAAAAAAAAAAAAAAAAAACAACAAAGCTTTACAATCCCTTTAACTGAAGAAGTTGAAGTTAGAAGCTGATTGGCTACCATAAACAGCTGCACCAGATTTTGCATTCTTTGGTTTAAGTAAATCAAGGCCAATGCATCTTCTCATCCAAAGGAGAGATAAAAAACGCACAAAAAAAAAATTGAAGATGAATTCTGACCCCCCCCCTCCCCCCACCTACTAATACCAGCAAACAATAAAGATCCTTATTTTTAGCATTAAGCAAAGAGCGAGAGACATGGAAACTGCCAAAATTCTGTTCTTGCTGCCTCTTCCCACCATGATAAATGTGTAGAGTATGGGGGGGGGGAGCAGGAATGATCCCCGAGTGATGTCTTGAGAACAGTGACCCCCCCCCGTACACGGATCAAGACTACACAGTTCCTAAAGGGCAACTCCGGGGAAAGGGAACGTGTCCGACTGTGAACAGAGCTGGGGAAGGGTTAGAAGCTATTTTAGATTTTAGATTTGTTTCCAGTGGTGGGTGGTGGTATATTTTTTTTTGGTGGCAAACAGTCCACCCGCCATGCTCTGCACCCCGGGCCCCAACTTTTTTGATGCCTATTAGAGCCTCTGGCTCTAATCATGTGCTTCTAAAAAAAAAAAAAGAAAGAAAACCCCATTGGAATCCATGCATCTGGCACCCTGCATGTAGATTAGGGGGTTCAAGGAAGGAAAACGCTGCTCCAGGTGAGCAATCACTGCAGTCCGAATGTGCTGGGTGCAAGCCACGGCTCACCACTGATGATCAATGAAAAGAAAAGAACAGCTGCACACCAATGGAACGTTCAAACATATTTTAATTCCAAAATAGCAAATGACAGCCAACAAGACAGAGTGCCCGAACCCAGGAGGTAACGCGTTTCACACTGACCTCAGTGCTTCTTCAAGCCATTTGTTTGAAGAAGCACGGAGGTCAGTGTGAAACGCGTTACCTCCTGGGTTCGGGCACTCTGTCTTGTTGGCTGTCATTTGCTTTTCTCTGAATAAACACGTTGGAACATTCCTTTGGTGTGCAGCCGTTCTTTTCTTTTCATGTATAGTCCCTTGCAAAAGTATTCGCCCCCCCCTTGGCATTTTTTGTGTTTTGTTGCCTCACAACCTGGAATTAACATGGATTGTTTGAGGATTTGCATCATTTAATTTACAGAACATGCCCACAGCATGTGAAGCAAACAACAAATAGGACAAAATAACAGAAAAAGTTAATGTGCATAACTATTCACCCCCCTAAAGTCAATACTTTGTAGAGCCACCTTTTGCAGCTATCACAGCTCCAAGTCTCTTTGGAGAAGTCTCTATGAGCTTGCCACATCTTACCACTGGGATTTTTGCCCATTCCTCCTTGCAAGACTGCTCCAGCTCCTTCAAGTTGGATGGTTTGCGCTTGTGAACAGCAGTCTTTAAGTCTGACCACAGATTTTCTATTGGATTGAGGTCTGGGCTTTGACTAGGCCATTCCAACACATTTACATGTTTCCCCTTAAACCACTCAAGTGTTGCTTTAGCAGTGTGTTTGGGGTCATTGTCCTGCTGGAAGGTGAACCTCCGTCCTAGCCTCAAATCACACACACAGAGTGGTACAGGTTTTACTCAAGAATATTCCTGTATTTAGCACCATCCATCTTTCCCTCAACCCTGACCATCCCCACAGCATGGTGCTGCCACCACCATGTGGTCACTGTGGGGATGGTGTTCTTTGGGTGATGTGATTGGGTTGGGTTTGCGCCAAAGTTCAATATTAGTCTCCTCAGACCAGAGCACCTCCCTCCATACATTTTGGGAGTCTCCCACATGCCTTTTCGCAAACTCAAAACGTGCCATTTTGTTTTTTGCTGAAAGTAATGGCTTTCTTCTGGCCACTCTGCCATAAAGCCCAACTCTATGGAGCATACGGCTTATTGTCGTCCTATGTACAGATACTCCAGTCTCTGCTGTGGAACTCTGCAGCTCCTCCAGGGTTACCTTAGGTCTCTGTGCTCCTCTCTGATTAATGCCCTCCTTGCCCGGTCCGTGAGTTTTGGTGTGCGGCCGTCTCTTGGCAGGTTGGCTGTTGTGCCATGTTCTTTCCATTTGGTTATGATAGATTTGATGGTGCTCCTAGGGATCATCAAAGATTTGGATATTTTTTTATAACCTAACCCTGACTTGTACTTCTCAACATTGTCCCTGGGCCGCCACTGTTTGTTTCCTTTGTTTTTGGAAAGACTTTCCCTGACTTCCTGTGCAGTCACTGAGACTGGAAGTGCGGAAATCTCTCCAAGAGGGCCACAGATTGTATAAAGGATATTGGAAATTTGGAAAGGTGGCAGATTTGTTTTGCTTTCTCTGCCCCTGTGTATGTGTGGTCACCAGGACAGGAAATCAGGTGAAATCTCCCCAACATGGACACAAACGGCAATAAAAATCTGACAGAGGTTAGATACCTAAAAAGCTATTTTGGCCTGAACCAAGCTATCTCTCTCTCTCTCTCTCTCTCTCTCTCTCTCTCTCTCTCTATATATATATATATATATATATATGTATATATATATACACAGTATATAGGCCTGGTGTGTGTATAGAGAGAGAAGATTTGTCTGGAGCAGCAGCATGGAGAGGTGTAAACACCATTAGAAGTGTCTCCAGCACTTGTAATAACAGCAGTAAAATATATAGTGGAGGGAATGGGATTATTTATGTTGCATTGCACAGAATTCCTGCCATACTCCTCTGAAGAGCTCTGCAGCAGATTGTCTACAAGGAGAAAGGAGAAGAGACAAGACAGAAGCAAGATCCCCTGACAAGGAGATAAGAGCAGACAAGAGCAGGCCTGGGGAGAGACAAAGGAGAGGAGATCTCCTCCACCTAGAATGAGGAGTTCTGGGGGTGATGATGGAGCCCCTCCAAGGACAGGTGAGTGTGCAGCCATCTTCATGATTGGACCCTCCAGCCCTCATCTTCTGTCTGGGTTGGGGGTCTCATAGAGGCCACTTAGGGGGGAGATTTACTAAAACTGGAGAGTGTAAAATCTGGTGTAGCTGTGCATGGTAGCCAATCAGCTTCTAACTTCAGCTTGTTCAATGAAGCTTTGACAATAAAACCTGGAAGCTGATTGGTTTCTATGCAGGGCTCCACCAGATTTTGCACTCTCCAGTTTTAGTAAATCAACCCCAATGTGTCTATTGCAGGATGGAGATTTGTAGGTTGTCACTTCTATGTATCACTTCAGAAATGATTCTTCTTTACTGGTGATCTCTTCTTTTCTGGCAGCAGCAGTGTGTCTGGGACATGTAGTCTCACAGTATATGGAGGACAACCTCTCAGAGACTTCCTACAGCTGGAGAGGGACATGTCCCCCAATTGTAGGTTATTACAGTATATTATATAATATTGCATGATTGCATGGATCAACATTTTCCAGGTTGGGGGTCACTTCCTGCCCCCCCTGTACACCCTTCTCACCTCGTCTAATTCAGTATTATTGATAACAGGGAATTTTGTAATAAATAATCTCAAATTCAGGTGAGCCTAAAATTGAAGTTGTTTGACTCTGAGATCATCAGAAATAGTTAAATATTGTTTTTAAACCAATGAATTCCAGGCAGAGGAGCCCCCAAACCTGTAGTGAGCCCCCATGGGCACCCTGTGGGGTACATTTGCAGTCGTCGTCGCCCCCCCCCCCCCCCCTTATATTCCCCAGCTACCCCTCCAGTAGTGCTGATGACACTGGGGGGGGGGGGGAGATAGAGAGCGAGAGAAGAGAGAAAGAGAGAGAGAGAGAAGAGAGACAGAAAGGAAGAGAGAGAGAGAGAGAGAGAGAGAGAGAGAGAGAGAGAGAGAAGAGAAGTGTAAAGAGACAGAGAAGAGAGAGAAAGAAGAGAGAGAGAATAGAGAAGAAAGAGAGAAAGAAAGAAAGAAAGAAAGAAAGAAAGAAAGAAAGAAAGAAAGAAAGAAAGAAAGAAAGAAAGAAAGAAAGAAAGAAAGAAAGAAAGAAAGAAAGAAAGAAAGAATATGGAGAAGGAGAGGGAGGGGGGATAGAGAAAAAAAAAGAGACATAGGTAGACAAAGATTAGAAGAAAAGATAGATAGATAGATAGATAGATAGATAGATAGATAGATAGATAGATAGATAGATAGATAGATAGATAGATAGATAGATAGATAGATAGATAGAATACATGGATTTGAGTATTAGTTCATATTAATACACACACAATGAGAGGTAGGTAGTATGGGGCAGAGGTAGGTCCATGCCTCTTTTAGTACAATCAGCACACAGACATGCAGAGATCTCCGAATCGCACCGACTGATTTTTAGTACAAATTAAATAAAAGGACAAATGTAATCCGAATTCTGATTGGATGAATTAAATGTACAGGTTGACCGGCGATTAGATCGGTCATATCTCTCTTGATATATTAGACGGATCGAATTCTCCACAGGATCTTCCCTGAGAGCCGGCTGAGTTATTTAATAATAATAATAATAATAATAATTATTATTATTATTATTATTATTATTATTATTATTATTATTATTATTATTATTATTATTTTATTTTCTATTGTAGTAATGATAATCTGTGTATTATTATTTTGTACTAATAATTCTAATGCTCCCAGACAGTAATGTATGAAGTATATTTTTATTATATCAGTGAGTGGAGTCTGGGCAGAATTATATTACTTCATAATCCCCTTGTCATCATCATAATCATCATCCTGCTATCATTACTATTATCCTCACGTTTTATTTTATTTATAAATAGAAAATGTCCCTCCTGTACTTCCATTATATGCTGTATCTTGTAGATTGTCCTTCAAAATTATTTCTTATTTCTTTCCGAGTAATGTAGTTGGAATCGTATTCTACAGAGCAGAGTGGAGGGGAGCATCTATAGATATAGACATAGATAGACTATAGACATAGATATATCTATATGTATATATATTGTAGATGTGTGTGCCCCATCGGTCAGTGTCCTGTGGTTAATATTGTCATAATTATTATCAACCTTAGATTTTATATATATATAGATCTATATATATCTATAGATATATAGATCTATAGATCTATATATCTATAGATATATATAGATATATATATCTATAGATATATAGATATATATCTATAGATATAGATATATATCTATCTATATATCTATAGATATAGATATATATATAGATATATATATCTATATCTATAGATATATAGATAGATATATATATATATATATATATGTATATCTATATATCTATAGATATATAGATATATATATCTATATATAGGTGTATAATATAATAGCTGTCCAATGCCTTCTGGATGCGCAGTTCTTGTTATATTGTTATTATTATTTGTATTATTATGAATAATAATAAATATTAATATACACCAGCCCTGTGTTTCTAGAGTCGTTCAGTGTCCATCTTACAATATTTGTTGGATATATTTCTGTATCAGGAAATAAAGAAAGAATTATTTTATTATATATTATATTGAGGATTATTATATTCCGAGGTGGGTTGTATTGCAGTCGTCTCCCTGTACAGAATTTGTATTATAGTTTGTGAGCCCAGAGATCCATATAATAGTGTGTCCTATAGGGGCCCGGGCCCTTATTGGGTGAACGTATAATTAAAAATGCATATTTGTATAGGGTGAGAATATCGCTGCTGCTGTATCCAGAACTACCAGAGACCTCTATGGTCCTTTGCTGGATTATATGTTGTATTTGTTGTAGAAAACTGTATAAGAATTCTGTATATTATAATATGTTCGGAGGGATATTCAGATGTGTTTATAGAATCGCAGAGTTCTCTTAGTAGGATTTGTAGAAATATCTGGAGAGGATCGCATGGCTTTTCTCTGTATTTGTAGAATGATATCGGTGTGAATCCAGAATTTCAGTGTCCTGCATGGACATAATACAGTAGCTGTGTACATAGATATATTATACTAACATTACCTGTGTATCCAGAATTGCAGAGTTCTGTATAGATAACTATGTATAGGCGTACCATTGTACATATCTATGTGTATATGTGTACCATTACCGATGGCAGAGTGCTGTATAGATATATACTGTATATGTATAGGTGTACCATTATCCAGGATTGCAGACTCCTGTATAGATATCTATATGTATAGGTGTACCATTATCCAGGATTCCAGGGTGCTGTATAGATAACAATGTATAGATGTGCTGTTATCTAGGATTGCAGAGTGCTGTATAGATATCTATGTATAGTTGTACCATTATCCAGGATTGCAGAGTGCTGTATTGATATTTATATGTATAGGTGTACCATTATCCAGGATGGCAGAGTGCTGTATTGATATTTATATGTATAGGTGTACCATTATCCAGGATGGCAGAGTGCTGTATTGATATCTATATGTATAGCTGTACTATTATCCAGGATTGCAGACTCCTGTATAGATACTGTATATATGTATAGGTGTACTATTATCCAGATTGCAGAGTGCTGCAATCTGCTATATATATATATATAGATAGATAGATAGATAGATAGATAGATAGATAGATAGATAGATAGATAGATATGTGTGTGTGTGTGTGTGTGTGTGTGTGTAGGTGTACCATTATTCAGGATTGCAGAGTGCTGTATAGATATTTATGTATATTGCTATTATCCAGGATTGCAGAGTGCTGTATAGATATCTATATATAGGTGTGCTATTATCCAGGATTGCAGAGTGCTGTATAGATATCTATGTATAGGTGTGCAATGCTATTATCCAGGATTGCAGAGTGCTGTATAGATATCTATGTATAGGTGTACCATTATCCAGGATTGCAGAGTGCTGTATAGATATCTATATATAGGTGTGCTATTGCTCTCCTGTGACCATTCCTCCGGCAGGCACATTACAGGGAGGACAGGTCGGAGTGGCCAGGTGACAGGTCCCAGGCTGGGTTATCCTCTGCGGGAGATAATTATCTGTCATTAACAATGAGCAGGAACATCCAGGTATTTGTCGGTGGCGCCTGGTCCAGACAATGCAGAGCTCAGACAATAGTACATTGGAGGTATTAGGACATCGCAGCACTTACTGGACACTTATCCCCCCACCCCCAATTCCACATCTCAGCCCATTGCCATCAGACCAAAACTTTTTCCACAAAGGAAGTCACATGATTCTTCATAACATTTTAATACAAACATAAAAACACACATCGACTCACTATTATCATTAGGGTGGAATCAGAACCCCCCCCCCCCCCCATGTCCATTATATTCTATACCTATTTAGATGTTAAAAAAAAAAAAAATTTCTTTAATTACAGAGAAGATCAGGCTGGGCCATGAGACATCCAGAGACATCACACCGACAGGCTCTGTCCTGTCACTCCACAGGCAGCTGTTCACTATAAACACGCCGATCTGTTTGGAAGAGAAATAGATACAATCTTGGATTTGTCTTCAAGATCAACTTCATGTTCTATCTGACATACAATGATGTATGACTTCTCATCCCATTCATAAGACAAATACATACATCTTGCTGGCTGACACAGGCCACGCCCATTTCCTCTTCTGTACTGGGAATGTTTGTATGAAATCATAGACATGGGGACATCAATCACATAATACACAGTCCGATCAGATGTATACCAAGGACATCTTATATATACAATGTACCCATCAACCTTCCACGTCTTCAATATGTAATATACATCCTGTTATATAATACACAGATTAAGGACATCCTATATATCTTACATGCAATGTGTGAAATTATGCAATCTATAGAATGACTCATTTCACACATTGCCTTGTCTTAATATATATATATATATATACACACACACACACACACACAACACACAGGATTTACTAAAACTGGAGAGTGTAAAATCTTGTGCAGCTCTTCATAGAAACCAATCAGCTTCCAGGTTATTGTCAAAGCTTTAGTAAATCAACCCCATAGTATACAATGTGCCCATTTCCCGTCACCATCTTCAGTATATAATATATATCCCACATGCACATATCCGACTAGATTTATATCATGGACATAGGAATCCACATTTTAACACCCTGATATAATATACCCCTCTCCTTTCCACATCTTCAGTATATATAATATATCCTATTATGTATAACACGTATCTCCCATAACATATCAAATAGGGCTGTGTTTTTTAAATCCGTATACATATATCCCATAATACATCCCCAGCTACATTTACAATATATATATTGGTATATATAATACACACATATATCCCATAACACACCCCATCTACATTTATAAAATATGTTCGTATATATAATACACATATATCCCACAATATACTCCTATCTACATGTATAATATATTTGTGTATATATAATACACACATATATCCCACAATACACTCCTATCTACATGTATAATATATTTTTGTATATATAATACACACATATATCCCACAATACACTCCTATCTACATGTATAATATGTTTTTGTATATATATTACACACATATGTCCCATAACAAACCCCATCTACATTTATAAAATATGTTCGTATATATAATACACACATACATCCCACAATACACACCTATCTACATGTATAATATATTTTTGTATATATAATACACACATATATCCCATAATATTCCATCTACATTTATAGTATATATTCGTACTATATAATACACACATGTATCCTATAATACACCCCTATCTACATTTATAATATATGTATGTTCGTAAATATAATAAATACATATATCCCACAATACACTCCTATCTACATGTATAATATATATATCCCGTAATACACAATTATAATATATATTCATATATATAATACACACATATATTCCATAATATACACCCACTACATGTATACAATAACTATTTAATACTAATATAGGTACACATTTGTCTACCTGTATTAGTATATTATAATGCAAACATCTCAGATCTATATGTTCCCAATTCGATATTACACGTATTGATTACTATTATTATTATTTATTAACAAATATTAACAAGGATGTGAAGATGTCCTGTACCCATGGGGAGCTTATTATAATACCAAGTTGACAATTTCTTCGTCATAGAATATTTAACCAAAATAGATAGATAGATAGATAGATAGATAGATAGATAGATAGATAGATAGATAGATAGATAGATAGATATTTTATGAGTTAATTGTATTGTTGCACTGTTCTCTTCTATTGTCTGGCTGTCCCGGATCTGTTCTGGCCGTTAATATGGAGGGGATCCCCCCGACTGCGCCCCGGTATATGGAGCCATCTCCCCGCTCCTGACACATGCTGTTCAGAGTATTATATATGATAAATAATATAGCAATAATACACTCATTTTACTATTTTCATACTGCAACCACAGATCGCTTCAACCATTTCCATTTCAAATACCACTGTGTTATTATTATTTATTATCATCATCATTATTATTAATAAAAACAATAATAATAATCATCATTATTATTATTGTTGATGTATTATTCTATTATTATTGTCGATATTATTATTTTTTTTATATATACATATTAATATTATCATCTGCTGGGCTATGGCGCTCGATCTGATAATTGCGGCTAAGATTATTTTTGGAAGAAAATATTTTATAAAATGGCACAAATAATACAGAATGACACAGCGATAATGTAGAGCATGTACGATGTATACAGAGGGACGTTTTCTAAAGAATTTGAAATCGTTCACACAAAAAAAGAGAGAAAATTCATCGAATTATCGAATCTTCTGCAGATGAAATAAGCAAGAACTTGTTTCTCACACGATTGGATAATTGAAGTGAATCTTAATTTTTGTGTCAGCGTTCTCATGTCCTTTAGCATAAATTAAACAAAAAAATATCTATCTATCTATCTATATATCTATAGATAGATATAGATATATAGATCTATATCTATATCTATCTAGATAGATAGATAGATAGATAGATAGATAGATAGATAGATAGATAGATAGATAGATAGATAGATAGATTTATATATCTATCTATCTATATATATATATATTAAGTTTTTTATTATTAATATTATTCTTATACAGGATTTATATATCACCAACAGTTTGCGCAGCGCTTTACAACATGAGGGCAGACAGTAATACAATTCAATACAGGAGGGATCTATATATGTGTGTGTGTTTGTAATGTATGTACTGAATTATTTCATATTTGTTAGATAATTATTATATTATTTACTATTTATTATAATTATTATTTGTTATAAAATTATATACATAGTCTATATATATATATATATATATATATATATATATATATATATATATATATATATATATATATATATATATATGTGGTATCATATGTACTATGGTATCTCTATGTGCTATTATATGGTATCTCTATGTCCTGCTATGATGGGGGTCTGTCTGTATTTTAATCTCTCTTACAGGAACTGGATGGATGTGTGAGGAAGGCCAGGCAGCCCAGAGGATGTCACACTGATAACACTCTAATTGTTATCAAATCTGGACTATGAGTTCCCTGTAAGAAATAAAGATAAGCCCAGAGTTCTGTATCTACAAACACCTACTTGTCCTGAGGAGCCTCTTCCTCTATGCATGGTGCAGCAGACACTTTCACTGGCCTGGGGCAGTACATAGAGATAACAGTCCTGTGTGTGGAGGCACCACAAGTACCAACAGACCTTGCTGCCTGTGATGACCTACCTGTGATCTGCAGAGATTCCCCTTCAGGTCATGGCAGGCAGGAGGCATGGGGACTCACTATAGGCACTCCTACTCCTGTCTGGGCTGCTATGTGAGGAGATCTGACTACTGGATAATCCCTTAAAATGGCTGCAATGTACACAGGACAGGTCCTGTCCTACCTGCACTCAGCAATCAGCAGCAGGATGAGAAGTACATTCACATTGCTGGGTGATAGAGCAATAATACTGCACAGGCAGGGAAAGTAGAAGGACAGACAAAATAATGACATCAGAGGGAGATCAGAGATCCAGCTGTCTGCAGCTATAGAAGATCAGAGGGAAATGTTTTCTGTGTGATGATCCCCTAAACTTTGCAAAACTATTCCTTTTCAACATATCTATGACATACTCCAGTATGCCGCACTGCATGATGGGAGACCCCAGGAGTGACTGGAAGGGGGGATCATATAGGAGAACCATCCCCAGTAGAGGTCTTCCCTGGAAGTTAATGTTCCCTTCTGAACATTCTGACCAAAACAACAACAATATTAATATAAATAGTAATTTTAATAATAATGTTGCTGTTAATTATATTATTATTATTATTATTATTAATAATAATAATAATAATAATAATATATTAAATTCTTAGGACCATTACTTAGTATTTTAAGCAATATAGTTGTACAATATGAATACAGTACAGCACAATGTGAAGACAGACAGTTCAGGTCATACAATACCCCAAACACCACAACAGTAATGTAGCAATAAATATGAAAGGATCTTCTTTGTATTTTCTTTTTTACTCTTTTTTTTTTTTTTGGATCCTTGAAAACCAGGTTAAAAAAAGAAGAAATTCTTTAGAAACGAATATTAACAATGACAAGGATATGAACAATTCGGAGTTCCCCTGAGCCTGGCTGAGCAGTACATTGCTGGCAGTCTATGGGATGTATTGGACATGGCAGATTGGAGGATATCTCCTATAAAGGAGTGATAGCCTTGCACAATGGTTTCCTCTCTGCTCCCCTCTAAATATAGCAATATGGAGGAAGCCGGGCGGTGGGTTATCTGAGGTCTGTACAATTGTCAAGGAATGGTGGTGTCGGTGGGTTATCTGGTGTCTGTACAAATGTCAGGGAATGATGGTGTCGGTAATTTAGTTGGGGTCTGTGTAATTGTCAGGGAATGATGGTGTCGGTAATTTAGTTGGGGTCCGTGCATAATTGTCAGGGAATGATGGTGTCGGTAATTTAGTTGGAGTCTGTATAATTGTCAGGGAATGGTGGTGTCGGTGATGTTGGGGTCTGTATAAATGTCAGGGAATGGTGGTGTCGGTAATTAAGTTGGGGTCTGTGTAATTGTCAGGCAATGGTGGTGCTGGTGATGTTGGGGTCTGTGCATAATTGTCAGGGAATGGTGGTGTCAGTGATGTTGGGGTCTGTATTATTGTGAGGGAATGGTGGTGTCGGTGATGGTGGGGTCTGTATAATTGTCAGGGAATGGTGGTGTCGGTGATGTCGGGGTCTGTATTATTGTGAGGGAATGGTGGTGTCGGTGATGGTGGGGTCTGTATACTTGTCAGGGAATGGTGGTGTCGGTGATGTTGTGGTCTAAATGTCAGGAAACGGTGGTGTCGGTGGATTTTCTGGTGTTTGTACCATGGTCAGGCAATGATGGTGTCGGTGGTCTTAGACCTGTCGGCAGATGAGGCAGATGGTCCTAGCAGCTACTCACTCCGCGATGTTATCTGCTCCTCACTTATCCACACCGGCTGCAGGAATTTTAATTGCATCTGGAGCCCTACTATCTGTATACAGTAGGAGCTGTCAGTCTGCACTGTCTATGGGCCGATCCATACTCTGCATATAGTCTACCTGGTAGGTCAGGGATCTCTCCTGTGTCTGTAGATCTTATCTGACTTTTTACAAACCTGTTGAGGCAGAGGGTTTAAAAACAGCAGTAATGACGAGATAAATACCCGACAACATCTAATCTCCTCATAATGGATGATCATTGCATGTTAATTGGTTGTGGCAGTGAAATCATCCATCTTGGGTACATGTGTTAAAGAAGAAAAAGGCAACACTTTTTGAGTCATAAAATGCCCAGATTTGAAGAGCAGAAGCCCCCTTTATATTTTCACATGTGCTGGATGTTTATCTACCTACAGAGCCCCATGCAGAGGTTGCTGGGGGTTTCTGCACATATAAGGACCTTCACCCTGAAGAAGATTGGGGTACATGCCAGAGACATACAGTAACTATAGATCTTCACCCTGAAGAAGACTGGGGTACACACCAGAGACATACCTATCTATAGACCTTCACCCTGAAGAAGACTGGGGTACATGCCAGAGACATACCTATATTTAGCACTTCACCCTGAAAAAGACATACCAGAGACATACCTATCTATAGAGCTTCACCCTGAAGAAGACTGGGGTAAATTGCCAGACATATGCCTATCTATAGAGCTTGAACCTGAAGAAGACTGGGGTACATACCAGAGACATTCCTTTCTATAACCCTTCACCCCGAAGAAGACTAGGGTACACTCCGGAGACATGTACCTATGTATAGAGCTTCACCCTGAAAAAGACTGGGATACATACCAGAGATATACCTATCTATAGACCTTTGCCCTGAAGAAGAGTGGGGTACATATCAGAGGCATACCTGTCCATAGATCTTCACCCTGAAGAAGACTGGGGTACGCGCTAAAAACATACCTATCTATACATCTTCACCCTGAAGAAGACAGGGGTACATATGGGAGACATACCTATCCATAGACCTTCACCCTAAAGAAGACTAGGATACCTACCAGAGACATACCTATCTTTTAGACCTTTGCCCCGAAGAAGAGTGGGGTACATGGCAGAGGCATACATATATATATAGAGCTTCACCCTGAAGAAAACAGAGGTACATACCAGATACATACCTATCTATAGAACTTCACCCTGAAGAAGACTGGGGGC